>NC_089503.1:302829950-303139088 GCF_036850995.1 Saccopteryx leptura
TCATACAGGGTATACCTTTTATAGAATGGGTTAAAATATACAAAACTGGAGACAGGAAGATGTCTTAGTGGTGGCAAGAGTGATTCAGGTAAAAAATGCAGTTTATGTAGACTAGGATAATGGTTGTGAAGAGAAAAATTATACCGATTTCAGAGATATTTTAGAGGTCAATTAACACAACAGCACTTTCTTATAATTTCTGGCTTGAGAAACTGAAAGCTAGTGTGTATCGAAATTTGGGTGACAGAAATGGGAGCTGGGTAGTCCCCCAAAGGGAAATCTCTTTGGTCCTTTTGGTTCACACTATGGTTGGGGTTCTTTTAGGGCAGCGGTTCTCAACCTGTGGGACCGCTGTTTTAGGGTATCTGCATGAAGATGTTGAATATGTGGATGGATATTTACCCTTGAGAATCTAGACAGAAAATAATTCATGACTTAATTTTCATAATGTCCATGCTTAAAACACAGAAATCAACAGTAAGTCTTTAAATTTTATTGTATACTGAGTTGCTTATTTAAGCCTTAATTTAAAATAGGCAAAATGGCACTAAGGAATAGACTTTATAACGTCTGTTAGCCTCAGTTTTTCTTAATTTTTCATCATTTTGTCAGAGAAGGAAAATTGAGGCTCATGGACAAAACATAGCCTGCCACAATCTAACAGAATTTAGTGGAGACAGAATTTAAATTAACTTCCTCATGTTTTCCTGCCAAAGTCCTAACAGAAGTACATTGGTGCCTTAGGATCTCAGGTTCATTATATGTCCTTCCAACTCAAAAGTGTATAAATTGGTGGCTAAATAACTATTGTTTCTGTACTAACAGACTTTAAAGAGTCAACCTAACTCTTCTGTACTAACAGACTTTAAAGATTCAACCTAACTCTACTTCTAGTTCATAGCATCCCAAAGGTAGTAGTGATAGAAAACCCAAATTTTACACCCAATTCTGACAGTGACTCAGTATATAACCCTACACAAGTTACTTATCCTCTTTGTACCCATTTACAACTGGAGATAAGAATTATGGACATGTTTCTCTCGGGCTATGAAACTAATATTAGAAAATTTACATTGAGCCTGACCAGGTGGTAGCGCAGTGGATATAGCATCAGACTGGGATGTGGAGGGCCCAGTTTCGAAACTCTAAGGTCGCCAGCTTGAGCATAGGCTCATCTGGTTTGAGCAAGGCTCACCAGCTTAAGCCCAAGGTCACTGGCTTGAACAATGGGTCAATTGATCTGCTATAGCCCCCTGGTCAAGGCACATATGAGAAAGCAATCAATGAACAACTAAGGAGCTGCAATGAAGAATTGATGATTCTTATCTCTCCCCCTTCCTGTCTGTCTGCCCCTATCTGTCTCTCTCTCTGACTCTGCCGCAAAAAAAGGAAGGAGGGAGGGAGAGAGGGAAGGAGGGAGGGAGGGAAGGAGGGAGGGAGGGAAAGAGGGAGGGAGGGAGGGAGGGAGGGAGGGAGGAAGGAAGGAAGGAAGGAAGGAAGGAAGGAAGGAAGGAAGGAAGGAAGGAAGAATTTACATTGATAACTAGACACATACATGGAAGGTAACTGTTTACTCCTTTGTGTTCCCTTTGCACTCTGAACATGTCTCTTATTGTACCTACCAGATTATCTCATAATTATCAGTTTATATGTTTGTCTGCATGGCTAAACTAAGAGCCCCTCAAGGGCGGAAATTAGGTCAAATTCATCTTGGCATCTCTCAGTTTCTATAGTATCATTTGACACACTGCAGGTGTTCAAGAAATGTTTTCTGAATGTCAAAAAAGAAAGAAATTTTTGAAAACTACCCAACAACAACAAATCCCTTAAGATGTTTGACTTTGAGACATCAAAACTCAGCTCCTCAAAGGAAAAAAATTCAGTGTTGAAGCCGAGGGTCTCTGATGACCACTCTGTACTCTGGAGACCATCTCTCAAAATAAACTTTAGTTCTTAGGGACTTTCTAGTTTACAAAACAAACTAAAAGGTTCTTGTTTAATCCTTACAAATACTCTTCAAGTAGACATTATTATCCACACTTTGAATAAAGGGCAACTGAGTTACGGAGATATTGAGTTATTTGTGAGTCAGGAACTCAACAGTTACTGCTATGAGACTAGCAGGGTAGACATGCTTAATTAATTCACTAAACCAAATCAACTGAGCAGAATGTGCAAGAGAGACAGCTAGGGGCACTGGAGCATAAAGGTGATTCAGACGCATCTCAAGGACTGTCTGAAGAGTCTAAGTCATGGACACAGATCATCAGCAAGAAAGAGATTGAGTTTGATGGGAGTCCGGAAAAGGGGGCATTAAAATAGATCTGTGGGATGGTGGTCTTTGGTCTGGGGATGGGCAAGAATGGGACTGCAAGGACATGCATGCAAAGGGAACAGCATGAGCAAAAATAGAGAGGATGGCAGTCACATTAACAGGAAGAGAAGCAGTAGTGAGAGGGGGTAAAAGAGAGAGAAGGAATGCAATAAAAATGAAATATTAGATGTATTTGATTTTAAGGCTATCGTGAACATCTCAGTGGGGGTTATCAATCCAGCAGTTAGAAATGCTGGGCTGGAGTTGGTGGAAAAAAATGGGAAATAGAAATATACCATTGCAAGTCCCAAATATACAGAGAGGGAGAGAGAGAAAGAGTAAGAAGGCCAAAGAAACATGGAGACGACAACATGTGGGAGAAGGGAGAGAAACCAAAGAAAATGTGGTCCAGAGGTAGAAACAGAACAGCAGGTCAGTGGATGAGCACCCCTTCCTGGATACCAACTCTCAGAAAATGAAGGTTCAGTAAAGAAGGCTTGAAAGGATGTAGAAAGTTAAGAATGTGGAAGACTAAAAAAAAGGTCACGAAATGTGGGAAGTAAGAAGTCACTTATCACATCTGAGGGAGCAGCTTCGGCCAAATTGGGAAGGGTGTGAAAGGATGACAGGCAGATTAATGGAAGTGAGGCGTCAAGAAGTGAGAGGGTAAATTTCAGAACTTGGATGGAGGCCGTGAGAAAGTACAAAATACATTCTAAGATCTCTTGACTCTCTGGTTGTCCCTGTGACCACGGAAAATGGCTGCGCAAAGTGAGGGCTTCAGCTCAATTCCATGAACTTGAACAGGACTAATTAATGACCTCACTCACTCACATCCCTGACTTATAAGCGCTGAGCTCCAGACAAATAACTTTACATGGAAGATTTGATTTTCAAGGCTTGGAGTGTTGTTTGGAATTTTGTAGCAAGATGAATACAATCAAAGCAAACAGTCATACATAATTGTCCCCTTGAGAGGTTCTGCTCTATTCTGTACAAAGCCTGCTCTGATTCCTTGTTCAGTGCTGTTCCCTTGGTACTAAGGCAGCTTATGAGCCCCACGATAACCTCTCCAATAATAGCCATTATTGCTGTCATCACCAATATTATTCCTCGGTTTCATTGCCTACCTTATGCACTAGACTTGCCTCTAAATAACTTTGGACGCTTTTTTAATTTGAAGCTGCCTCAAAGACCAGAGATTTGTCACCACAGACTATATTCTGAAGGAAGTTCTCTCAAAGGTTTCAAAGGCCATTCTGAGTGGTGGTGGCACCTTTAAAAAGAGAATTAAACGTGTGGAGCGATTTCTGTGGAGAAAACACATGTTTGTGTATGTAAGCTCATGTTTTTACGGCCGCTAGTATGTGTGTCTCTGTGTAATCCATCAGCATCTGGACTGCCTGCCTTATACTGTAAGTTCCCAAAGGCTGAGGTGCCTGCTTCAAAGACCAATCCCCTCAAATAAAAAAATAAATGAATGAGTGAATGAATAAATAAATAAATAAATAAATAAAAACAAGGCAAATAGATTCATCCAGATTTGGTGACAAGTATGCCAAACTTAGAAGAGGCACATTCAGACTAATGTGTGGCCTTACACAAGTCATTCACCCTCTCTGGGGGTCAGTTTCTTCATATAAAACGTGAAGGGGTTGGACTTAAAGGGCCTCTTAGATGCCTTTCTTCTGGAATGAAGATCTGGGAGAAGTTACAGCAGTCTGGGGAACAGCCCCTGGCCCACCAAGAAATGGGGCACCCCGACTCCTGGAGGGCAAGGCAGTTTCCCAGCCTAAGTGAAAGCAGCCTCCTCCCCTCTGTGTGGGGCATTCGTTTGCTTTGTTCTTTGCTGCCCACCAAGCAAGCTGTTGAAAGATCAGCTCTGACCCCCTCGGTACCCCATGAGTGCTACACCCGCAGGTGGGGGCAGGGGTCCTTACCCATCGTGTTGTTGGCTCGAGCACAGGCTGTGCGTTTCAGGATCTCATGCACCTAAAACAGATGAGAGCAGGGCTGTGAGGGCTTTGACCACGTGCATCACCACGTGTGGGGGCCGGGCGGGGGACCAGGCAATTGGACCCATTTCTAGGGAGGGGGAAGCCAAGCATGTGCCAAGCTCATGGACTGCTTGTCAAACCCACTCAAACTTGAGTGGCTTTGAGGAAACAAAGAATCGACCATCTCACACACACTCCCCCCTCCCTTCGCCCCACCCTGAAAAAAGTTAAGAAAGCAAAGACTATAAATTGCAGTTACAGGAGGCAAGGAAAATACCCCAGGGAGCCCAGACCCACAGCGCCCCCTGGAGGGGTCGGGCGGAGGCGCCTGGGTCACTCAGGGGATGGAACGTCTGTCTGTTTGGGGGGAACCTTGGGAAGAACTGGAGGAGGCTGGACTCTCCACCAGCCCCGACCAGTGCCACGTGGGCTGGGGAAAGCGCCAGACAGGGAGGCAGACAAATCCAGTTCTAGTCTTGGTTTCTAGCAGAGGGAACCTGAGCAGCTCTGTGAGGGCTCCTTGGCTCCTCCATAATGGTGCTGCTTTGAGGACTCATGAAAGTGCTTTGTAAACTGGAAAAGGGTCACCTGCATTTGGTCACTGATACTATTATTTCTCTGTTTTGTTCCTGAGTCTTCATCTTGCCTCCCCAGTCAGAGCACGTCAGACACTTCCCCACGACTCCATGTCTCCAAGCACATGGTGGCCTGGCAGGCTGCCTGCTCAGTGACCACTGCAAGCCTAATGGACTACAGTGCTTTCAGGGGACTGTCTCTCATGCAGGAGGGAGAGTGTCGAGAGGACCCCCCAGCGGAGAAAACAGGGACACCGATAGGCAACCTGCTGGCCAACCGCTGCCCTCCTGTGGGTTCTAAGCCTGTGCCAGGCTACAAAGAGATGGAAGGAAGTCTACTCTGGGACAAACGGGGCTGCTCAGACGCCCACAAAGAAGGGAAACAGGGAAGACATTTAGCAATGCGGGCGAGGAACCGAGGGCAGAGTAGACCCCGAGACAAAAATCAAGGCTCTTTCCCTTCTTAACATGGGGGGTACACTGGCAACAGGGCAGGAAGGGAAAGAGAAGCTTCCAGAGAAGAAATGGGAGATGTTACTCTATCATCGTTCACACGCCCATATTTCAGCTGTAGACCTAGAGGGAGTGGTAGATAAATAACTGCTCGTAGAATGGCACACAGGAACATTTAATTCATTTACAAAACAGTACAGTAATTCAGCAGCAATAATAATTAAAAACAGTATTTATGTGGCATTGTATTATTATGCAGCCACTCGGCAATTATCCGGTAATCTCTGCAATACCCTATAACTCCCTCACAGATGTGAGACCCAAGCCACAGGGAGATTTAAGTGGCTTATAATACAGCAACCAAAATATGGGAAGTTTATGGTTTTATCCATAAAAAGATGAAAGAAATCATATGCGCATTTTAAACCTTCCTAAAACACTAGGCTAAGAGACCTGAAGTTTTTTCTTGCCCATCCTGCAAACAAAACGTCAAGGCCAGCCTGGCTGGATAGCTCGGTTGGTTAGAATGTCGCTCCGAAGCACCAAGGTTGCCAGTTCAATCCCCAATCAGGGCACATACAGGAACAGATCTATGACCCTATCTCTCGCTTTCTCTCCCCCTTTCTTTCTCTATAAAATCAACGGGGAAAAAAGTCAAGGCCATGTTTTCAGTATGCTTTGGAAATGTTCTATAGCTTCCTCTAATCACCTGTCCCTTTTTTTCCTTCTTAGCACCATGTTGACTTGGAAGTTTTGCTAAGTATCTAACCCTTATTCATTCTTCTGTTGAAACTTAAGTCCTTTCTTAGGGACCGATGGAAACACACTGCCATGTTTCTTCTGTGGCAAAAGTAAGAGTCCACCATTCCTCGCACCCTTCTTTCTCTCCTCTGTTCGTAGGCTAAATGTTCTCTAGGGTAAATAGAAACTGCTCAGTGAATAAAATGATCGCCCTACAGCTCAGATTGTGGCCACAGGGGTGAAGGCCACATACAGACTTTCACCAGAATCAATCACTCTGCTAAATTCAAAAACTTGACTTTAAGTGTTTCAGGCAAAAAGACTATAAAAGAACGGGTATAGTCATGAAGTTGGCTTTCTATTGAATGGGTTGGTAATATTATTCTTAGGCAAACTGGCTAGTTGTAGCAGTCCTTGTAACAGAAATGCACGGGACTCCCTTGGGGTGAAAGAAAGAGACCAGTGGCCCAGCAGTGAGTCCTCATTCACTGACGATCTGTATGAATCTTCCCTTTCAACTCATCGCTTCTCAGAGCCTCAGTTCCCTCAACTGTCAAGCAAGGAGGTCACCTGACCAGCTGAAAGCCTTCCCCAGCTCTGACAGCCCCTGTGTCTGGGGTTCTAAGGAAGGTATGCAGGGAGGACTCTATTGAGAAGACACTCCTCTCAACCCTGACTGAGGGCAGTTGTTTGCTATTTCTTTTTTTAAAATTGAATTTCTTAGGGTGACATTGGTTAATAAAATTATATAGGTTTCAGGTGTACAATGCTATAATAATACCATCTGTATATTGTATTGTGTGTTTGCCACCCCAAGTGAAGTCTCCTTCCATCACCATGTACCCCCCTTTACTTTCTTCTACCTCCTCACCTCCCCTTCCATCTGGCAATCACCATACTGTTGTTGGTGTCTATGAGGTGGGTTTTTTTTCCTTAATCCCATCGCCTCTTTTACCCAGCCCCACTACTTACGTCCTCTCTGACAGCTGTCAGCCTGTCAGCCTGTTCTCTTTTGCTACTGGGATTAGAAAGGTCCTGGACATTTCTCTCAGTTGCTGGGCAACTCCATGCAAATGATGGGAGGTAGTAGGGAGGGCAAGAGGATGACCTGCCAAACTGGGCACTTGGTCTTTCCCCACCCTTTCCTGGGCCCACCACAGCTGGTTGAGCACCTGGTGCACCTGCTTACTCACAATGCGGCTACGGGTGGCGTTGTCAAAGAAGGTGTCCTTATCCTGGATGTGGTACCTGGAGATACCAAGAAAGCAGAAGGTCAACTATTTTAGCCATCTTGTCTTGAAACCTTGTCACACAGGCCCCAGAGAAAATTTTTAGAAAGCAACATGGCAGATGTGTAGGACACAAGCACTCACACACACAGTGTTTATATTCTTTTTCAGTATAAACACAGTAATTCTGAAAAACTATCTCAGAAATGTATCACAGGGAAAATAACTCCAACTGAAGAACAAGTTCCATAAATAAAAATGTTCATCACAAAGATACTTTTAATAAAGTTATAAAGAGAAGATGTAATTCCAAAATCTATACAATAAATTATTGTGCAGCCATTGAAAATTATGATTATTAAAACTTGATAAATAGAAAAAATTTAGACTATAATAAAAATATTATTCTATAATAAGTTCTAAAAATAAAAGACTGTTAAAAGGATTCCTGTGCATGGACAAAGAGAGTGTAAGCACAACAACAGCAAAAAAAAGAGTATGGTGCTGGGATTATCACGCAAAAACTATATGTTCTAAATTTCCAATATTGACCTTGCAATAAAAAAAAACACAAAAAAAAAAACCCAAAAAAAAACAACCACCTGCATACAGCAGAGGTAACTGCTTAGGACACTGAGCTAGAGGACACACACATGAGACATGCTCCCAGCCACCCCCAGAGCCCGGTCACTGGGGTAGGTGTGTTTCCAAACAACTGATGCAGAGTAGAACGTGATAATATCTAGATCCTTGCTGTGATAATTCCGAGGATGGAGTCAATTTGATTGGAAAGATCAGAGAATTCCTCGAGAGCGTGGTGTTTAGGAACTAGACCTGAAGGATCACGGGAGCTGAGTGAACGGAGCTGTGTGAGCGTGGCAGTTGGACGCCGGGGCTGGCGTGCAGGACGGCCAGGGAAGGGCAAGCACGGAAGGAATTCTGAGTGCAAAAAGAACAGCAGGCCAGGAGGTCAACATGTCAGTTCAGTTCAGCCATCTATAGCTGTAAACCCTGGAGAGACTCTGGACTTTGGTCTCCTATCTACAATAAAAGGCTAGTTACCTCTGGATGGCCACCTCACAAGGGGTTGCAATACTGTGATTTCTAATATATACATCTTTTGGTCTTCATCCACTGTTCTTGGTTCGTAGCTTCCAAAACCTTTGGCATTTTCTGAGCAAGCAGAGCAATGGGAGCATTTTTTGTCATAAAATTTGGTCTCTTGTCCTCAGTTCTTGAAATTATTTCAGAGGCCCGGTTGGCTCAGTGGTAGAGCGTCGGCCTGGCATGCGGGAGTCCCGGGTTTGATTCCCGACCAAGGCACACAGGAGAAGCGCCCATCTGCTTCTCCATCCCTCCCCTTCTCCTTCCTCTCTGTCTCTCTCTTCCCCTCCCACAGCCAAGGCTCCATTGGAGCAAAGTTTGCTCGGGCGCTGAGGATGGCTCTGTGGCCTCTGCCTCAGGCACTGGAATGGCTCTGATTGTGGCAGAGCGATGCCCCAAGATGGGCAGAGCATCGCCCCCTGGTGGACATGCCGGGTGGATCCCGGTCAGGTGCATGCGGGAGTCTGTCTGACTGCCTCCCCATTTCCAACTTAGGAAAAATACAAAAAAAAAAAAATCATTTCAGAGCCATAAAGGTGAAATGGGTGTTCATTACTCATAACAAGTCTCTTTCCACCACAACTGAGTTTGTCAATGAGATGACTTTTTGGAAAGCATCTTAGGATGGTGTCTGGTTGCCAGGGGAACCAACTGTGAAGTGAGGGTTTCAGTCCCACCTTCTGATTTCCAGGGAGGGGAGAAGGGTTGAAAGTTGAATCAATCATCAATGGTCAATGATTTAATCAACTATGCTTCTATAATGAAGCCTTCATAAAAACCTAAAAGGAGGAGGAGTTTCGGAGAGCTTCCAGGTTGGAGAACGAGAATCCTCCCACGTGCCACCTGTCAGGCCCTAATTCCACAAGGACATAAGTTCCTTCATTTGGAATCTCACCCTCTGCTTCTCTTCATCTGACTGCTAATTTGTATCCTTCAGTGTCTTTGTAATAAATGGGTAATCTAGTGAGCAAACTGGCTTCCTGAGTTTTGCAAGCTGCTCTAGCAAATTAATCGAGCCCAAGGAGGGGGTCATGGGAGCTGTCTGATTTATAGACATCAGAAGCACAGGTAACAGCATGGATTTGCAATTGGCATCTGAAGTAGGGGAGAGGAAAGTCTTGTAGGTCTGTGCCTTCAACCTGGGAAATTTGATGCCATCTCCAGGTAAGCAGTGTCAGAATTGGGTTGAACTGTAGGACACGCAGCAGGTTGGAGAATATCGTGGTGGTTGTATAGAAAAACCCACACACACATTGGAACTGGTGACCAGAATTGATACCAGAACCATTAATCAGGGGGAGGATTAATAAGGGAATACATGCAAAAGCAATAGCATATATATGTGTGTATACAATCATTATCTAACATGGGAAAGATGGGTAGAAGATGTTATGCAATGGACAGCAGAAACACAGCTCCAGAAGTGCCATCTCTTCAAAAGAGACGGCTCCTTTTCTCTTCTCTGCCTTCCCATGCCCCTTCCTTTCCCTCTCTTGCTTCATTCTCGTATCACTCCTGATAGTCTTTTCTTTTCTCATTAACTCCTAGAACAGAAGGAATATGTGGCTGCTGCATCTGCCACTTCCCAACCATGATTCCCCATCCAGAGACTTCCCAGTGGCCACCTTGTGACGAGCTCTATCCCCTTGTCCAGAGTGGGGTGAGGGGAGGCGTCTCCTCAGAGCCAATAAGCACATCAGCAGGCAGCTGAGAACACAGAAATCCAGAAGCTTCCTCCACCTTCTCTCTGATTTTATCACAGTATGTTAATATCCTGTTAGACTGGAAACTGGGTAGAATGGTTTCCCACAGAAGGTAAACAGGTATCTGAGCCCCAGTGCTTATAATATTGTCTGCTCCCTGATTCTCTATCCATTATGCATAATGACTGAAATGGCAGGTTATCCCGTAAGCCACTGGACAAATATTTAGGAGTTATTCATGATTGTCTTACTTAGGGAAGAAGACCAGGACGTATGTCACCATGACATCAGGCTTCCTCTCCTGTCTCCAGGCATGGAGCGCTCACTTTGTGACTGGGCGGTGGTTCTCATCCTCCCTCACATCCCTACCCCCGCAGTTCTGATACTCACAGGTACATCTTCTCCCTGGAGAATGGGTAGGACAGGTTTTTCATCCGGTTGTTACTATGCTCTGGAACTCTGGGCTTCAGGGGCGAGCTCAGTTTCTGCAGAATCTCATTGAACTTCTTCGCAATGCAGCCTTCTGATTTAATCTCATACATCTGTGAAAGGCAAAGCCACAGGTCTAAAGGAGGCCACATGCAACACTCAGAGAAGAGAGACACCAACCAAAGCTGCACAGGGCCCAGATCCCCAGTGGGGACCCCTCTGGAGAGAGGGCGGGGGAGACTGGCAGAAACAAGAGGTAGAGTCCTTCCCTTTCCCACCTGCTTTCACAAGGACATGGGCTCGGGAGTCTATTTGTGCGAATGGAGGTGCCAAAGTAAAGAAGTCAGCGACGAGCCCAAACTTTTTATATAACTTTGTTATATCATCAAAAGAGAAACAGAAGACCTACTATGTAACAGTCACCATCCTAAAGCGTTTTATACAAATTAGCTCTAGAGCACAGCAACCAAGCTAGATAGACAATATTTGTCTCGTATTATAATGAGAAAATTAAAGCTCAGAAAGGTGAGGTGAGTCAGCAAAGATCACAATGATAGTTACTGGGTGACAGCTTGGATTTAACATATGTCAACATAATCCGAGGTCTGTATTCTACAACTACCCCATGTCCCTATGTGGTCACGTAGCATCGCTTTCGTTGTGTGTTCCTCTTGGGAACTATCTGATAAATGAGTCTGCTTTCAAAGTATGAAACATCTCATGAGGATCTGCCTTGAGCAAGGCACAAATTAGTATCAAGATAATCACTGCTATTCATAATACACATAGCTTTTTATAATGCAAGAGTACTTTTGCATACATTATAGCTTTTGGTCTTTCTAACCTAGAAATGTAGTCATTGAGACACAGAAGTTGTACTCAGGCCACAAGGCTGTGATAGATTGATGGCCACAAAATTTTTTACACAAATTCTCCTTTCAAAAGATGGCATCTCTGTTCCCACCCTCTTACGTCTGGGTGGGTTCTGTGGCTGTTTGACCAGTACAGCAGAAGTAACACTCTGCCAGTCACCCTTCAGGAAGATTGGCAGCTCTGCCTTGGTCCCCTGAAGCCTGGAACCACCTGTAGGAAGTCTGCAGAAAGGTGCTGAGAGGACTCAGAAAGGGAAGGGACTAGGCTGAGCCCAGAGTGCCGACTGCCTGCCAAGCAGCAGGCGTTTGAGGGAAGCTTTCTAGGACCCTCCTGTCCAGCTCAACCCCAAGCCAAATACCACCAAGTGACCTCAATTGACACCACATGAATCACCCAACTCAGCTCTGTTCAAGTTGCTGACCCAAATCTTAGAAGATAGAATTAAATAACTACGTTTTAAGTTACTAAATTTGGGCTAATTTGTCATGCTGCAATAGATAATTAGAACAAGAGCCAGCATCCAGGTCTTCTGACTTGAAAGCCGGTTTTCTTCTCTATCATGAAATCCTCAAATTGCTTAAATCTATACAGGTAGTAAAACATGGACAGAATACCTATAAGACAGACAGAGATAAAAGCCACAAAAGACATACAAAGTGCTTTGAGGGTTCAAAGAAAGGAGACAGCACATCTAGTTGAGTCAGGAAAAGATTTTATAGAAGGAGTAGTATTTCTGTTGGACTTCAAAAAAAAAGGTAACCTTCTTTTGCTATCATTGTGTGCTTTAATAAAATGATAAGTTGGGGGGAAGGAAATTATCACACCTTCCTAACAACTGATCTATTTCCACAGTCTATTTCCTCTAATAATTTTTCTATGCATTTTGCTTTAATTTCAGTTATAAAATTAACACAGTTCTAGTAAATAAACAGACCCAAACTATGTACATATATTGACTAAATGTTAAGTTTCCTTTCTCTTCTAACCCATTCCTCTCCAGGAGAAATCTCTATGACTAATTTGAGTATATTTTATCCCAACTCTGATGGAAATACATGCATAACTGAATCTCTAAACTGTGAGATATTTCACATCTTGTTCTATAATTTGCTTTTCTTCACTTAGCAATAGTTCACAGATATACACCTTTCTTGGCCAGTCCATGTAGAACTACCTTAGTGAATGCATACAATTGCATAGTGGCCAGGAAGCCTAATCTGTTCAGTTATTTCCCTAGCAAGGGGCATTTGTTTTATTTTCTACACATGCTTTATCTTACTTGATTATACTTCTATTAACATGACCTTATAAATACTTTAATGAATAAGGCTTGAACAGATATAGGTAGACATTCCAGACAAACAAAAAAAGTAGAAAAGTTCAAGTTAGGTTTAAGAAGGGTTAAATGGCCTCATGTCTTTGATGCATGAGGTTCTGATGGGTACAGAGTGACAGTCATGGCAAAAAAGGTAAACTGAGACCAGTGTATGGAGATCCTGCTGCCTGAGGCAATGAGCAGTCAGCGAAGGGTTGGAACAATGACAAAGTCAGAGGAGGTCATGTAAGAAGAAGGAGAATGAGGCAGCCTTCTGAAACAAGGGGATCGTTTCTTTCTAGGGGCACACACCATTCAGTAAGCATCTCCCACATGCCTTGGCCCTTGATATACCTCAGCATTAATCTGAAAGGTACACTGCAAAGCCGAGGGGAGCTCAGTGACTCAGTCAAGATCACACAGATACTACAAGCCAGATAAACGCTGCTGGAGCAGTTGACCCCCTTGGCAAAGCCTGTGTTCTTAACTGCTTTGCTCTCCTGCTTCATTTGCTAAATCATGAGTTATTGTGGGCAAACAACTGTGCAATCTACAATATCACCTCTGCTAAATCTCTCCTTCAGTCGTTGGTCACTGCAGTGCACGAGCTTACCTCACCTTGCAGGCGTCTTCGGGCCTGGAGGGATGGGGTCAAAAAGATGATCCCCTAAAATTGTTCCAGCACACATCTCATAGGTCATTTAGAGCAGGTTCTGGCCAGGCCTGGGCCCTGCACTGAGACTGCAATAGTGTGTTAATCAGGCCCATGATCATGTTCCTCTAAACGGCATGTGCGTGGAAACATTTTCGGTGCGGGAGGGAAGCTGATGGGCTCTGTCTTCCAGATGCCTGGAAACAACAGACTGGACTGACCAAGGGTTATTTTCTTGTCCACTTAACTCTATGCCCACCTCTGGTTTCCTAGTCTAAAAAGGCTTCAACTACAGCAAGAACTGGTCTCCCCAGATCCATCTCTTGTTTAGGGTTACTAGATCTAACAAATAAAAACATAAGATATCCAGTTAAATTTGAATTTCAGGTAAATAATAAATAACTTTTTAGTATAAGAATATCCCATGCAATATTGGGGACACACTTACACTTAAAAATTATACTTATGCAGGAACAACAATTTTTAGTATAAGAATAGCCAGTATTTCAGACACATTTATACTAAAGAACTATCCATTGTTTATCCAAAATCTGTATGTAAGTAGGTCTCTGTATTTTATCTGGCAACCCTCCCATCCACCTCTAACTCATTCTCCATGTTGGAGCCACAGTGATGTTTCTGAAGCAAAAATCTGGTCATGTCACCTCCCTGGGAAAAGTCTTCAACAATTACCCATTGCTTTTTGATAAAGACCATGAGACTCTGTAGAAGTCCCAACATTGTATTTCATGGATCCAAATGTCCCACCTTCATAGCACCTATCACAGTCATAATTTTACATTTATTTGAGTGATTATTTGATTAATGTCCCAGTGCCCCACCAAACCATAATCTCCATGAAGTCAAGACACTGTCCAAACTGTTTCCCATTTTTTCATGAATGAATGACAAATCTCTGAGGAACCAGCAATGATGACAGGAGTTGCTGCCACTGAAGGGGCCCAGGCTGGGGACAGAACATCCATGAGGTAACAGACCTTGATGGAAACAAACCAGGCTGGAAAAGGGAAGCCTGACACCCCTGTCTGGCTGGAAGGCTCCCCGCCTGTCCGTGCCGACCACACAGGCACCAGGGGCCCAGCCACCGCACAGGCGAGGAATGCCTGTGTTCCGATGGCATAGATCAGGGGTCCCCAAACTACGGCCCATGGGCCGCATGTGGCCCCCTGAGGCCATTTATCCGGCCCCCGCCGCACTTCTGGAAGAAGCACCTCTTTCATTGGTGGTCATTGAGAGGAGCACATTGACCATCTCATTAGCCAAAAGCAAACCCATAATTCCCATTGAAATACTGGTCAGTTTGTTGATTTAAATTTACTTGTTCTTTATTTTAAATATTGTATTTGTTCCCGTTTTGTTTTTTTACTTTAAAATAAGATATGTGCAGTGTGCATAGGGATTTGTTCATAGTTTTTTTTATAGTCCGGCCCTCCAACGGTCTGAGGGACAGTGAACTGGCCCCCTGTGTAAAAAGTTTGGGGACCCCTGGCATAGATTAATGATCCAACAATGTTTCAGGGCCTTGTTCTGGCAGAAAGGTAGCCAAGAACCTCTAAGCAGTTTGTGTCCCTCCTCTTTGCAGCGTATCCGGAATAGCTGACTTGGAGGAAAAGGCTAAAAGGTATAGGCACCTGTGGTATGTCTTTAGAGGAATTGGGAGTAGAATCAGCACAACTTTTGACAAATTTTGATGAGATATGGCCCAAATCACTGAGAGTAATACTGTCTGCCCGCAGGTAAAACACAGAACGTATAGAAGGCAAGCCTCCCACCAGAAACCTCAAGGGAACATCCATTCCACAGCCCGGCCAAAACCCTACACAAACATGCTCAGGCTGGGACACCGTGGCCAACTTATGTTGGAAAGAGATTTCTCAGACCTCAGAGACTTTGAGAGATAGAGCCAGACACACACCCACAATGAGGCACGAGTGGTTGGCCCCGAGGCACAATACCATAGATACTGGGCTTGGAGGACAAAGCTGCTTCCCACCTCCCTGCCTTTGCACCTGTCGCATCTATTCCCGGAACATCTCTCCTCTTTTCCACCTGGATTGCTCCCCTTTCTCCTTCACCATGAGGCTCAAGTACCAACTTTCCCAGGAGACCTGCCTTGGCCACTCACTTCCTGCCATGCTTCTGTAGACCCTATGGACGAATACCTGTGTCATAAGATTTGTCATGTTCTTCTCTTACTCTAGGTTCAGCTCTCTGGCTCTGAAGCAGACCGTGGGCTTCTAGAGAGAGCAAGGACCACAGTCTGTGTGCCTGGCACACAGCAGGGGCGCAACAATGTCTGCTGAGTGAACGGCCTGGTCCCGGTCCTCGCTGACACACACTAGCTGTGTGACTCTGGGCACGTCTCTCTCCCTCCCAGGTTCTTCATCTCTAAAGAGAAAACTGGGGACTCCTACTTGCCACTCTCCCCACAGCGGTGGCGGAACAGGGGCCAGATTTGCCATATCTGGAACAACCGAAACATACCCAAGAAAGCATGAAATAATGGCTTCTGTGGTTTAAACACTTGTGGCCCTGCAAAATTTATATTTTGAAATTCTAATCATCATAGTGATGGTTTTAAGAAGTGAGATCTCCCCGGCCAGGGCACATAGGAGAAGCGCCCATTTGCTTCTCCACCCCTCCGCCACGCTTTCCTCTCTGTCTCTCTCTTCCCCTCCCGCAGCCAAGGCTCCATTGGAGCAAAGATGGCCCGGGCGCTGGGGATGGCTCTGTGGCCTCTGCCTCAGGCGCTAGAGTGGCTCTGGTCGCAACATGGCGACGCCCAGGATGGGCAGAGCATCGCCCCCTGGTGGGCAGAGCGTTGCCCCAGGTGGGCGTGCCGGGTGGATCCCGGTCGGGCGCATGCGGGAGTCTGTTTGACTGTCTCTCCCTGTTTCCAGCTTCAGAAAAATGAAAGAAAAAAAAAACAACAACAAAAAAAAAGAAGTGAGATCTTTGGGAGGTGATTAGGTCAGGAGCGTGGAGCCTTCGTGGATGGGATTAGTGCTCTTAAAAAAAAAAAAAAGACCCCACAGAAGTCCCTAGCCCTTCCACCATATGGGGACATGGCGACAAGGCCTCAGCTTTGAACCAGACAGAGGCCCTCACCGAGCCGTGCTGGCAGCCCAGTCTCAGACTTCCAGCTTCCAGAACCATGAGAAAAAAACTCTGTTGTTTGTAAGCCATCAGGTCTGTGGTATGCTGTTACAGCAGCCTGAATGCAAGAGGACAACAGTTTGCCAGGTACTGGACATAGGTGTTCCTGAGAGACAGGAAACAACGAAATGAGGTTACAATTGCTCCAGTTTGCTACCCTGCGAGAGGTTCTGGCCACGATGCAGAAAGGGGAGAAAGGTGGAGGCCAGCACACTCCCTGAGCTGCAGAGATGAACTATAAGCCTGGGGAAACGATGGCAACAATAGAGTTCATAGGACAGAGTGCCCGAGAGAGAGAGCTTCACAAAGAACCCAAGAGATCTGCAGAAAACTACCTGAGACTCAAAGGACTGGGAGTAGCACCTGTTCCCAGAATGGAAAAGCTCCTTGTAGCCAGGCCACTGGGTAGACCCACTCAGTAGTGAGGGTAAATCAGCCTGAGACCGAGCACTGCTGCAGACCCACCTAACCAACCTTAACGCAGAGGACTGGGCTCAATAGCTTTTCAAGTACTGTCCAAGCCCAACATTCTACAGCTTTAAACAGGTATTGGAAAAGACACTTTCACTCACAGCACAACATTTCAAGCCACTTCCTACATGCTGGGCACTCCACTGGGTGGTTGATCTTACCAAGTGTTGGAAAAGTACAGAGATGATGATGATGCCATCCATGTGCAAGGTGTGCCTGTCACGTAGTATTAGTACTGCTATTTTACAGATGGAAAAACTGAGACTTGGAGGGGCTGGGAATTACCACAGTGCACAGTGAAACCTGGCCTGGAACCCAGGTTGTCTGACTCCCCCATCCAGGCTCTTTCTTTAAACCTTTGATCCTTAGAAGGGTTCCACGATCCCATGAGAAGGAAGCAGGCTGGAGCTCCCTTTCAGCACCCCCCACCTCCAGACCCAGAGCCCGGGCTCTCCCCTTGTGTTCAGCAGGTTCCAGGAGAGGTACTCAGCCCTCTTTATTATTATTAATACAATCAGCAAGCGGCATCGTTATTACTGTTATTCTTGGACATCAGAGAATTAAGAACATCCTCAGAAATGGCAAGACACATGTTAGCCAGCTGTTCCCCATTATGCCCTCCCTGGGTACACGATACGCCTTTCATGTGCTTAAAATCATAAATAATTTTTAAAGTATGTTGCTCTTATTTTTTATTCCAGAGCTCAAATGTGGTTCTCATAAAAACTCACTTTGGCCTCATTGTCACAGTCTGAGAGGTTTACTGAGATTCCTTCTCTTCTTACTTCTTTTTTCCCCCCTGTCTCACTCTGTCTCTCCCCTCCAGAGGGGCACAGCAGTGTGGTCTGATGCCTGATTTGTTTCCTTTCTGCATTGGAATCATGTCCCTTCCTGGGATGCAAAAAACCAAGGCTACAGTGATGTCTGTCATGGACATAGACATGTTACTGTTCCCATTTTACAGAAAAAGAAACTGGAAGTTTTACCAACATGCCCAATGTCACACAAACATTTGGCAATCTAATGACCTCAAAGATCAAGAAAGAGGTGTAACAACATGAGATATAAACAATGTGATCTTGATCATCCAGGAGTCACTTATCTACAATGACCTAAGAGGGTCTCTCTCTGCAACTGGTAGGAGAAGTCAGCAGGAGGAACACAGGCAGAAAGAGGGCGCAGGAGCCCAGCTGTGAGCACACGTGCTGCTTATGCCCCGCAACCCCAAAGACATTAATTCAGATCATCACCTGTCTCTTTGAATGTATTTGTTCTTTCCTCTGCTCCTCCCATCACTGGGCAACTGAAGGTCAACTATTATTATTTACAGCATCTCGCTCATTTTGAGAGGCTGAGGATTATTGTCACACCCACCTACTCACCTTTAATGTCAAAAGGCTCAGGCGCACAGAGAAGTCAATAGTGTGGAAGATGGCACCTCAAGCCACTGGCTGGACAGGGGTGGAAGCTGTGGACTAAAGAAGTTATAAAGAAAAGAAGCTAAAGGTGCAGCAGAATCCATCCACTCTTTTCCCCATTGGTGCCTGAAAAGGGCAGAGGGAGTTACGCACACATGCACGGAAGCACGCACGGAACCTCACGGAAGCACGCACGGAACCGGACCTGAGGAGTTCAGTGTATAAGCATTTGACCCTTGCATGTGAGTGTTAAGCCATTCACCAATCAAAATGCACCCAGCACGAAGAGCTGCTAAGATCAGCTGCATTCTAGAGCCCACAGGCAGACTGTGCACACCGAGAACAGGAGCTGATCGGTGTCTTCACCCGGACCTAGGCCTGCAGGTCAGTTTCCTGTCTCCAGCAATGCTGGATGTAGACAGTAACATATTTACAAAATGCACATGCTCTGATGTCTCTGTTCTCATTTATGGTTTTTAATTCTGTTTCAGTAAGTATCCCACACATGAGTGAATGTTTGCTGACTTTATAAATGTGGGATAAAATCCAAACTATTCACATGGCTGACTAGGCCCCTACCAGCCGTGCCGGCTGCCTCCACCGCAGCCTCAGCCCCACCGCCCGCGCTCTGCGCGGCACGCACACTGGCCTCCTCTCAGTCCCCCACTCAGGCCAGGGTTTTCTTACCTCTGGGTTGCAGGACAGCTCCTTCCCTCTTCTGGGAAGGTTCTCACCTGCCCTGCCCGCCTGGCAAACTCCTACCCAACCCTCAGGTCTCAGGTCTCAGCTCAAGTGGCACCTCCCTTCACCTGTCCCCACCCCCATCTAAACTAATTTCCTCTGGTTGGCTCTCTGTCCACTCCATTCTTTTTCTTTTTCTTTATTTTTTTCTTCTTTTCCAAGTGATAGGAGGGAAGACAGACTCCTTCATGCACCCCAACTGGGATCCACCCAGCAACTCCCATCTGGGGTCAATGCTCTGCCCATCTGGGGCCATGCTTGCAACCAAGCTATTTTTAGTGCCTGAGGCAGAGGCTCCATGGAGCCATCCTCAGAGCCTGGGCCTATGGGCTTGAACCAATTGAACCATGGCTGCAGGAGGGAAAGAGAGAGCGAGAAGGGGAAGGAGAGGAATAAAGGAGCAGATGGTCACTTCTCCTGTGTGCCCTAAACGGGAATCGAATCCGGAACATCCACATGCCAGGCCAATGCTCTAGCACTGAGCCAACTGGCCAAGGCCTGCTCCATTTTTTTCTCCTGTGGGTGCCTCCCAGCTCATAGCCAGCAATCTAACTTCTAAATCCTCAACATACAAAAGCCACATGGAGCCAGGGCCAGCTGTAGTCACCACTGAATCACTAACCCTCAGCAGAGTGTCTCATACATCATGATACTCAATAAACAGTCACTGGATGGAGGGATGAACGGATAGATGAAAAATGTGAACTTCCAAAGGGCTATGAACACTTGTACACAAGCAAGCTCCACTCCAGGTCCAATTAGACTTCTCCTATACAATTTTTTATAACTAAAGAGACTACCGAGGACCCACATCAGGGATGGCTACAATGGGCCATGTAACACCATGCTGCCCCTCTGCACCCTCGCAGCTGCCCTAAGGAGTCACAGCATTCCTTCCAAATGCCCTTGGATGGAGCTTCAGGGCCCAACTTAGCATCAACTCTCCAGCAAGCCACCACCATTGGATTCGGTCTGCTGTGTGTGACCCAGTCTCCGTTCATAAACAAATACTGATTCAGTGCTTTCTCTATACTTGGCCCTGTTCTAGGTGTTGCCAATGCAGCCAGACAAAATGCCTGGCCTCGGGGAGCTGCCACTGTAGTGGGGATACAGACAACAAACAAGACACAAACATATGACTCAGTCTGGGTAGCTGAGAAAGGGGTGGAGAGTGGCAGGAGGCTTGTCTGAGTGGGGGACATTTGAGCTGAGGCCCCAGAGGAGTGAGCGGGTGAATCCTGTCAGTATCTGGAGAAGGTCTCCAGGCAGGAGGAAGGACAGCATTAAGGCCCTGAGATGGAAACTTGTTTGGCACTTTGTGGGAACAGCAAGGCAACCAGTGTATCTGGAACAGTGAACAAGTGGGGAGTGGTGGGAAGTCAACTTCTGTTTTAGAGGTGGCAGACACAGCCTGCATTTAGAGTTCCTGACATAGACATATGTCATATGTCTCATATCTGGTCCCTCGCTGACAAGCAGCCCTTTAACGCCCAGGGCAGAATTCACAAAATGCCCACAGGTTGGACCTCGCCCCGGCTACAGGACAGCTCTTGTTAATGGTCCCACCTGGCCTTGTACCCACTTTCTCTTCTCAGTGCTGCCATCATGAAGAGCTGGGAAACCCTTACCAATCACTCAGGGTGGGTGGGTGGGGGTTCAGTGTTGCTCATTTGTAACATGTGCTGATTTCTATGCTGTAAATTCAGTAGCCCCCACTTGCTTAGACACAGGGGATATATTCCAAGACCCATAATGGATATCTGAAATCACAGATAGTACCAAAACCTACATATACTATGTTTTTTCTTATACATACCTATGATAAAGTTTAATAAAGTTAAGCATGGTAAGAGGTTAACAATAACTAATGATAAAATAGAATAATTTTAGCGAGATAAGTATAGTGAAAGTTATGTGAATGTGTTCTCTCTCTCTCTCTCTCTCACACACACACACACACACACACATACACACACACACACAATATCGTATTATACTCATAACCAAGAAGGCTAAGTGGCTGATGGGCAGGGAACATACAGAACGTGGAGACACAAGACATGATAAAGGGATGATTCAGGTCCCAGGTGGGATGGAGCAGGACAGTATGAGATTTCATCATGTACCCAGAACAGTATGCAAGTTAAAACTTATGAATTGTTCATTTCTGGACTTTTTCATTTAACATTTTCAGGCTGTGGTTGATCATGGATAACCAAAACAATGGAAAGCATAACCGTGGATGGGGAACTACTGTATGCCCATTGTGCACAATTTCAAGCTATCAATGATATAACCACCAGCTTTCAAAATTCCTGAAAATGTAACAATCATATCTCAAGAGCCACTAGGAGCCAGCACATTCCTGATAGCAGTTCTTACTGGGTAAGAAGAGCTCTGCCCAGGGGCCCCAAGCACCAGGAGCTGACAGCCCCAGTTGCTTCTCTGCCTCTCCCCTCCAGAAGCCCTTTCCCACGTGCCCACAGAGACAGACACGGCCAAGCTGGGCAACCATGGAGAGTGAGCACATGTCCCAGTTTCTCAGGACGATCTGGGTTTACCACTGTGTCCTGGTATAGTTGTCAATAGCTCATTCACTCCGAAAGGGTGCCACTTTGCATGATAATTTCAATGGTCAGCTTATGCACTGCCCTTTGCTCCCAGCTCCACCAGCACTGGGTCCAGCATCTGGGTCCCAACCAGCCCTAGCCTGGCTGTGCTGCCACAGTTCAGAGAGTCACGAGTGAATCCTTAAAAAAGAAAACCACAGCCCTGGCCAGTTGGCTCAGAGGTAAAGGGTCAGCCGGCATGTGGATGTTCGAGGTTCAATTACCGGCCAGGGCACACAGGAGAGGCAACCATCTGCTTCTCCTCCCTACCCCTACCCCCTTCTCTCTCTCTCTCTTCACCTCCTACAGCCATGGCTCAATTGATTCGAGCATGTCGGCCCTGGAGCACTGAGGATGGCTTCGTTGAGCTTCCACCTACGTAGGATGCTAGAAATAGCTCAGTTGAAAGCATGGGCCCCAGATGGGCAGAGCATTGGCCCCAGATAGAGGTCACTGGGTGGATCCCAGCCAGGGCACATGCCTCTGTATCTCCCCTCCTCTCACTTAAAAAAAAGAAAAGAAAACCACCACTTCTATTTCAATATTTTTTTTTAACCATCAGTCTAAAAACAACTTAATAAAAAAATTCAAATTCACTTCCCATTACATTTTCAACTTCACTGTTAATGAAAACGTTACTACATTTTCATATTTTCAGCTTCTATGCAGTCTTCCCAGGCCCTGTGTGTGTCTAGAACACGGTCATGGGCCATCTCAGTTTCCTTTTCAAACCGCAGCACTTAGGTGGCACCAATTATTCTTTCTGATTTTCGAAGATGAGAAGGATTACAGAGAGAAAAAAAAAAAGAATAAAAATTCAAAGTATTCTGCACTCTTGCCAGCTGATTTAAATAGCAATCAAAGAGCATGCACCAAAAAGCCCGGAAAGATATCAAATATGAAGCCTAGCCTCTCAGCTGTGCCTCTATTAAAAACAAATGTTTGGGAACAGCCAATGGCAATAGGGGGAAGGCCCCACTGACAGCCAACCTCATGGAAACAGCAACCATTCTGGTTCATTTCAACATTACTGATGATAAGAATAAAAGCAGTCTGTCCTTGAAAGGCATTTTGAAGGCTGAGTACACAGTGACCCTCTGCCCAAGATCTACAAGTTCTCTACCCTTAATAAGATTCATAGAACTTCTCCTGCTTCTGACATTTTGGTCACCAGGGAGAATTCACTAAACTATCAAAATAGTCCTAAATCACCACCTGATAAAAGAAGGAGTAGGTTAGGGTGAGGAGGGAAAAGAGTGTCTCTCTTGTTCATGAGTTTTGCATGGAGCTGAAACACAGGCTATAACGTCGAGGATCACAGCCACAAGATCTTACGGATGGGGAACACCTTATATGAACTAATTACTGAAAATATGTCCCTCATATTATTCATGTATTTTATATAACAATTAGGCTTTAACAACAGGATAGAATTTGCCGCTCTGATGAAACAGGTGCTCATTTTTACAGATCATGTGAGACACAGTCCTTTCTGCCCTGGCTTACCAAGAAACTCAGAATGAAATTTGTCTCACATTAATCATCTCATTTTTTATTTCAATTATCACTGTTTCCCTATATTTCCCTATTTCCCCTTCAATTATATAATTGTTTTCTATGTGTTCTTTTAAATGATCAATTTGTGCTTTTGGTTGTAATTCATCTCAAATCCTGTTTTGGGAAATAGGCTAAGATATGAATCATATAACCCCAGATTCGGGGGCGGGGGGGTAGAGCCAGAAGTAGAACTCAAGTTTTCCACTTGTCACACCTGCTATCTAGCCTTTGAAATGGACGCCTTCAAGCTGTCCCTCCTATGCTGTGGGGCCTCTGGCTTTCCCAATGACTGCATTGCAGACCTCGCACATGGAGCCATCATGTTTATGGATGACCCAAGGACCCATTCTGTAGGAAACAGAAATCCCCCAGCACTAGTCCACAGGCCATCTGTTCCCACCTCTCCACTGAATCCTTGCCTGGGCTTCTGGCTGCCTTAGCCAATTGAAGGGCCCGGGCTTGTTTTCCCCCACACACTGCAGATGTTGGCTGTGAAGGGAAACAGCAGGAAGGAACAGTCCCCATCAGGTGCCAACCATGCTGCCCGAAACACATCACATGTGAACAATAATACCAACAGTAATAATAGCAGTCTGCTTATGTTGCGTGTGCCTCTATGCTAGGCATCCTAAATATATCACTATCGCTCCTTGTAACAGCCCTCAGTGACATTTATCACTCCGGGTTAGAGACGAGGGGAGCTCTGTGTCTGCTTTCCTGAAAAGGCACAACTTGCTTGAAGTTAACGCACCTACTTGCATGGGAAGGATGCAAAAGCTAAAGTCCTTACAAGCTCTTGGGAACAGCGTACATGACCCCCGTGATATTAGTCACTCTATTAGTAATAGCTATGAAGGTTCAACAGGTTGGACAAAAGTGATTTTCACCCATCCCGGGCATGTCACTTCTTCCCAGTTCAGTGGACTCTGGCTGGATTAACGTGATTTTATTGATAAGAAGGGACTGTCATCTCCCCCTCGTCTGTGTCTGGCCTTGTCTCCACCACAGGCAGCACCTGGACAATTAGTGAATGGAAGAAGGGAGAACGGGACATTCATTCATATACATGAACGTGCATGAGAGGCAAACACAAACGTTGACCACAATCTAGAAAGGCCACCGTGGTCAGGAGCAGAGGTGAGAAAGCAACTACTTCCAACCTTCCCAGACTGCTCGGGGCCAAAGGCCAGGCCTTCCCACCCTCTTCCTGTGCACGGATGAGTGTCCCTCACAAAATACTGGCTCGTTTGTTGTTGTTTTTGGAAAACAAATGCTTCCTTCCAAGGTTCTCTCTCTCAATTAATATCTGTGCTCAGGACTCCAAGTCCCTGGACGCATTGCTATGGATTTGTCCAGGTTTGAGATCTCGATTTAGTGATTTCCTCCCCATCTTCCCGGACTCTCCAGAGCCCGCTGAGTTATGACACACACTTCCACCGGCCTGGCGGATGCTTAGATAATCCCATTCCACGCCCCAGTCTTCCTTCAAATTCCCCCTGCCGCCAGGGCATGGCTCCCTGCAAATGTAGTTTATTCTCATTGCAATCACGTCCCAGACCCATTTAAAAAGGAAAGAAATGCCACTGGACGCAACACTAACCCTCCACAGAATGTCCTGTCTCATCCTCCCCTTCATGGCTTCTTTCTCATCTCAGGAACTAGGTTTAATCCCCACCCTTACCCCACCCTCGGGATCAGGTCTCAGGTTAACTTTTAAAAACAGACATGCATCCTGGCCCTGGCCGGTTGGCTCAGCGGTAGAGCATCGGCCTGGCATACAGAAATCCCGGGTTCGATTCCTGGCCAGGGCACACAGGAGAAGTGCCCATCTGCTTCTCCACCCTTCCCCCTCTCCTTCCTCTCTGTCTCTCTCTTCCCCTCCTGCAGCCAGGGCTCCATTGGAGCAAAGATGGCCCGGGCGCTGGGGGTGGCTCCTTGGCCTCTGCCCCAGGCGCTAGAGTGGCTCTGGTAGCGACAGAGTGACGCCCTGGAGGGGCAGAGCATCACCCCCTGGTGGGCAGAGCATCGCCCCATGGTGGGCGTGCCGGGTGGATCCCGGTCGGGCGCATGCGGGAGTCTGTCTGACTGTCTCTCCCTGTTTCCAGCTTCAGAAAAATACAAAAAAAAAAAAAAACTTGTAAAAACAGACGCATCCTACCCGGCATACCAAGGTATGTTCCTGTCTTCTGGTATGATACCCCCTGTGAGGTCAACAACAAGCCACTGCATTCTATGAATACAAAGAAGATCAGGGGCATGTGAGTGAACCCGCAAAAAGATGCCAGAACAGTCTACCTGTGTCAAGTTTGGGGCTTAGAAAGATTCAGGGAAACTTCATTCTGTTATACCTGGGCCTTGTAGGAGCCACCGCCTGGTTTTATTCTCCTGACTCCCTGGCCCATCATGTTTACATGTAGAATCTGTCCTGTGCTAATGACTTGCTATTTGACACATCATTTAATTAGTGTTTTGATGTCTGAGCACTGTGTTCTTACTGCCGTGCCTTTGACTGGAAGCTCTCTGAGAGTGTGGATTATTTCAGAATCCCTGAAGGGTGTCCCTTCAGGGTCTCTCCATAAACTCTCCTACTATGGGAGTTCCACCAGTGTTGGCTGCCTATTGGGTCAGGGGGGAAGTTGATTGGGAGATGAGGAGCTGAGAATACACATGAAAAGATTTGAGAACATTGACACAATGATAAACTATTTCCACAGCACCAGTTAAGAATTAGATTCTTACAACAACATTCTAAGAAAAATAGGGCAGGTGTTATTATACCCATAGCACAGATGAGGAAATTAAGGCACTGAAAGAAGTGGAATCCCTAAATCACACAGCAAATAAGTCCAGAACCAAGGCTAGAAGTCTGGTCTTCTGAGGATTGTCTAGTGCAGTGTCTACCACACGATGCCTCCAAAATAATAAGGAAGGAGGGGTGGAAGAAACTTAAGTGCCCATCAGTGCATGAATAAATAAAAATGATGTGGTGTATATTCATGATAGATTATCATTCAGTCATGAGAAGAAAGACATCCTGCCATTTGCAACAACACAGATGAACCGTGAGCACATTATTCTAAGTGAAATAAGTCAGAGTAAGAAAAGTACTGTATGATATCACTTATATGTGGAATCTAAAAGTCTAAACTTTGTGAAAACAGAAAGTAAAATGTCAGTTACCAACGAACAGAGAGGGAAGAGAACAGGACAGATGTTGTTCAAGGGTAAAACTTGCAATGAGTAGTAAACAAGCCCTAGAGATCTAATGTACAGTAATGTGAATATAGACAACAGTGTTGTATTATCATCATCAAACTTGCTAAGAGAGTGGAATTTCATTATTCCAACCACTGAAACAAAAAAATAATTATGTAATGTGATAGACTTGCTAAGGATCGCTACAATGGCAATCATATTACAATAGATAAATGTATCAAATTAACATGTTGTACACCTTAAATTTACACAAAGTTATGTGTCAAACATATCTGAATTGTAAAAAATCAGTGCAAACATATAAAAAGGAGGGAAAGTCAGAGATGGTTGTGTTATAATATGTCCTTACCCTAATTGGCCCATCTACGGATTCAAGTGTCCCACCTAAGTTATAGATTATAGTAAGTTCCAATAAGAAAAGTGTTTGGGGGCATATAAACTCTGACAGCAGATATGTTCTTAAAGGTATGAGCCTGTGAAAGGACAGGCAGAGACCAGAGGGACCAGAGGCAGGCGCTACTTTGGGACAGGTCCTGGGAATTAGGAAAAGAAGGCAGTGGTAGAGAAATGAGGTGAGGTAGGGTGTTCAGAGGACGGAGAGGGAGGCTAGGAGAAGGCATCAGGAGAGAGAGGTAGAGGGGAGAGGGAAGAAGGGGGAAAAAGGCATGAGGGTGGGAGAAAGATAGGAAAGAGAGCCAAGAAGAAAGAGACCAAGAGGGGAGAGTAGAAGAAGGAGACACACTTCTCCCGTGTCTAGGTTTCCTTCCGAAAGGACCTTCCTGGGGGACAGAGCAATAGCAGGGCCATTAGAGTTTTGCTCACCTTCTTTCCATGGATCAGCCAGCAAAGACAAAATCATAGGAAGCAAGATACAAACAGCATGAGATTAACAGAACATTAGATACTCTGCTAAACCAGAGAAAGGAGAAGAAATACAGCATATATAATATATATTGAAGTTAGAAAGGAGACAGAAGAAAAAGAAGACAAAGGGTTGGCCAAGTTAGGACACCATCAGAGGGAAGCAGAAGCCTCTATCCAAGGCTAAGGCTTGGGTCGTGTTGCCAGCAGGCGGGGAGAACAGCAGTGGAGGCGGAGCGGAGATCTAGAACAGAGACAACACTGCAGTTGAGGGCAGCAGTCACAGGAGCGAAAGGTTTAAAACTCGGAGACAAAGAATGCAGCAATACAATTAAGGGGGGAAAGATTACAGTGTGGTCCTCGTGAAAAAGACACTCAGGCATGGGACCCCCATAACATTGATATTTTAATGGCAGAAGTTGGTAGTTAATATTTATGTCTGTGTTTATTCATTGTTTAATTGTCATGTGTCCACCTGTTGTGGAGGTACTATCCATCTTAAAAACTTGTAAAAACAGGACCCCCCCCCCAGATTTTTTGAGTAGGGGATTCATAATGGCATCACGCATGATACTACTTGATAAGTGATTTTTGATGAGAATAGTAAATCCCTTGGTAGTGAAGGCAGAGTAAGCAGAGCCAACCGTGCTAATCAGAATGGTGCTGCTGACTACAAGGATGCTGATGGTAGTGGAGGTGGTGATAAAGGCAGGTCATAATGGTGGTGCAGAAGGCAACAGAGAGGGAGTTCTGTTAACAAGGGGAAGGCGGGAATTATGGTAGTCGAATGATGAAGATGATTGCAAAGCTTGGTCACCATTTGTGAAATGACACTGCGGGTATATGTGTGTGTGTGTAACAAAGGTAGAGAGACAGAGACAAAAAAACAGAGAGAGACAGAGACAGATAAAGAGAGAGATCACCCAAAGATCACTCATGGTTAAAGTAGACTATCATCTGCCCCAGGACCCTTCCTAGAGACATCGCAAATGGTCAAAGCCTATACCCAACCATTTCCCCTAAAAGTTTGAAATTATACATTGGCTACATCGGCTGAAAAGGACCTCAAAAATTATCTAAACTGTGTGGCTCTCAACCCAGATTGAGATCATAGCCTCCTGGGGAATTTTTCTACAATATCGATGCCTGAACCTCATTCCATACTAACCAACAAAATCCCAAGTTGGGACACCAGTATGAACATTTTAAAAATATTCTCAAATAATTTTGATCAACTCTTCTGATTAGGAAACTTATATTCTACAGAAGAGACGAGTGAAACCCATCACACACAATACTTAGTGGCAGAGTCACAACCAGAATATTCACAGCAAGTTTGGTGCAATTTTTCCTACATGCTGCTAACCCAATCAGCATGGCTTGCTGTCTCTTCTCATTGCTATATTCATTCTAAAAAAAAAAAAAAAACATGTCTGGAAGTGTTGAGACTCCAAGAGGAGGGGAAAAGAAGAAATACTGGAGAATTGAGAAGCTGGATCAGGACAGTGTTTGGCTTCTCATGGGGCACATCCCAGGTGGGGCTCAAAGGTAAAAGGATTTCCAAACCCAGCCTCCCCTCCATTCCTACTCTCTTTCCTGTCCCACCCACATCACTGCCCCAGACCTAGGGTCCCTGGGGAGGTAAGTGTGATTTCATCTCCACAAAGCCCATGTCCTACCTGACCCTGTTCCCAAATCATTCACATCCATCCAGCCTTCAGAAGACCCCCAAACCCAGAAGAAACGTATTCGTACTTTCTTGGTGGGAACTTTGATCTTCAAGAATTCTGCCTCTCTGGCCAGCACCTGCCATGGGGCGTGTATCCGGACAAAGACCGATCCTTGGGTTTTACTCTGTAAGGTACAAAGGAAGAAAAAATGGAAACACCGACAAGAACATAGCTTAAATTTCTGGCTCCGCAACCAAGAAGACCAAACCTGGTGTTTCTTGTTTCCGGTTTTCATTCTCTTTAAACTTCATCAGGGACCAGTCTCCTCCTCCCCATACCCCATCCACCATTTCTGTTTCAGAAAAGTTCTCATCCAAACCCACAGGGTAGTGTTCCCAAAGGGTGGGCCCTGGGGTTTGGTGGCTTCAGGGGGAAATAAACGTTGAATCATTGTGATCACAGATTTAAAATGTGAGCAATGGTGATTTTCATAAAAATCCTATTAACCCTTAGTGGCAGTTACTCAGTTAACCTCTGCCAGCATTCAGCCAACAGCCTGCAATTTGTCTCCATTCACATATTTTCATTGTTTCTTGTTACATTTGTATTTTCTGTTCTATAATAGTGCAGTGTCATAGCCCCAAATCACAAAAGTGGTTCACCTAAGCTTAAGAGTAATTATATAAATAGTATTGTAAAAAGTATAACTCCAAAATCATAAACATAAATTATGAATAGGGCTCCAGTGTGAATATAAATAGTAACTTTATGTTTCAGGTCAAGTGATAATTGATTTCACCCAAAAATGAAAATTAAGGAAAGGAAATGCAGTGATGATTTTTGAAAATTAGGTCTTAAGGACTCAATAATCCATTTGGCCCTGGGCGTAGTGTTTGTTGTAAAAGTTGGTCAGATTGTGACATAAAGCCATCCGTTTCTACTCATCTTCAAATGAAACCTCAAATTTTTTCAGAACAAGAACACTCAGGAAAAAAATGCCTTCTGACATTAATCACAGAAGAATGAAAGAGACCAGAACAAGTAGGAAACATAGGCAAAAGCCTCATCCTTTCTGAGAAGTGTCTAAAACACCCTGCAAAATTCATCACGAACACTGTGTCCACAGAGAAAGTAGAACAAAGCAACAGCAAAATCCCTTCATCAAATGACTGTCAGAAATCACCTAAAACCTGTGCACCATGGAGGGAGGAGCCCGGTGTGCTGGCCAACACGACCTTAGGGTACAGCCTCTGAGGGGCAGAGTGGGAATTGGGGTCCCAGCGAGGGTGCACTAGAGACAGGCTTGCAGCTTCCTGTTCCATCTATCCCCTGAAAACCCACGCTAGAGGTGAAAGAGGCTTTTATTAAATGACTGTTTATTTTGTGATGCAGGCTGCATGGAGACCATCACTGAGAAGCACCAACTCTGTGCAGCAAAGGTGTCACTGCTCCCTCCCCAGCCTCACTCACAGAGCCCAGCTAATGGCCGACCACACGCCCTCTGGTCTTGGTTTGGTGTTGAAGGTAATGGGGGAAGCCATCCACGCACAGCCTCTAACCGTCTGCCTTTCCAGTGTGCTTGGCAGAGAAATAAGTGGCCAGAAGACTGTTTTCCCCATGGAAGTACACTGACTATGATGGTGCTCACATATGTTTTGAAATGATGAATGAAATAAAAATATATTTTATGATGCTCCCAATGCAAGTGAAGGCTACGTCTGTGATTTTTGAATGGTGGCTCTACAATGTATTCAGTAATTCAAACATCGAGAACCCATTCCCACTTCAGGAATAAAAGTTGGTGATGTATAAGGGAGAAGATTAAAGAAGAAAACAGGATTTTGTAAGAATGTTGAACTCTGATATGAAAGTCTAGGGTGGTCTAGAGTTTACAGACAACTAAAAGGAATAACAGTAACCATGATGTTTATTTCCTGAACGTGTGTCGTGTGCCACACAAAGTCAGGTGATCATGTGCTCAGCTCACAGGATACTCACAGCCATGCTGGGAGGCAGCTACTGTCACTACCTCTATTTCACAGTTGAGGAAATTAAGGCAAGGAAATTTAAAATAATGTGTCTACAGTTATACAGATAGTGTGATAAAAAAAAAATAGTTCTTCCTTGGCAGGATAGCTCAGTTGGTTAGAGCATTGTCCCGATATACCAAGGTTGCAGGTTCGATCCCCAGTTGAGGCACATACAAGAATCAACCAATGAATGCATAAATAAATGGGAAAAACAAATTGATGCCTCTCTCTCTCTCTCTCTCTCTCATCAATTTTTTTTTTAATTTAAGTATTTTAATCCAGGCCGTCTACATCCTTCCTATCTGAAGATTTCTCCTCTCATCAAAGACAGGTATGACATGTTACTGAGCACAGTTTAAAACCATGTCCAAAAGCTGCAACAGGACATAAAGACATGCTTTTTAGACTAAAACTCAATCAAAGGATGGATAAGAACTCCATGGGGCAGTCCTAAGATGAAATAAGTCAAGCCTTCAGCTGCCAAACTTATGACATAACACTGGAAGTGGCCCTCAGCGAGAAATCCTCCTAATTTCTGTGTCCGCATTTGTTTGCAATATCCAGAACTACTAGACAGAGTCATTGATCACTTGCTGCTACTTCTTACTGTAATTTCAGCTTTTTTTAAATTTAGTGAAAATACAAAGTAAGGAAAGAAGCCATCTGTGAAGCTGTTTAACAGCCCAGTTCTCCAATATGGCCCGACAAACAATGTTCTTGGTAAAAGGTGGCAAACAGTACCGTCCCTCTCACTAAGATGAAATTGAGTCTATTATTGATTTTAATATATTTTGTTTTGTCTTTATTTTTAATTTGTGGTGAACCCTTTTTTTAATTTTATCTAGGAATGGTGGCTCAAGTGTGTACCAGATGTCCACTAAGCAGCTGCAGAAGTTCAAAATTTGAAAAAGAGTTGGGAGGACCAGGGTCAGATCCCGTGGCCTTGGTGGAAGATCACTAGCTGTCCCCTGACAGCCATCTTCCTTCTGCTCATTTTTAAAATAAGCACATGGCCATCTAGAATGAAGAGTATACCTCCCTTGCAGTTAGGTGTAACCATGACACTAATTTCTGGCCAATGGGGTGTAGGTGGAAGTGTAGTGAAGCACTTCCTGGCCCCACTCTTCAGAGACAGCAAGTAGATGCCTTTTGCCCCTTCATCTGTTTCTCTACCCCTGACCTACTGCCTAGAATGTGGATATAAGCATCTTAGACCTGGAGGTCAAAGTCAAGGTCAGACAACAACACAGTATCAAGAGTCCTGACTCTATAGACTGTCACAGCAGCTCTGGGCTATCTCCTAGATTTTTATGAGAAAGATAAAATTGTTCTTTGTTTAGCCATGGTGGATTTTAGAGGCACTATCATCTGCCAGCCCAACCTTCTACTAATGCAACATTGTTTCCCAATGTAAGGGCATGAGTCCCCTCCAACAAAGCCTGCTTCCTCTCCGTTCTCCTCAAATGGAACTGTTTCAAGTGAAAAGAAAAGCTGGAATGCAGTTTGTGGCACTAACATCTAGTCATCATGTTCCTTTCATGCCATGCAATATTGCTCATGTCTCATAAAAACATGAGAGCTGAAGTGAAATGTTAGTTGGTGTGACTGGCTGTGTCTCCTGAAAAAAAAAAAACAAAGTCCCTGAGCAGAACCATCCCCAGTGCAGAAGCCCTTTTTACCAGCCCTGGCATCCAAAATTGAGAGTTAACAGAGATTGAGCTAAAAGGGAAGGGAGACAGTGTGATTAAAAAAAAAATAGTGGTAGAAGGGAAGGGAAGGGAAATAATAGAAGGGAAAAATGGAAGGGGAGGGGAAGAGACGGGGAGGGGGAGGGGGACGGGGAGGGGGGAGGAGGGAAGGAGGGAAGGAGGGAGGGAGGGAAGGAAGGAAGGGGAGGGGAGGAAGGAAATAGCAAGCACAAAGATTTGTCTAGAAAAGCTCAAGCACGTCCATCTGAGGAATGCAACTCTTCCAGCAGCAAGAAATGTGAGGTATACGACAGGGCAGGAAAATTTCTCCAGCTCAGTTGAAACGTCCCACAAACACAATGCAACTTCTTTCAGTGTGATTTCATTGTCATAATAGCCTACAAATTCTGTTTCCTCAGTTCCAAGTTATCAGGAAGAAGGTAACCAAAGAGAAAGTGTGATACTCTGGTCAAAGGAAATGAATACTCCTCAATCGCAAGTGGACTGTCATCTTTCTCAGTCTCTTTTAAGTTGTGTGATCTTAAGAAACAAATCGGGCCTGACCTGTGGTGGCGCAGTGGATAAGGCGTAGACCTGGAAATGCTGAGATCGCCGGTTCGAAACCCTGGGCTTGCCTGGTCAAGGCACATGTGGGAGTTGATGCTTCCAGCTCCTCCCCCCCTTCTCCCTCTCTCTGTCTCTCCCTCTCCTCTCTAAAATGAATAATAATAAAAAAGACACTCCTTATGGAGTGAAATAAGTAAAAAAAAAAAAAAAAAAAAAAAAAAGAAACAAATCGTTTCCTAGATTTGTTTGCCACTAGCTAAACTCAGGGAAAGCTGAGTTCACACAGGGGCAGTCAGGCCATCACCGCCTTGAACTTGTGTCCTGCCTAAGCAGCCAGCCTCCTGCTCTCTCCCTCCCTCTCATCCTCTCTAAAGTTGCCTCAACAGCAGGCCCAGTGGCATGCACACTCTCTAAGACACCAGCCCTCTCCTCCCCCCTGGACTCCAGCCACACAGCCCTTCTCACTGGTTTCTGTTGTATTGGAACAGTGAGAAACAGATGTTTTGCCACACAATTTAAGTAGCCAAATTAAGGAGCCTTTATTTTAAAGCAGGTGACCCAGAGACCTAAGTCATTCAAATCATGTGGCCCCCAACACAGTTTGAAGTTAGCTTTTAAAGACAGAATTACACACCGATTGGGGCATGGGGAGGAGAGGAAGCCTAGCAGTAAAACAACGCAGCGAAACAAAGCCCATTTACAATGTTTATCTATAGGATTCATTCAGCGAGAAACATTCTGGGAACACCTGCAACCTTGCAGAACCAGCCCCAGGGAAACCAGCCTCAAGGCCAGGGGCAGGGAGTCTTTTAGAAAAAGTAAGTTCTGCTAAAAGTCTCTTTGTTTTAGAGAAAGTAAGTTCTGCTAAAAGTTACTTAATGCTAAGAGCCTTTCTTTTCTACATTTCAGTTTCCAACTGCTCCAACCAGCTTCCCACCTTGGCGCCTCCTCATCTAGCCAGCCTCCTCCTTCAGAACCTCCTCAAACTCTATTTCTTTCACGGCAAAGTTCCCCCCAGGCCCGGACCCAGCCAATCCTAACTGGGTCTCAGTTGAAACATGGCATCTTCTGGGAGGCCTTTCCTGAATGCCTTTGTTTCCCTCTTGCCTGCATAGCTCCCGTCTTCCTCCTTCATAGCACCAACCACTATTGCAATTAGTGTAGGTAGGTGTTTGACATTATATCCCTGGCTAGACCTTAAGCTCCATAAGGGAAAAAAAAAACAAACAAACATGTTTTGTTGGATGCTTTGTCCTCAGCAGCCACCACGGTACCTGGCATATAGTAAATGCTCAGTAAGTATGTATTGCAACTTCAGTGCATATGTACACCTAGCAGTTTCTGTTTGGATCCTGTGACCACTGTCTAAAAATTGGCTACCATACCTAGTTCATTTTAAGAGACTAGGTCAGTTATCCTTCAGTGTCCTTGCTGAATCCTTTCTCGTTCCGAAACGAAAGTTAGTCAAGTTACCACCTGCTCAGGAGTCTTACAAAGACCTTGCTGGAGAGCCTCTCCACTCTCCTCTGGAGCCCCTGATCCTCACAGCATTAGCAAAGCCCCCTTTCCTAGAGGCCTCGTCTATCAGCACAAACTCATTCTGGTGCCAAAAAAAAAAAAGCCCCACCCTGAACTAAACTGGAACTGAGTCTACCTGAAACATCTCTGCCTTATAAATGTATTATAGTATATATTAAGGAGAAGAATCAAGGATACTCTGAAAAATAAGAGACGTCAACTCTAAAAGTCTTGGGTGTCTTTACTTGCAAAGAATCAGACTTCTATGATGGTATTCAATATCTCCACGCTGACAGCTCAGCTCAAAGCAGAGCCCGCTGATGGGCAATGAATCTCAAAAAAAGGGAATTGATTTGGCCAAAGGACTCTGGAGGTGAAGAAATCAAGGACACCCACATGTCTTTCTCAAGTAACAGATGAAGACCTGGAGCCCCGAAGCCGAGTTGCGAGGGCAGGCACACTCAGCTCACAGTGAGAAAAGGAATCCAGATCTTCTGACTCCAGGGTCCATCCTATAGTGCCTTGAGGGAATGTCATCGCAAGTCCCTGAGGGCTCCTAACCCATCCAAGGGCTGCCTGAAGCCCTCCTTTCACAGGAGATTAGGTAGAGGAGGGATGGAGGAAGGGCAGTGAGAGTGAGGAATTTCATCCCCAGCCACCTCTGTTCAGGACTTCAGCCGCTGCTCTAGTCCTCTGCAGGGACCAGAGACACACGCTCCTCCTGGTGAGAGTATCCATATTGTTTATGTCCTGCTGTTGTTATCCAAAGATTGCATGTGGCTTCACAAGACCATGTCCTCCCTCTAGAGAAACAAGAATGAATGGGAGGCAGGCCCAGCCAAATACTGGAAACCGATACTCCACAGCCTCCTTCCCACACAGTCCTGCCAAGCCACCTCAACGCTGACTCCAGATGCCTGAGTGTACTCTGGTCCCAGGCCCTGCTTTGAGCCCAGAACATCAGCTGCAGCACATCATGGCCCAGGAGAGGAGCTGCCAGAGGAAGGGTGGGAAGGTGAGCATGTAGACAATGGAGAGGGCAGCACAGGGCAGGATCCTCTTAAGATCTCAGCAACCCAGGTCATCTTGGATCAGCGTGGACCAATGGCATATGGTCCCCCAGGGACTCCCATGTTCTCACATCATTGTGGTTAATGCTCACACAGCTGGAGGAGTTACACCAGGTGGTGCTGAGATTGTGGCCAGGGCAGCCATTATCACGGACTAAGGGGGAGTGAGGGGTGTAGCTCTGAGACTTTTGAAATGAGAGCAGGAAATTAAATGGTCCTCACAACTGCAGCATTTGGGGAACACCATGCTCTACCTGTGCCATCATTCGGACCAAAGTCTTCACTTCTCTTCAGCTATCAGGAACTTCCAACCCATGACCAGGGAGCAGGCTCTGCCTAGACCTCCCAGAGACCCACTACCTTGGAATTCAGCACAGGAAAGACAGAAAGAGGAAAGATGAAAACTTGCTTTCCTGGGAGGCCCTCTCCAACCATCTTCTCATCAGGCCAATGTGTGAGGATGGGCCAATCATCAGCCAAGGTGAAGGGCAGGACCACCTGCCCATTCAACCCTGTCCCAGAGACCCCAAAGTACCAGCAGTAAGACCCTCTTATAGAAAAGGCTATTCTTGGCTGGGAAGATCTGTTGGGACAGCTACCAAACTGGGCAGGTGCCCAGAAGAGATGACCTCTTGACCTGCTACCACAGTATCTACTCTGTACATTATATCACTACTGCACTCCAGACGGGAGCCACCCAGAAAACCTCTGCTCAGTGCTCAGGGGAAGATGAATGAGTGAGGGGAACACAGGAACACTTAAGAGCCAGACTTTCTTACACACCAAGGGCTGAGAGGACCTGCACCCCACCTAATCCCTGAGCCACAGTGGCCTCCACAGGACAGCACAGCATCCCGGAAGGAGCACCCTATGGAGAGCTAGCAATAGAGCGGGATTAAGTGTTCTCCTGACTTCATTCTACTTCAAAAATCCCACAGAAGAAACGGGCGGGGAGGGGGGGATCTTCACCATGTTGGATAGGCCATGGGAAAGCCCTGGGTACTTACTAGGGCCTGAGTACTTGTACTCGGTCTTCAGCCCCAGCCCTTTCTCTGACCAGCTAAACCATTTTTGATAAGTCATCAAAGCTCTTGAAACTCAAGACTATGTTAAAATAATCTCAATGAATAATAATACCTGTAGGAGAGAAGGATGGAACTTACACGGGGACACGTGTCATCTTTTGGGGGTAGAAGATACATTCATGCTCTTGACTATGATGATAGCTTCACAGGTGTATACATATGTCAAAACTCAACATATTTATATATGTGCAGTTCAAAACATTCTTTAACAATGTTTTATATTTTTGTTTTTAATTAATAAAAATTCAAAAGTATTTATTAATGATTCCTTGTCTTAGAATCAAATAAAATTATATACATGGAAGTATTTTGAAAAAAATAAAGTATACATATATATATGAATATATTATATATATGGATTTTATTTTATTTTATTTTATTTTGAAAAAGGAAGAAGTAAAATTATCTCTATTTGCACATGACATGATCTTATATACAGAAAATCCTCAGGAATCCACAAGAAAACTCTTAAAAGCTCGTAAAAAAGTACAAGAAAGCAAGATATAAGACCTGTATGCAAACATTAATTATATTTTTATACAGTAGCAATAAACTATCTGAAAATGAAATTTAAAAAACAATTTCATTTACAATAGCATCAAATAGAAAAAATACAAGTAAATTTAACAAAGTAAGTGAAATATTTGTACACCGAAAATTACAATGCATAGTTCATACTTGACCTGTGGTGGCGCAGTGGATAAAGCTTTGACCTGGAATGCTGAGGTCGCCGGTTTAAAACTCTGGGCTTGCCTGGTAAAGGCACATATAGGAGTTGGTGCCTCCTGTTCCTCCTGTCTCTCTCTCTCTCTCTCTCTCTCTCTCTCTCTCTCTTTCTCTCTCTCCTCTTCAAAATAAATAGTCCTTTTTTATTGATTTTAATTTACTGTGTTTACATAGATTCTAGTGTCCCCCCGAATGCATCCCTCCTCCCCCATGTTCCCCTCAACATCCCCCTTACCCCCCTTCCCCCAACGCCCTCCCCGTTCTCTCCAGGATTTGCTTTCTGCTCTCTATAACACTGTTATGTGTATATAATTTCACCAATCTCTTTCCCTTCTCTGATCCCATCTATATATGGATTTTTTAAAAGAGCAATCTTACAGGCAGCCACTTCCAAGTCTCTGCCTCGGCAATCAAAGTGAAGAGCATGCCCCTCTTCCTTGGACTAAAGAACACATACTCTTGAGTTCTATAGGGATCTTATTATGCTTCTTGGATCCCACCTCTGAGAAAGCACGGCTGAGCCATAGCTCTCAGCATGTACCTGAACAACACCAAGTGAGGTTAAAGATAACAGAGAATGTTTCTTTTCGGAATATACAATGCAAAACGTAACAGGCTGAACAGAATTCAGGAGCCGGAGGCCAAATTTTTACCAAAAAAAAAGATGAAACCCCATGAACTCTGAAGATGTTGGCAGAATGGACAAGGCCTCTTCCAAAACTAATGAAGGCTATGGAGTTGACAGCCAGGCTTCAGGCACACAGGCCCAGCCCCTAACAGAGGGGGAAAAGTCATAGATAAACCAGAAGAAAAGGCTGCTCGTTCCTAGTTGTCAAAGCAAAACTATTTTGGACAGTTGACACCCGCAAGTGGAATCAGATGCTGCAGAATGCTAACTCTCATCAGCGTGCATGCTTCCTACTCACCCCACAGGACAGTGCAAGCACTTCAACGTCCAGGGGAATGGGAGGCAGATGCAGAGTGGTGGGCAAAAGGTCCCTGGTTCGGTGCTTGATAGATACTTACACCAAAGATCATCAGTAGGTCTTGGTTAGGCTGGGACAGTCCCAGTATATTTCCTTGGCATCATCAACCTATCCAGTTTAGCATTTTAGCATTGTCGAAGATGTCCCAGATTGAACAATAAATCACAGAGTCACCTGCGGATGAGCAACGAGCACCACTGAACTCAACAGCCATCAGACCTTTGGGCAGGAATGTGCAGGATCTCCTTCCTGACCTTTGTTCCTTTGGCCCAGATGATAAATGTCCCACTCAGAGAAGCATTTCCAGGCATTTAAAAGCTCATCATATTACCTCTCAAAGTACCCATATCTGTAATAACCCTCTTAACTCAAAACTTATGTGACTTTTTTTATCTTGATATTTTTCTTTCTTCCTCAGGACACTTCTACAAAACCTTCATGCTATCAGAAATTAACTCCCCATCCCCCACAAACACACACTGATGAACCCTTGCTTTCTCTTAGCAGTGACTCACCTCTCCCCTAAGAAATATTTCCACTATTTCCTGTGACTCACTCCTCCCAACATATTTCAATTCAACAAGTATTTATTGAGGAACAACTGTGTGTCAACAATATGCTTAGCATTAAGGGCATATAGAAGAAATATAAGCCATCTTACCATCATGCAGTTTTCAACTTCTTTGGAAACCAGATAAATAATATCTAACATACGAGACAGATGAATAACATAATGACTGAGTTGACTAATGTCCAAAGGACAGGACAACTAATGAATGCTCATTTGTTTGTTGTCTTCTCTTTCACTCATCAATAATTGCCAGATTTTGCTGAAAGAAATACTACTCTTGAATCTCAGCCATATGTTTACAGTAGAATTATCCACACCACTAGCTCCAGCATAGGCCCAATTAGCTTGAGCCAATCAGCAAATCCATCCCCCTGGTCCCAACAATTGGTCTGGAATGTGTTTGTAATGCAATCAGAACCAATAAGACGTGAGGAAATGTTGGCCAGGGTTTTTGAGAATGCAGCTTTCTTTTTCTGCCAGAACTCTAGGGAAAATAGTGGCAGTCAATTTACTTCAAAAACAGAAGGCCTGGGTCAGCCAAGGGACCACTGAGTAAACAAAATGGAGTAGACCCTGAAAAAGGTTGAGTAAAAAGACAGAGAAATAGGGAATCCTTGGGGACGTCTTTGAGCTGCTGAATCAAACTTCACCAGACCTACTTATGGGCTCTCTGATTACATGAGCTTATAAATTCCCTTTGTTGTTCAAGCCATTTTTAGTTGAGTTTTCTGCAGTGCAACCAAGAGTTCTCACTGATATAAGAAACCAGTGGAAGAGCTGACTCTGGGGCTAGACAAGCCAGCAACGATGCCTTGGAGGAAAGGGAACTTGAGTTGAACTTTGAACATGGTGTGATGGATTTAAATATGCAAAAAGGATTGTGGGTGGCACAGAAAAGAAGGAATAAGATGGGAAAAGGTGCAAGAAGGAAAGCATGGCCTATGAAGACCAGCCTGCCGGAAGCAGAGTGGAAGCCTCAGAAGCCCAAGGGCTGAGACGCAGCTGTGCCAGCCAAACCGCCTCCCGTGTTGCTATCGCCAAACCGCCTCCCGTGTTGCTATCGCCAAACCGCCTCCCGTGTTGCTGTCGCCAAACCGCCTCCGGTGTTGCTGTCGCCAAACCGCCTCCCGTGTTGCTGTCGCCAAACCGCCTCCCGTGTTGCTGTCGCCAAACCGCCTCCCGTGTTGCTGTCGCCAAACCGCCTCCCGTGTTGCTGTCGCCAAACCGCCTCCCGTGTTGCTATCGCCAAACCGCCTCCCGTGTTGCTATCGCCAAACCGCCTCCCGTGTTGCTATTGCTCACGAACTTCACAATAAGGATCTTGATGGGTCAGTGATGTATGTCCACCCGGATTCATAATATCTTTAACAGGATAAAGAATGACAAGGATCCCTGTGTCAGGGAACCCTGAGAGAATGCCTTCTCCACTTTCTCAGTGACACTCAAATTGGAAGCTTCTTCCCATTCTCAAGAGAGACCAAGAAATGCAATAGAGGAGCAGTGACTGTCCATCTGCTCTGGGGTTGATCTTGGCTGTGGTCGACAGAATAAAGTCGCAAGTCTCCCATGTGCCATTGTGACCTTTTCCAGGTCAGAGGAGGCAGATTTCTTAAAGGCAGGGCTCTGGTTTTTCCTTCTAGGGGCCACTAATCCATCATAGCAGAGATATTAAATCAGGAGGCAGAGTCCACTATGAACATGAACAAGGAAGCTGGAAAGTCTTCTACACCACTAGTTATAAAGAACTTCAGCTAAAAAACCCTTTCTTCGAACCAAATATTTCAAGGCGCTATACTAATTGAGCTTTGGAGGGCCAGCGTGCTACCTGCTCAGCCCCCTCTATGTCCCTGAGATGGTCTCTGTGTCACCTTTATACAAACCACAAGAGTTGTACCATTCCCTCTGGAAACAGATGGGAGCTTTAGACTGTCACAGTGACTAGGGAGCACCACAACCATTTAGTGGATGAAGGGAGTGATGCCAAACACACTTCAATGAATGTACTGAAAAATCACACACAAGGAAAAATGATCCTTCCTGGAATATATAGTGTGCCATCAAGCATCACTGCCCTACGGCTCAGGGAGCTAAAGTCAAAACCACTGTGTTTTCTACAGATCTGTCTGACTTGACACAGCAGTCAGTGTTAGCAATGACCACACCAGTCCCTTATCCCCACCCCACCAGACCCAGACTTGAGAGATAATAAGGTAGAGCTTAAAGAAATTAGTTTATGAGTAAAGGTTATTAAATTAGCTAAAATCTAGATCTTGAATCTGATATTGATGAGCTGATCAAAGACACTCAGGAAAAGACCCATCACTATGATGATTAAAAAAAAAAAAAAAAAGAGGCATTGATTCTTTGGTGGGTATCCAAAAACATCCAAAATGAGCCCATCTGCCAAGAGTGTTATGCAAATAGCCCATTAGCCTAGAGTGGTCTGGGGGCTAGGGGATGGAGTAAGTGGGGTCTCTGAGAAGCAAGGTACATTAAGGAAGAGCTCAGAGACCCAGCTTCAAATCCTAGCTCTGCCATTTGCTCCCTGTGTAACCATGGATACATTACGTTGTCTTTCTGAGACTCAGTTTCTTTTTTGGAGAAATAAAACATAATAATCCAGAAGCAGCAGTAACTTCACAGACTGTAAAGATCAGCAATAGTGCCTGGCCAGGCGGTGGCGCAATGGATAGAGCATCGGACTGGGATGCGGAAGGACCCAGGTTCGAGACCCTGAGCTCGCCAGTTTGAGCGCGGGCTCATCTGGTGTGAGCAAAGCTCAGCAGCTTAGACCCAAGGTCGCTGGTTACTCAGTCTGCTGAAGGCCCATGGTCAAGGCACATATGAGAAAGCAATCAATGAACAACTAAGGTGTCGCAATGAAAAAACAGATGATTGATGCTTCTCATCTCTCTCCGTTCCTGTCTGTCTGTCCCTATCTACCCCTCTCGCTGACTTTCTCTCTGTCTCTGTTAAAAAACAAAAAAAAAACCAAAAAACAAAACAAAACAAAAAAAAAAGATCAGCAATAGTATAGGAAAGATGTCTAGCACAAGGCCCAGCCCATAATAGGTGCTCAATGCTAATGATTGGATTTTAAGGGTGGTGTCTCCAGCCAGAGGAATCTGAATGGAGGGAGTTTGTGCAATCCAGTTTCCAGCATCCTCCCTTTTTTCCCAGAAAATTCTGGCTCCTGGGGCATTTTTTCCCCTGTATGAGGCGAGAGCCTGGTTTGGAACATGTCCCCTCTACGCAGCCAAAACAGGCTTTTCCACAGCCGTGACCCTGTCACAAACACCACTGCAGAGCTGGCCCCGCCTGAGACCGCCCATCCCTCTCATAGTCTCTAGTCTGGAAGGAAAGGGATCATCAACCATGCTAATTAAATCTGCAGATGATAACAAACTGGGCGGTGCTGCAAACAGCACCAGAGAGAATGGGGAAATAAATGAGAAGGGACCTGGGGAGTTTAGAAAATATGGGACAGGAAATAACAAAATGAGATTCAATGCAGAAGAATGCAAGTAACTCTAACTGGGGGGAATAATCAGAAACATAGACAGTGTGGGGACAGGCAGCTGGAAAGAGACTGAGGAGATGAGGACTTGGGGTGGAGTGGATGACAGGTGGCAAGTAAGACAATGGGTAGTAAGAGATGAGCAACAAGCAGGGGACGGAGAAGCCTAGAGGTGAGACCACACAGAGAACGTGCTGGCCATGGCCAAGCTGGAGCCTCAGGTCCCTTCCGGCAGGGCCAGGCAGCATTCTCCAAGGCTCACCTCCAAACCTGTCCTCCATCCAAGCTCTAGCTCAAGTCCCATCTCTAAAAAGCCCTTCCAGACTTCTACAGTGCATTACCAGTCTCCTCACTTGTCACTCATCTGTGACATGCAGCACCAGGTTTAACTATAGGCATCTCTCCAAGTCTGACTCCCTTATCCCCAAGGGGACAGAGACTCAGCACGGCAGCTCAGTGGGCTCCTCCTGGCATCACCACAGTGCTAAGTCCCTGGGAGGTTTTCAACAAAAAGGCAGTCAACATCACCTCAAACAACAGGACAAAGAGAAAACCTTTCTCTCCGAGCTCCTATGGGTCAAGATTATATCTGAGGCTTCCCTGTCTTTAACTTGAGGCTCTCAATACTGATGCAGTGCCTAGTGCAAAGTGTCCCTGAATCAAACGCATGATGTCTGTGCAACTCCTACGGAGACCAGAACGCATGCTAGAGGTCACTCAGGGTTCGGAGGGCAAGGATGGATAATGAGTTTAGAAGCACAATAAGGCATGCGTCCCCTGGTGTGACGATGATTTTTCTGATTTAGCCTTGACACAGGGAGTGGCTTCTCCAAGACTTTAGTGGCCTCCCTGAGACAGCTGCTCCCTTTCAGCTGAAAACTTCATAATCATTCCCGGGGACCTCAGGACCTCAGAACTATACGACACAGTTCTGTTCCTATGACCGTGACAAACTCGAAGTTTGGTGTCAGTTGAAACATACCCTCGCCTAAGTCACTTGCCTATCCTAACTCAGTTGTGAAATTGTAATCCAGAACATAAAAACACAACTAAGCCACGGACAAAGGACATAAATATACTGTACTTGTACTGTACACTGTACTGTAGTAACAGAAAAAATGACCAAAAAATGAGTGTAAAAAAAGTACGAGGCTAGTGGCATAAGCCAAAATATTCTCGTCTCAATTTTTTTAAGTTTTTATGCGCGTGAGCGTCATAAACCTGAAACGTTGTATGTCAAGACTGTCGTAACCCAAGGACCCCCCACACACACACCTGCCACCGTAATCATAATCACGAGTAATCAGGAGGATAAAGTAAAACTCATTCTTGGGGAACAGAAGCAAGGTTCACTGGTCTTAGAGAAAAACCTTCTGCTATTGGGGCCACTGTCATGCCACGTTCCTTCGAGGAAAAGCAGGGGTCTCCCATCTGCCCAGGAATCCCACAGTTCTCACTAAACGTGTATGTTTTAACGGATGAAGGAAGCAAATACCAAAATCTTGCTTTGAAGTTCAGCCTACTTTGGCATTAGGAACAATAGGAGGGGAAAGTAAAAAGCCAAACGTGCTGAAAAATCTCCCTCAGAGAGGCCGATGAATGAAGGTATTTTCAGAGTGCCTTCTGTGCATAGAGCTCCTCATATCCCAAGCCAACAGGACACTCCACCATTCTGGGAGTTCTCTGGAGAAAGAGAACCTGCCATCTTTCCTGCTCATCTGCGCCCACTCTATTCTAGTGTGGCTCAGCCCCCTAGGGTCATGGGAGAGACAAGGGACACACTGATGAGACACAGAGACCCCGGTCCGGGTGCCAGCTCTCCACTTCCCATCCATGGTACTCTAGGAATGTCACACCTGCACCTCCCTCAGCCCCTGCTTTCTGCTTACCTTTCTGCAGAGTTCTCTTAGCCCTTCAGCCTGAAGAACCTTTTGGTCATTCTACTACAGATATAATGGGATGGGCTGCAAAGCTCCCAACCTCCTGGGAAAATCCAGGAGTGAGCCAGGGCACACAGAGAGTCAGAGACTTTCACCATCTCCATAGAACTGTATTTCTTCAGCCCCCAGGGCACCCATCCCTGGTCTCCTATTCTAAAACTTGAGAGGATCGAAGGTCCGACTCAGGGTGAGGGCACTGCTCTGCTGGATGAGAAATGCAGCAGGGACCAGCCAGCAAGGGTAGCCGCTGAACTCCGGCACTTTCCCTAAGCAAGGCGGCCGTGCACAGGAGCGCGGGTCATGCACTGCGCAGAGATGCAACATGAAGGGGACACCAACCGTAAAGAAGGTATCTTAGAGTTTGTCAGGTTTACAATGTCAGCTGTCTAGCAGATGGCAGCAAAGTGTCTTGAACTAACAAAATCATCCTATTAGGATGATTTTCCAAAAATAAAAGTAAGACATCTTGAGAAAGAAAGACCTATTTCTAATTTGCACCATATGGCACAAAGGTACCATATGGGCCGGCTGGGGCTCCAATCTTAACCCGGGATGCCGACCTGCAGGAAAGCAGCCTGAGAGAGAGGGTGGCAGCTCTGTGTGTCCTCTCCACGGCCCGGAAGCAAAACCTGATGTGCACAGGTTGTAAATGACTAGTGAGCCAAAGCAGAACTCGTCCCAGGGGTATTTACATTTTTTAAGGGATCAAATAAAATATTGATTTCTTAAAGATTGGTCCCTGTCTTGTTGATCAAGCCCCTAGGCCCCGGCACTGTGTTTAAAGTAGAGTAAGTACTTCAAATGGTTCATTGGGGTGAATGGAGCCAAGGGAGGAACTTCAGAACCTAGCAGTGGGCAGCGGGAGACTCCAGCTCTCCTGAGGCCTGGTCCACAGGAGAGCGTCCACTGGCCCTGGCTGGGAAGCCCAGGCTACCCCAGCTTGATTCTCTCATAGGCTTTGCACAGAGGACATGCTTAGGAAGCTTCACGAATGCTTCTGAGACCAGAGAAAGCTAGAGATATACAATCTTCTAAGCTTTTTTTATTAATCCTGTATTTAAGAGCAGCAGTCCAGGAACTAGTCCTAGGATGTCAGGCCAGCTTTAACCAATGAGCTAAAATAGGTTTGTGGTCCTCCCTCTCCTGGTACCCAGCTGTTTCTGAGAGCTCCCCACAGGACCCTCCACCTGCCTCTGTCTTGCTCTGAAGGATTTGTGCCCTGGGCATTTCCTCATCCTGGCTTACCTGTCATTGAACCCACATCCTGTCCAGCTAGGGAAGGTCCTGGGATGGCCTCAAGAAGCTCATATTCTAACCTCAGTTTCTCTCACTGGGGGACATCCAATGACTAGCTAGTCAGTCTATGACAAAGCAACCCTTTGGGGGCATTAAAAGCCGATGAAGATCTCATCCCACCAGCTGAACTGTGACAGAGGCATTGAATGCTTTATCCCACAGTGACTCACACAGACATCAGGCCCACAAGGAGGCTGATGGGAGAGAGGGTGAAGGTCCAGGAGCTCAATCGTGCCACGTAGGTGAGCATTGCACAACTTTGCGACAATAGTAAAATTCCTGGATTGCACACTATGGGAGGGTGGATTTTATGGTGTCGAATTATATCTTTTTTTTTTTAATCATGCTACCTAGACCTCTATTTCTTCCCACAAAGAAGGCCAGCTCTGCAGGGCTCTGGACCAGCTACCTAAACATCTTTTTCCCAGGAAAGGAATGTGCCCACAGACCTGGGAGGAGACATGGTATAATGAAAAGGGACAGGTTCCAGAACCAGAAAAGGCAGAGGTTGTGCATGGATGGCATCCATGATTATCTTCAACACCTTACAAATCTGTCTGTGTGAACTTGGTGGTGACATAACCACTCTGAGCCCTGGCCCATAGAATGGAGGAAATGACAACCATTGTGGGGCCACTGTGAGGTGTGGGTGTGAAGAGGCATGGGAGACACTGTCCATTAGGGCAGTGGTCCCCAACCTTTTTTGGGCCATGGATCGGTTTAATGTCAGAAAATATTTCACGGACCGGCCTTTAGGGTGGGACGGATAAATGTATCACATGACCGAGACAAGTGTCAAGAGTGAGTCTTAGATGGATGTAACAGGGAATCTGGTCATTTTTTAAAAATAAAACATTGTTCAGACTTAAATATAAATAAACGGAAATAATATGTTATTTATTCTTTCTCTGCAGACCGGTTCTGAACGGCCCATGGACCGGTACCGGTCCGTGGCCCGGGGGTTGGGGACACTGCATTAGGGCATGCACATGGCAGGTAAATGAACATCTCTGTCATTTCCTTCAGTGACAGGGTACTGTTTGCACTGGGAGGCTTCTTTTCCTGTATTTGGTAACCTAGGCTGGACAGCGAGGCTAATATAAGAGACTGCTGAAAATAAGACCAAATAAAGGGGATAAAGTAAGAGAGTGAGGGTGAGTTCTGCCAGGGTCAGAATGTCATTTTTGCCTGAAAGTGTCAAAGCACTTTCCTTCTCTTTCTTGACACCTGGTGTCTCCAGGCTCTTGAATTTTGATCTGTGTGGTTCTCTGGCTCTGTCATGGGACCAGCGAGGCCGCTGACTCTGGACAACTTTTGGATTGCTGTACATATGACAAAAAAGTCTGGGACCCTGTTGGGTAAATACTGTCCATCATGTGTCTGCTCCATTCACCTCTTAATCCACATCCCTGACCCGTCCCTGCCTCGCTGGAGGGATTGGGGCTGGGCCTGTCCAGCATGCTGAGGGAAGCCAAGGAGAGCCTGCTCAGAGCATGAGGGCGGCCGGGAGGAGCAGGGCTTGCAGCTTAGGGACGGGCTGAGCTGCAGCGTCATCTCTGGCTGCTCTTCTAGGCTTTCCGTCAACACATCAAGACAAATGAGGTGTTTCTGTCAATCACGAAGATGCATGGCATCCCGACTGAATCCTCCCTGAGCTGATGGGGCTGTTTGGAAGACATTCGGCATTTAAAGAAGCTCCTCGCTCAGGGGTGGTAAAGTGTTTCCGAGGAATGATCCTGCATGTGGCCAGAGCATGTGTGACAAATTGCATGAGGATCTGCAAAGCCAGTCGGGGCTCCATGACAGCCTCCTAGCCTTCTCAAGGGGCCTCTCAGTCCCTTTGCCACCAGCTGTCACTGTACAGCAGCACATTGCCCTGCCCCCTCCCCAGCCAAGCGACACTCATAGAAGCTCAGACCTCCCAGCTGTGTGCTCAGGAAGATGGGGAGAGAGGCCTCAATGCTCAGCACTGTCATATCCCCCCAGGAGAACAAGGAGGGCCTCACAGAGGAGCCAGACAGAGAGCCTGCCCTTGAGCAGCTCACAGGCCGAGGAACCCTACGAGAGGTTAAGAAATAAGACTGGGAGTCAGGGGCTGCAGAAAATTCAGGGGAGGGGGGCAGGCTGTTGGGAAAGAGCTTGAATTTTGCAGCCTTTTCCCCAAAGAGCTGAGTCATGAGGTTGATGTCTCAGGACTCAGGGCACAACTGGGAAAGAGAGTCAAAACTTATACCTGGTTTGCTCTTTGCTAACTGGGTGAGCTTCGGTACATGGTCTTCGTTCCCTCACATCCCTTCATGCATGCACTCAAGGCTGGGGAGGGGTGTTTTCTGCTTCTCTGATGTTTTACATTGAACCCATGCAATCCTCTGCTATAATGGCCTCCTATCCTTGCCTCTCAGGTCTGCTGTGCACCTGTGAGAGCAGCTATGGGTGCACAGCTTCCTCCCAGCATCTCATGCTCATGCCCACCTGTTCGGTTTTCTGACATCTCACTTCCCAGGCAAAATGCCTCACACATGTTTCCAAAATTCTCCCCAGCCAGCTCTCAGTTTTTCTTTCACTGAATTCTGAGTACTAGTTGCACACCCACGAATCCAAAAAGCTCCTGAGAATAAGGCCCATGTCTATTTTCTACTCAGAACTCTCACCTACTGACCCATTATATAGATCAGGGATTGGCAAACTTTTTCTATAAAAAAGCCGATGGTCTATATTTTAGGCTTTGCAGGCCAAATGGTCCCTGTCACAGCCATTCACCTCTGCTGTTGAATTGCACAAGCAGTCACAGATACTACATAAATAAATGAGTATCGCTGGATTCCTGCACAGTTTTGTTTACAGAAGTGGTGGCTAGGTTTGACAGAGATCTAGGACAAACCTTACTGTAGTCACACCTCCACCTGCCCTTGTCTCATTGCCCTGATTGTTTACATGCCTTCCTGTCCTCCTGGACTTGAGTTTCTTGAAGGCTGGCTCTGTGTCCTTTAACTCTTAAACCCCAGTGCAATATTATGCTCCATAAATTGTAGGTGTCCGACAAATGCTTGATCCATTAATGCTCTGATCTGATGGTACATGTTTCATCTCGTGACCTAAGGAGATTAGCACTAAGACTGACCATGAGCTATAATGGGACAGGCCCCAGGGGGAGAATGGCCCAGGGCTGAAACTCAGCCACGTAAGTTTGTACTGTACCTGCCAGAGAATGCGGGGGGGGGGGGGGGGGGGGGAGGCAAACTGGCCCGCTGGCCTCAGCACTGCCCTCGAAGGAAACTCCATTCTGCTACATCAAAGGGCGAATCTCCTGATCAAAAGTTTGGACCAGACACTCCACCTCCTGGACCCATTTCTCTACCTCCCACGCTAACTATCCCCAACTAATAGCCCTCTGAGGACTGGGACCAACCACGGAAGGCAGACATCTGCGGAGCTTCCAGTCCCTTTCATCTGAACCTGTAGCGAATAGCCACTGCTAATGCCTTCATTGCACTGCGCAGGTAAGAGAGCATCCAGACACATTGGGCCACGCGAGTCACAATACCCTCATGATTGAGTGTGACGATCCTCATTCTCAGAGAGGCTGTGAATTGCTCAAAATCACTGCACTGAGCAGTACAATCAGGCCTAGGACGTGGCCACCATAAAAGGCTGATGTGACCTAGGCTACATCTATAATGACAGAGAAGACTCCTCTCTACTCTCACTAATGCATTTCAAGGGGGAAGGCAAATCAGCACCCATTCAGAGGGGAGACATGCGAAAAGTAAAAGAACTCAGGGCCACGACTGATGAAAAATGGATGAAGGTGTCTGACTGATTAGAGAAGTTCGGGGCAAGGATGTGAGTGGGCGATCTCGGTATCTGGGCAGCGCCAGGGCCAGCTAGGGAGGAAGGAAGTATTCCTCTTCCTCCGCTGTTGCCATGGCCCAAACAACAGTCAAAATCATGGTCTAAGATGTGATTAGGTTCTCGAAACATGGTTTTAATTACTTCATTTGCCTTTTAGAATAAGGCAGTAAATAAACATTCCTCCATCAATTCCCATTTTAAAGTAGAGAGCCAATGGTTATTATAGTGGGTTAAATAGTCCCCCCAAAATTCATGTCCACCTGGAACATCAGAATGCAACCTTATTTGGAAATAGGGTCATTGCAGATGTGATCAGTTAAGATGACATCAGAGTGGATTAGGCCGGGTCCTAAATCCAATGACTAGTCAACTTTTTTTTTTTTTTCATTTTTCCGAAGCTGGAAACGGGGAGGCAGTCAGACAGACTCCCGCATGCGCCCGACCAGGATCCACCCAGCACACCCACCAGGGGGCGATGCTCTGCCCACCAGGGGGCGATGCTCTGCCCATCTGGGGTGTTGCTCTGTTGCATCCAGAGCCATTCTAGCGCCTGAGGCAGAGGCCACAGAGCCATCCCCAGCGCCCGGGCCATCTTTGCTCCAGTGGAGCCTCGGCTGCAGGAGGGGAAGAGAGAGACAGAGAGGAAGGAGAGGGGGAGGGGTGGAGAAGCAGATGGGCGCTTCTCCTGTGTGCCTTGGCTGGGAATCGAACCCGGGACTTCTGCACACAAGGCCGACGCTCCACCACTGAGCCAACCAACCAGGGCCACTAGTCAACTTCTAAGAGGAAAGGATCCACAGGGAAGCGGGCCATGTAAAGACAGAGGCAGAGACTGGGATGGTGGGCTACAAGCTGAGAAACAGTGCACACAGATCGCTGGTAACCACCGAAAGAGGGGACAGCCATGGAACAATTCTCCCTCTGAGCCTCCCGACCTCATCAACCTGCTGATACCCAGACTGTGGATTTCTAGTCTCTGGAACTATAAGGGGATATATATCTGTTGTTTCACACCAAGAAGTTTGAGATCATTTCTTTATGGCAGCTTTAGGAAACGAATCCAGTTGCTAACTTAGGAACATTACTGAGCATTCCATGGAGAGGCAGCAGAATACGGCAGTTAAGAACAGGTAATATGCAGCGAGACTGCCTGGGTTCAAATCCCCAACCAACCACTCACTAGTTTTGTGACCTTGGGCAGGTTACAGAACTTTCTTACACCTCAGTTTCACCTCAAAATAATAAAAGTATCCACCTCACAAGATTGTTGTAAGGATTCAATGTGCTGATATGTGTAAAGTGCTATGAACAGATTTATATCAAGAAACAGACCCTAAAAGTTGTAGGTCTTACTACAAGCTAGAGCAGACCAGAGAGTCTGGGTTTCCTGTTCTGCTACAATCGCTAATGTAATAGTGAACGGTGATTATGACTCTCTGTCTATTAAGTGCCAAGCACTGTACCAACCAGATTATGTTTGCTATATTTTCTCTCTAATTCTTACAGTTCCATAATAGATATAGAATAACCCTCACTTTGTAGAGGAAGAAATTGTGTCTCAGAAAGTTTGAGTAACTTAACTTATTCAAGTTCACGCAGTAAGACATGATCAAGATCTATAGTCAGTTCTGCTGGGCTTTAATGCCCTTCCATATCATGTTCCTCCTCAGGAAGGAACCAGTTCTGTTCCCCACCATACTACCAGCCCCAGCACAAGGCCTGGATAATAGTAAGAGTGCCCCAAACATTTAATGAATTTATTCATTACACTGTGAATGCCCTGGATATCAGCACTGTTGACTTTCTCTTAAGCATGGTCCACACAGCATAGAACAAATACTCAGCATCAATAATGCTAAACACTGGTCCCTATGTAAGCCAACAGATTTATGGGAATATCACACTCCCATGCTGATTTACATGGCATCCTATGTGAACATGAAAACTTGCTGAAAACAGTGCATTTTGTTACTGAAAAGCCAAAGAAGGTGGCATTGAGACCTAACCCTCTCCCAAAGGAACACACTGTCCAATAACATCATTAAAATCTTTTTAACTTTTTATGGGAGATAGAGCAGGAGGCAAAGGCATACATTCTAGAAATTGACCTTGAAGTCAATTGCTAATCATGTTCTATGCAACCTTAACATGTGACTGGAAGGAATAAAGTGGAATTGGCCATTGGAAATATTAAAAGTGGGACAGTTGGTGCATCCACACACATGAAAGGCTTGTAAGAACATAACAGGGTCTCATCATCCTTCTCCACTGAAAACACAGCCTGCTATTAATGCTGCTTGCATTCCATTCCCTGCTCCCAGGTCAGAAGATGAGGCAAGAGGAAGTGAGAAGGCTCAGGACCTACGTCAAGCTGAGTCCACATTAGGAATTTTTCCTTCAAATAATCAGAACAGCAGATGGAGCTGCAGGCAGACAAAGAGTTGACTGTAGCCAAACATGAGAAGCAAAGCTAATTTCAGAAGTCCCAATGTTTTCTGATGAAAGAAGAAGTCTAAAGAAAAAAATAGAAGAAAAGGTCTAAACAGACAAGTGACTAAGTATCTGTAGCTCAGGTACAGATAAGAAGAGAAAAATAATCTTAGAGGCTGTATAGCCACAAACTGAACCCTCTCCAGATATAAGACCATGTCAAGCACTAGGTTACAGGGATAAAAGACGCCATCCCCACCCTCCAAGAGCTTACTGTCTATTGCAAAACAAAGTATACAACACTTGCAAGTGCAAGGGAAGTGGAAGGAAGAAACTTAGGGGCCAAAAAAGACTTCACAGAGAAGGGGGTGCTTGAGCTGAGACCAACACGTTGAAGGAGATCAGATCATTCCAGGTGGAGGGAAAAGTGAGGGCAAAGGGCTGGAGGCCAGAAGCAGCAGGGCAAACGACTGGGGCCTCAGGTGTTTTTCTGGGTCAAGTCAGAGAGTGGAAAGACTTACCGGAGAGAAAGCAAAGACGCGGGCAAGAGACCTGCTACCACACGCTGAAGGAGTGTGAACTTCTTAGGTGCTTAGAAGCCACTGAAAAAGTTTAAATTAGAGATTGACTCGATCAGATTTGCATTCAGAAAGGCCATTCTAATATAGCATGAAGGTGGTTTGGGGCGGGGCAGGGCAAGGGCAAACCTAGGGACCAGTTAAGAAATACTGCAATAATGCAAGGGGCGATCATGAGTCATGGAATTAGGATGGTGGCAATGGGGAAGGTGATGTGGAAACAGATATGGGAAGTGGGACTGGCATGACTCGGCATCCAAAGGGATGTGAGAGGAAGGGAAATCTAAGGGAGTTTTCCAGATTCTGGCATGATCAAGAAGGAGCATGGTTAGGACAACCCACAACCCCAACGACAGGGACCCAGGAAAGTACAGGATTGGAGAGAAGATGCTGAGTTTACATATGGACATGTTGAGTTTGAGATTTTCTGGATATCCCGGCATCTGCAGTCAGGAGACAGATATACGAGCCTGCAGCACATGGTGCAAGTACGAGTTAAGTAAGAATATTTGACAACCATATATGTAGGTAGATAATAACTTAGACATAGTGACTGGGTGAAACTGCCCAGAAAGAGTGTTTAAAGAGTAAAGGAAAATAAAAAGGGGGGAAAAAAAGCTGAAGACAGAACTCAGAACACAGATACCTCACTGGTAGAAAAAAAGAAAAAGAAAACATGAAAGAGAATAAGGAGGATGTCCCCACAGAAGCAGAGGAAATGCAGGATGAATCATGATGCAGACCCCAGAAACCTTTGGAAGAGAAAATATCAAGTAGGAAGAAGTAGTCAATGTTTCAAATGCAAAAGAAAGATCAAGTAAGCCTGACCAGGCAGTGGCGCAGTGGATAGAGTGTCAGACTGGAATGCGGAAGACCCAGGTTAGAGACCCCGAGGTCACCAGCTTGAGCGTGGGCTCATCTGGTTTGAGCAAAAAGCTCAACGGCTTGAGCCCAAGGTCGCTGGCTCAAGGAAGGGGTTACTGGGTCTGCTGAAGGCCCATGGTCAAGGCATATATGAGAAAGCAATCAATGAACAACTAAGGTGTCGCAACGAAAAACTGATGATTGATGCTTCTCATCTCTCCGTTCCTGTCTGTCTGTCCCTGTCTATCCCTCTCTCTGACTCTCTCTCTCTCTCTGTCTTTATAAAAAAAAAAAAAAAAAAAAAAGAAAGGTCAAGTTTAAAAAATGATTGAAATGGTCTAGTTTCACTGAATAGAAATACTAAAGGAAATTAGATAATAGGAAGCAAATTAGCATAGTCCATAGCATTTAGTAGATATTTGATAAGTGATATATGGATGGACAGATAGATGGAAGGATGGATAGTGACTACCCCCAATTGACCTGACTATGTGCATAATGGATTATATTTGTGATGGTTCTATCCAGAACCAGAGAGTTGGACAAGGTGACTTGAGGGAGAAAAAGAAATATACAGTCCACAAAATAACAAGAAAAATAAAAGCATAGCTATTTTACCAAAAAGGGTCTTTCAAAGGTCATTCCATCTATTCCCCAGCCTCTGACAACATATCAAGAGCAATTTTTAATGCACACTATGAGTAACATAAGGAAACCCACATATGCATGCATCTAAATCTGTCTTTCCAGAGGAAGGGAGGAGTAAGTTTGCATCTACCCTACCACCTCTTGCATCTGGAGTGGGGAACGGAAAAAATCGTCATCAGCATAGCTGCTGCCCCTGGAGCCAACAGCACAACCAGAGAGCCAAGTCTCTGTGAAATGCATCAGATCAAACTCAATGATCAATAATAAAATCAACAGCCTTCTCAAAGCCAAAGGAGCTAAAATTCAGAAGGGGCAGTCCTGTAATTTCTCCTGGGGCCATACAGCACACTCATTTTTATGAGATTTATAGCTTTAACCAGTGCTCCGGATGCAGGATAAACCTTTTAACTAGGTAAGAGGCCAGGATCATGGGAGTAATGATCTAACAACTAACTAGAAGGGCTCGGGGACCCGTAGACCCCCCAGTCCCACCAGCTCTAACAAGAGAAATGCTAACCACATATAAGGGTTAACCAATCAAACCAGAAAATCCAATAGCCATACAGTTCAGCTGAAAGAATGTTCCTTTTATTAAACAAACAATGTGTCTGGAACACTTCTGGCCTCACTGCTCCACTCCAGGCTGGAGACTGAAGCTATAGAAATAAATGAACAATTTCAATAATGCTCATCCTGGGCTGATGCTACTGGCCTAGAGTGACTCCGCGGCTGAGGCTGAGGACTGGATTAACCCTTTCAGGCTATGGTTGGAGGTGAGGGCTTGTGGTCTGCACTCTACAAACGGGAAACTCAAGTTAGAAGCGATTTCCTGCGACTGCTTGACGACAGAACCTTCTATTCTGCCCTATCTTCTCCACCTCACAGGGAAGGGGATTCGGGGGGCCCTTCATGACCGTGTCAAAAGGAAAGGCTACGATCTGCACTCCTTCCCACAAGCATGGCGTCAGGACTGGGCCAACTTCAGGTCTTGGGCAGCTGGCTAGACAGAGGACATTCACAGTTTGGTCAGACATCAGAGGCACCAGTGGTCAAAGGACCAGAGCCATGTGACAGGTCTTCTTGTCCAAGGTTCAGAGGAAGCCGACATCAAAGATAGGGGAGGCAGTAGCTGGGTGGTCTAGGAGAGCAATTAGGGAGGAGTAAAGGGATAGAGGAAAGGAGAGCGCCCAGGCGGACACAGACAGAGCCGTCTTTGTTGTCCTGATTCAAAACCCAGCAGCAGACACAGGCCCCAAGAGAAAAGGTGAGACCTTGTTCAAACTAGGGTCAGGGGCATTGCCTAGTCCTCTTTGGGGAGTGCTGTCTGCCGGAGAGATGATAGACAGGCAGGAGGGCGGGAGAGAGACCAAGGGGGAATTCTCAAAAAGAGGATAAGGTATACAGCACAATCAAATAAATAATCTAGAGATATTTTCTCTCAAGATATGTACCCTGATTTATCAATGTCACTGCATTAAATTTAATAAATAAATTAAAAAAAAAAAAAGAGGATAAGGTTAAAATCCAGATGGGGAGACCGGATAGCACAGAAAGGTACATGTGGACAGAGATGCCTCCCTGCAGCTTTCCTGACAGGGTTCTGCATGAACCCCTTATCATCAGAGGGCGTTATGCACCCACCACATGCCTTGCTGGAAGCCACTAGCATACACAGCTTGTGGAGGAAGCCAGATATCTCAAAGTGGCTCAGTTTTCCCTTCCGCAGCTTCCTATCAGTCCCCAGCTAGGGTGCTGAAAACTGAGTTAATCAAATGTTGGAGGCTCACATGTCAAGCCTGTGCTCACTCCAGTAAAGCTGAGCTTCCCCCAGGAAAACGACACATCCTCCAGCAACAGGTCCACCCACTCTGCTGCTGAACCAGACCCGGAGATGCCTCTGTCCCAGAGCTTCCTCATAAATGTGCAACCGCTCTGTACCAAACATTCATGGAAATCTCCCTTAGCTGTTTAATCCTGGGTAATTTCTCTTGCTCAGCCATTTATGCCATCGATTGGAAATAGTATGAACACTTAGGTGGGTTTGGATATGTGTGAGTGTTGGGCGTCTGCTTGGCTTCCATGTTTCTGGCTATTGTGTGGGACGCTCTCCAAGCTGGAGAAGAGGCCCCATGGGGAAGCATTGTGAGCACGGGGCTCAGCACTCCGGTCTTCATTTCAGGTCCCTGCTTTTCTACTGCCTGGAATTGGGACCTTAGCCATTGTGCCTGTCTAAGCCTAGGAGTCTCCGTCAAGTCAGAAGTTTGAATGAGATGACTGATGTCATAGGTCAGCTCCCACTCTGACATTTTCTGGGTTTATTTAATGTACTTTAAGCAGTGCCAGGTATTTATAATTAGTAACTGCAGTGGCAAACATTGATTGTCTGTGGCCTTTCACCTAATCAAGAGGTTTGAGCTCTGGTACACTGAGCCTGCCTCCGGAGAATCGGTTACAGCTGGGAATCTCGCAAAGATGCGTATACACTGCAGAGCCCCAGGAGAAATGACAGGGTCGCTGTTTCTGAATTTCAACCCGTGTTGCAGACACTTCTCTATATGCTTCTCATGCATTATCTAACTTAATCCTAACACACTCCCTGACGAGCATATATTATAATTCCCCTTTTACAGAGAAAGAAACTGAAGCACAGAAAAGTGAAAAATGGAGATGGGAAACCCCAGCCATCTACCTCCAGACCCTGACCACTCAACTCGGACGTTCCATGGCCCCTCCAGCAGGAAATGAAGGGAACAGCCCTTTGAAGCTGGGCCTCTCACCTGTCGAGGCGCCAGACAGTAACAGATCACAGCCACCATGGGCAGTGATTCAAGCTGCCGCCCCAAGGATGCTGTAAAATTCATGAGAGAAGAGGATGAAATTACAAGCATCCATTCAGGGCACGAGGGCAGCTTCAGTCTCAGAGGAGCCACGCTCACTCCATCCACCTGACCAGCCTCATCCACAGCCTGAATGCCAAGTGCAGACCGGGAAACCTATCCTTGCGCCCCTTCCCCATCGCCCCTTCCTGCTGCCATAACCGCAGCCATCTCCTTATGAAGAACAATCATGGCGTGACGGCAAGGGCCCCGAAGGCAAGGTCAGATCGCTAGGCCCGGAGGCCATCGTTCTGTCCTGGCCCAGGACAGCTCACACTTTCTACACCATTTCACACCATTGTCGCCAGTGAGCGGACAAGGCCAAGTCCTCCACCAGGAAACCCAGCCTGCTTCATGAAGGTGCTGCCACCTTGCCTAGCAGGGCACATTGGAAAGAAACAACAATCACTTCGGTCCTTCCCTCTGACCTATGACCTGGGACAACACCTTGGGCCTGCAGATTGCTCTAGATCATCTGGAGAGAAAAATGGGCTAAATGAAAATGAAGGGAAGCCAGAGGCAGACCCACAGATGCACTCTTTTCTCCCAGCATGGTGAAGAAGGACACACAGTCCCAGGGAGGGATGCCAAGGAAGAGCACGGGGACCCCCAAGGCAGAAACGCCACCTTCCCATCCACCACCACCATGGTCAAAAATCTGGTTCCGATTTTCTGCAGCATCTATGGCCTGAATCCACCAGAAAGCATTACATTCTTGCTCCACTAGTTCATCTCCCCGTGGTCCAGCCTGCCCTGGCCTCATGTCAGATTAATATTCCCATTCCGTGGAAGCCGGGTGAAATCGCCTTTGGTGGGGTTGACCTCTTTAGTTGGCCCCGGCTGCCTGGAAGTCAGTGGCAGCCACCACCCCTTCCCCACCCCTGGGGTCAGAAAGTGTAAACACTCGGGGTGGCCTCTGACTCATACAGAAAGTTATTAGGAAGGAGTGAGGCTTTACAAGGTGTCAGAGCTTTCACCAAGCTTTTGGGTTGGGTGAGCTGGTCTCGGGGATTTGCAGAAAGAGAGCAACTGAATGGAAAGTGCACTAACGACACGGGCTATGTCTAAGGTTTGTGCTTACCAATTAATGAGCAAGGCTGTGCAAAAGGGGGTGACTGCAAGCAGAAAAGCAGATAATAGCTAATATTTAATGAGCAACTTACCATTCGTTAGGCACTGTACTGTGGGCTCTAAATGCATCGTTTCATTTAAACCCAGCAAGCAGACACTACTCTTTTTCTCATTTCACAGATTTTTTAAAAATAATTTTTAAAAGGAACCTGAGAATGGTTTGGTAACAGGTTCAGGGCATCAGTAAGTGGCAGAGCCAAGCCTTGAACCCAGATAATATTAAATCCAGAGCCCAACTCCTTCACCACTGAACAGTACTACCAGCATGGCCTGAGCTCTTTGGAATGGTCCTTAGAACCATACAATCCTTAATGAGTATCAGTGGGAATGATTTTGTGGATTGTTCATGGTTAATTGAGACCCCTGAACTAGCACAGTCTGGCCTCCATCTGGCTCACAAAACCTGATCACACATCGACACATACTCACCAAATGGGGCATTAGTCTATCGGTGCCTCAACCAGAAGTAACTGCAGAGCCTGTCACCAATGCTGCCCAGATGCCTGGAGTGGGCCCGGAGGACACCAAGTAAAGTACTGACCTGGGACTCCGGACCTTCATTTTAGGAGAAGACCTGGACAGACAACCTCTCTTAGGCCCTTCCCAGCCTACACTCCTAAGTTGCCCTGACCCTCCCAAGCCAAATGAAAGCAGAGAAGGGAAGTGGAGACTCAAACAGATATTTATGTACCCATATTCATAGCAGCATTATTCACACTAGCCAAAAAGTAGAAGCAACCCAAGTGTCCACTGATGGATGACTGGATAAACAAAGTGTGGTATATACATACAATGGAATGGTATTCAGCCTTTAAAAGGCAGGGAATTCTGACACATGCTATAACATACATGAATGTTAGAGACATTATGCTAAGTGAAATAAAAGGACACAAAGGACAGTCATAAGACAAATATTGTATGCTTCTACTTATATGACGTACCTAGAGAAGTCAAATCGTAGAGACAGAAAGTAGAACGGCGGTTGCCAAGAACTGGGGTTAGAGAGATGGGAGAATGGGGAGCTAATGTTTAATGGGTACAGGGTTTCAGTTGCGGAAGATAAAAAACTTAGAGATGGATGGTGGTGATGGTTGCACAGCAGTGTGAATGTACTTATGCCACAGAACTGTACATTTAAAAATGATTAGAATAATAAATTTTATGTTATTTAAAATTGTATGTATAACATTACATAGATGTGTATGACTCAAAATATGTATATTTAACCACAATAAAAAAAATTTATAGCAACGTCCTACTTCTTGGCTCTATTAACAATTAAGAATTAGGTTTGAGCCTGACCAAGCAGTGGTACAGTGGATATAGCATCAGACTGGGATGCAGAGGACCCAGGTTCAAAACCAAGGTCACCGGCTTGAGCACAGGCTCACCAGCTTGAGTGTGGGGTTGCTGGCTTGAGCATGGGATCATAGACATGACCCCATGGTCGCTGGCTTGAACACAAGGTCGCTGGCTTGAGCCCAAGGCCATTGGCTTGAGCAAGGGGTCACTCGCTCTGCTGTAGCCCCCTGGTCAAGGCACATATGAGAAAGCAATCAATGAACAACTAAGACAATGAAGAATTGATGCTTCTCATCCCTCTCCCTTCCTGTCTGTCTGTCCCTATCTGTCCCTCTCTCTGACTCTGTCTCTGTCAAAAAAAAGAATTAGGTTTGAATCTTGGGGGGGGGGGGGACAGAAAGAAAGAAATATTTAATAAAATCCACAGATGAAAAGGAGCTGCACTCACCAGCCTCACACCCCAACGAAATATAACAATGGATTCATTGAAATATAGGAAAGTGAAAGGTAAATCTTCCAATATTAAATTATTTAAGTAAGTAACCCTACCTGACATAGCAGCACTCTCAGTAAAAATGTATGATTCAAGGTAGATCACTCACGAAGGGGCCTTGAGACCGACCCTGGGAATCCACGGCTTCCACAGTGGGGATTGTGATTCCCAGGGCAGCCCATTCCTCTGCAGAGCATTGCCACCAGTGTCTGGGGAAATAGGGGATGACTATTCTAAAAGGCCCAACTAACCATATTGCTGAGTCACAGTTGGTTTTCTCTGTTCAATCATTTTGTTAGTCATTCAACTAACATCTTATGCACACCAACTCTGAGCCAAGCACTATGAAAAGCTCTGGAGGTAGGGAAGGAGGAGAAGGAAGAGAGCAGAAAAACTAATCTTTTCTGAGTACTTGCAATATGCCAAGCATAGCAATAAGCTCCTTAAAAGCATTATTATCTATAACCCTCACATGAGCTCTGTGGGGGAGATAGTACTAATATGTCCACTTTTAAAAAATGAAAATGATCTCTCTCTTCCCCTCCCGCAGCCAAGGCTCCATTGGAGCAAAGTTGGCCCAGGTGCTCAGGATGGCTCCATGGCCTCTGCCTCAGGCGCTAGAATGGCTCTGGCTGCAACGGAGCAACAGCCCAGATGGGCAGAGCATCGCCTCCTAGTGGACATGCCTAGTGGAACCTGGTCGGGCGCATGAGGGAGTCTCTCTGCCTCCCCACTTCTCATTTCAGAAAAATACAAAAAGAAAAAGAAAATGCAAGGTCTTAATGGGAAAGATAAAACTTTTGGCAGTTTCATGGGGATTTGAATGCTTAACAGCTATTCTACTCTACTTACCCCTAGAGATGTAGTGATTAATTCCACATAATCCCAGTTCACACCCAGGAATAGTGGGGCAAATACAATGTCACTATGAGAAGAGACTTGCTAAAATATAGGCCAGCCCTGAGTGCCCATGAGCCTAGGCAGGAGGAGTCAGGACAGCTCCACAAGAAAGGGACACTTAAAAACTCTAAGATGTGTCCTATAACTGTGTTAATCTCCTTACCAAGACCGTGGCTTTCTTGGGACCATGTCTCCTCTTCCCTACACATCCCCTTGTGCCACACTGAGAGGGCTTGAGTTGGCTGTGCTGGCCACCAAATGAACAGTCAGCCCAGGAATAACAAAGTGGGATTCCTAAGCAGAGGGAAAATGAAACCTTTTCAGTAAGTGCCTGACTGAGAAGTAAACCCTGGCTTCAAGTGGGTGTTAACTGTTTATGGTTTGTAGGGTTTCAACTAGCAAAGCGCCCCTACAAGGCTCTTTACTGCCTCCTGGTGGCCTGGAGGACTCATGGCAGCTGTGCCAATAATGCAGGCCCTTGGGGCTAAGAGTTCAGAAATGAAGAACAGAGGGATGTATCTGCAGACAAGCAAAAACAAGTACACAGATGGAAAACTGGGCTCATCAGGTCTGTACCTTCTCTTATCTGTGGCCCCGGAGGCTTAAAATTCCACTTTTTTTTTCTGCCCAAACCTGCATCATTGGAAAACCAGATCTGCCCAGAGGTGATAATTCCCACCAGTATGGAGCCTTTAGTGGCGGAAAATTTCCCCCAGGGATCTGGGGGAGGTGATGTGGCCTCTCGTGGCTGCACAGCTCATTCCTCTAGTAAGGCAGCTGTTCTGGGAGATGCGGGTGCCCTCTATGCCAGTCCACAGGCTGTAGCAGAATGTGCTTTGAACTGGTCGTATTGCAACAACATTAAGCAATGGAATGAGATTCTACCTTAAGTGCTTCGCAGCCGTCCGAAGAGGGCCTTCCACCCACAGCTCAACGCAGAGGTACTCATTCAGAATAGATCAATAGACTGTTCTTTGTTTACAAGTACCCTAATCTGAAGTTAATTATTCTTGAGACGCTCTGTCTTCTACGGTTTTCCTAAAGGCACACACCAAAGTGTGAGACAGAGAGAAGTCAATCCAGCAATCCCTTACCAAACCCTGCGTTGGGGACTAGGCAGTGGAATTGAAAAAGACAGTCACCATCCTCAAAGTGGAGATGAACGTGCATGCTCACGATATACAATTTTAACAAGGCACCACGAAAGGTACATAGAGGAAAATGGGCATGACAAGAGAGGCAGGAGGTGGGGAGTTCGCAGACGTGCTGTCTGGATTGGCACACCCCTCATTCACAGTTAGTGCTGGATAACTATCTTGCACGGTCTCACATGCAAATTTGGGCTCACGTCCCTTTCCCCCAGGGACTATCTTCTGCTCTGGCACAAAGGAATGTCCTGCTATGCTATGCGCTTACAGGCTGAACCTCCCTCTGTCTCCTTCCTCCAGCAGTGACACAAAAAACTGTCTCACACACTACAGCTTACACAGGACATGGGCCTCCCTAATTCACGCCGTTGTGTTTGCCTTTTTGCTTGCATTCAGACCTCATCACAGACTAGCCTTTTCCTTCTTGGGGTGTATCTTACAATCCCAATAGGCTATGTGAGCCCACTTCCTTTCAAATGTCCCCTGTCCTTGCCATCACAGAATTCCTCACCATTGCCTGAATTTCTTTTTGCTTTCCTTTTTTTTTTAAGTGAGAAGAGGGGAGATAGAAACACAGGCTCCAGCATGCAGCCTGACCAGGATCCACCTGGCAACACCCAGCAGGGTCAGATGCTCAAACCAACCAAGTTATCCTTAATGCCCGGGGCCAATGCTCGGACCAATCAAGCCCCTGGGGAAGAGGGAGAGAAGAAGATGGTTGCTTCTCTTGTATGCCCTGACCAGGAATTAAAGAATTTCTTTTTTTTCAAATGCTGATTCCTGTGATACACATTCAGATCACAGCTACCTTTTTTATTATTTAATAAATATCTACATGAAAAGGCTGGTACAGGTGTCTGACGGTGCCCCATGTTCTGTGCCATCACTGTTGCCAAGATGGCACAAACAGCCTGGGTTCTCTTCTGCCAGTCAGCTTTTCCTCATTAGTCAGAATTAAGATCAAAATTTAGTTCCTCTTATTATCTCTTCTGTATTTGAAAACATAGTCTATAAACAAAGAAATTTAAGTTTCTAGACGTTCCCTGATGTTCTGCTTTTTAAAAATTATACTTACAGCAGTTATCTTCATAACAGGCATTCGTCATCACAACATTGGCACAGGTTTTGAGTTCTGTTAGTGAAGCATCAGCCATAGTTCCTATTTGGATGAGGAATCATTCTATAGTATAGTCTACAACATTTTACTTCTTTTCATCTCTTCATCTGCTCAACTAACAGATTTCCACTGTCCTTTCACCCTCGGCTTATTACATAGTAGAGCATCAGGAGGCAGAAAATTGTCGTATAATCTATCCTGGAGAAAGAGTTTTCCCATTTTTACTTAAGAATAGACTGTAACAGCAGTTCTCAAAATGCGGTCTGGGACCAGCCGTGTCAGCATCACCGGGGAACCGGCAGGCAGTACAGAGTCTATGGCCCTTCCTGAGACTGACTGAATCAAAACCCTCAGGGTAGAATCCAGAAAGCTACGCCAGTCCGACAAACTCTCCAGAAATGCTGGTTCTAGAGCACACTTTCTGTGTCTTTTCTTCTGGATTCAGAACAGAATGCATGGAGCAGCTAATTGAGAATTCTGAAGAGTACACCGTAGAAGGAAGATTGGGGGGAAAGAATGGAATTTGAACTAACACACCAAACACTGTTTTTCCCTCCTGTGTTCCCTCCCCGTACGCAGGCTCAAGGCAGTCCAAAGCCAAAGGGTGGGCTTGGTCAGCGTGGACAGAGGAGCCCAGGAGAAGCCCTCAACTGCTGGCTCAAGAACATCAGGAATGAAGGAAAAAACACAAAAATGGTAAATATCTAAGTAAATAAAACATAACATTTTTTTTCCTCCTGACTCCTTTAAAATATATGTGACAGTTAAAAGTAAAAACTATGACATTTTCTGTAGGTCCTCCCATTGATGTAACTGCAATACAGGAGAAGACTCTGGGACAAAAGGAAGTTACAAGGTGGTAAGGTTTCTAAAAATAACCCTTAAGGTGAATCTAAGTAGACTGTGGAAAATTAGTCCATCTGTGTAATCCCTACAGCAACCACTAATAAAAATATCTGAGGAGATACAGTCATAACCAAGCTTTCCAGGTGATTCTCATAGTGCTCAAATTTGAGAACAGTGGACTATTTTTTACCTAATTGAAATCCTGATGAGTATTCACTTTTGACACTGAAACCCAGCTTTCAGAGATACAGTGGGTAACTCTGGCCTAGAAAGGGCCGAAAGTGACTATGATAAAGATCAGGGGGAGTCATGGCACCTAAGCTGTAGCAGGTAAACAGACTAGCTCTCAGTCCCACAGCGGAGTGAAAGAGCCCCTCTTCTCCTCCACTTCCCCTCCCCTGGACGAACAATAGTCAAGGCTGGGAGTTGGGCATTTGCACCTCTAGCTTTCTGAGGATCAGTAATGTCCTTCGTGAGGGGAGTGTGATGGGAGGGAAATTGAGGGGTTCGGACCACCAGATGTAGTGGAGGAATTCCCGTGGTAATTCTGTGCCTTCATTTCCCCCTCCTTCTAAGTCCCACCATTGCACACGGTCACAAGGAAGAGGCAAATGGTAACTCTGAAACATGCTCAGTAAAACTCAAAGTGGGGTGACAACTAATATTTTGTGGGAATATTACCTATATCTACAGAGAGCAAAGAAATGCACAGAAATTATCAAGTATTTCTCTCAACTTCCCGGGAATGAGAGAAATAATTCCCACAAATAAATGTGTGTTTGTGTGTGAGGGGGGCAACTGAATGAATCTCAAAGAAATTGAAATTGACACCCTCTAAAACCCTAACTGGCTGGGTCCTGCGTTCTGAGAGAAGAGATCCGAAAGAGAAGAAAATTCTGGACTGAAAAAATAATTCAGGAAGAGATCCACAGAGGGAAAATTCTGATTGAAATAATCCATGATTTTAAGCTCTAAAGAAAATTATAACTGGAGATATAAATTTGGGAACTCTCTTACCATAAAGCTGGCAACAGAAATGTTGGAAATAAAATCAATCATCTTGAGAGTAACTGGAAAATGAGAAAAGAAGAAAGTCTTGAAATGAGATTTAAAGAAGCCCAACATTTGAAAATCAGACAGAACAGAATGGCCCAACCAAGGAGGCTTAGAGGAGGTGGCCAGGGAAGCAGTAGGAAACCCAGGGATGTCTGGAACCAGGGAAGGTCGTGCTACCAACAGGAGGGATGGTCAACTGTGCCCAACGTGGTGAAAGGTTAAGGAAGCTGAGAACTGAAAAAGCGAACCCCTGTTAGGTTTAGCACCAGCTAGACGACCCTTGGTTCTCCACACAAGAGCCTTTGGGGCAGGGTGGTGGGAACAGAGGCAGATCAAAGTAGCTGGACAAAGAGGTTAAAAAAATGGAAATAGTAAGTAAAAATACTTTGATAGTTTATGAGATACTTATTATAAACTGCAGTTATTAAGATAATAAGGTCCTGGGAGTGTCCTTCTCATTGCTAGATGAGATGCTGCCCAACTCATGAATTGCTTAATCAAGCCAATTAGATCTTCAAAAAAAAAACAAAACTAATAATGAGATATTAGGACAAGGATGGTGAAGCAGAGAATGAAATAAATTGGAGAGTCCAGAAAGCAGACACACACACTTGATTTATGATACAAATGATGACGCAGAACAGTGGGGATGGGTGGTTCCTCTCAATAACTAATGCTGGGTACCCTGGGGGTTCATGTGGAGGAAAAATTAGTCTTGACTCACACCTCATGCCACACACACAAATCAAGTTTATGTGGATTGTAGCTCTAAATGGGAAGGGTTAATCAATAAAGGTCTAAAGATAACATTAAAAAAGTCATTCTTGACTTGGATAGGTGACAATTTCTTACACAGAACACAAAAAGCACTAATCATAAAGAAAAAAAAATCAATAAATTGGACTAAAATAAAATTAAGAACCTCTATCCACCAAAAGATACAATTAAAGAGTGAAAAGGAAAGCCATAGAATGAAAGGAGACATTTGCAAAACTTATATTCAATAATGGACCTACACTAAAAAATACATGAAAAACTTTATCAGATCAGTGAGGAAAAGACAGACAACCCATATTTTTGAATGACCAAAAGACTTGAAAAAGAACTTCACAAAAGAGGATACCCAAATGACTGAAAAAGAAAAAAAAAAACCCATATAAACAGGTTTTCATCTCATTAGCCATTAGAGAACGCAAATTAAAACCACACTGAGATATCACCACACCTGTACCAGAATGGCTAAAATTAAAATGGCTGACAATACCAAGTGTTAACAAATGTGTGGAGAAACTGGAACTCTCATACACAGCTTATAGGAAATATAAATTGGTACAAACCCTTTGTAAACTGTTTAGGAGTGTCTACAAACCATAGACCCAGCAATTCCACAACTAAATATATAACCATCAGAAATGCATTCTTCAAAAGATTTGTAAAGGAATAGTCATAGCAACACTATTCTTAATAGCCTAAAACAAGAAACAGCCCTAACTAATGTCATGTCTAACCATAGTAGAATAAATAAGTAAATTGAGGTACATTCAAACAATGAAATAAATACCATTATAGCAATGAATAAACCACTTCTACACACAATTATATAGATTTAAGATTGAACAAAAAAAGCCAGACACAGAAAATATACTGCATGGTTCCATTTACATAAAGTTCAAAAACTGGGGAAAACTCTGAAATAGATCCCAACCTTATCCCATTTCTACAAAATAGGAACAATAATTTCACAATAACCGCTACTTCACAATAATTTTGTTAAGAGAATATAAAAGTCTGGCATGTACGCAGGTGACCACAAATGTTTGTTCCCTTTCTCTTCCCCACTTCCCTAGGGAAGTCGAAGGTTCTTAGAAGAGAGAAACAGCTCTGTCTTGCAAAAAGTTCCAGAAACCAGGGATGCAAAAGTCCCTAGGATTCCAGACACGTGTTCTTAAGACCATGCAGTCTCCTGGCGCGGCATCTGCCAGTCTGCAGGACAGCTAATCCCTCTTCCTCTGCACAGTGGTCACTCAAATCCCTCACACAATTCACATGGGTTTCTGGGTTTCTACATGGTTTGTGTGTGTGTGCTTTTCCTACATGGGGGGGGGGGTCAGTGGGGAGGTGGGGGACACAGCAGCACAATTTTGTGTGCGTGTGTGTGTGTGTGTGTGTGTGTGTGTGTGTTTCAAGCTGCAGCTGTTTATTTCCCTGGATGAACTTTAAAATCACTCTAAATTCATCAGCATTTCTGAGGAAGCCTCCTAACTAGCAGCAACATGTTCAGAACTCAGAAGCCACAGTGGGGTGGAGAAGCCGAGAACTGGGATGGAGCAGGATACATGAGTTCTGTGTTTTGGGGTTTGTTTTTTTTTTGCAGTTCCCTCTGCTGCTCCAGTTCTGACAATCTCTTAGGAGCAGCATCCAACTCTCCTCATTCACATCCTAAAATTTCAATTCAATCTCGGTGCACCAAGAGCCCTGGGAAGCTGGGAGGCTGGGAGGCTGGGAGGCTGAGAGGCTGAGAGGCTGGGAGGCTGGGAGGCTGGGAGGCTCGGTGGCTGGGAGGCTGGGAGGCTTGGAGGCTGAGAGGCTGGGAGGCTGGGAGGCTGGGAGGCTCAGTGGCTGGGAGGCTGGGAGGCTCGCTGGGAGGCTCAGTGGCTCGCTGGGAGGCTCGGTGGCTGGGAGGCTGGGAGGCTTGGAGGCTGAGAGGCTGGGAGGCTGGGAGGCTGGGAGGCTCGGTGGCTGGGAGGCTGGGAGGCTCGCTGGGAGGCTCAGTGGCTCGCTGGGAGGCTCGGTGGCTGGGAGGCTTGGAGGCTGAGAGGCTGGGAGGCTGGGAGGCTGGGAGGCTGGGAGGCTGAGAGGCTGGGAGGCTGGGAGGCTGGGAGGGTGAGAGGCTGGGAGGCTGGGAGGCTTGGAGGCTGAGAGGCTGGGAGGCTGGGAGGCTGGGAGGCTGGGAGGGTGAGAGGCTGGGAGGCTGGGAGGCTGAGAGGCTGGGAGGCTGGGAGGCTTGGAGGCTGAGAGGCTGGGAGGCTGGGAGGCTGGGAGGCTGGGAGGCTCAGTGGCTGGGAGGCTGGGAGGCTCAGTGGCTGGGAGGCTGAGAGGCTGGAGGGCTGGGAGGCTGGGAGGCTGAGAGGCTGGGAGGCTGGGACGCTCAGTGGCTGGGAGGCTGGGAGGCGGAGCCCAACCTCCCCCTCTAGCTCTGGTTCAAGGTAAAGAGTGGGGGAAAGATGACGGCCAGTGGAAGACAGGGTTGTTTGGCTAGGTATCCATTTCTGAGCTGCAGAAACAGTCACGAGGGACTTAACTTCCCATGCCCAGCACTCAGCACCTGTCTAGGGGGCAGGGGAGAGTTTAAAACACTTTTGAAGTTAGTGAATTTCCATAGGTCTCCATCTGTCAAATGAGATGAGTGTCTGACTCTCAGAATCCCAACTCTGGATTTCTGAGTCATCAGAATATTGTAAGTCGGCTTACAATAAAATAAAGTTGGAAAAACGAAAATAAAATAAACTTCCCTTTTCAAAAATGTTTGAGGGCACATTTGCTCTCCCTCTGCATTTACCTGCGGCCCCTGCCATCCTGGCCCAGCCACTTCCTCGGACGGGAAATGGACCCCCAAACCCTTCATCTGGCGCTCGGTCACTTCATCTGCTGAGTATTTCATTAGAACTGGTGATGGCTGTTTGGAAAGAGCCAAGGCCAGGGGGGCAGGAGGCGTCTCCTTGTTCTCAGCTCAGGAGACTAAGAGAACGCCGGACAGCTGGGGCAGGTCTCACTGGAGGTCGTCCCCCTGCTGGCAGCACCTGATGGCTTTCAGCATTCATCAGTTCAGATGTTCTCCTGGGGAGGGCCTGGACTTCAGGTTGGGTGGGGCCCCTCCCAGCAGGGGACCCAGCTCTCCCCATCCCACTGCCTTCATGGTTTGCTTTCTGAAGGCCAGAAATTCACGTTTCCATGCGGAGCAAGCCTGCAGCAGCGGCTGCAAAAGGGACCTGGAGATGTTAGCAAACCCAGGCAGGAAGTAACAACGAGCAGATCCAACCTGGAAAAATGTGGCCGTTGCATCTGGGGACAAATAATCAGAAACACAAATACTCAGGTGGGAGGGAGATGCCTGGAACAGGAAGCAGCCAGACAGCATTTGGAGAGGAGCTTGCAATGTGATCTAGTGACAAGAAATTGCTGGGGGATTCACGAGCTGGATGCACGGAGGTGATACCCCAACAAGAACGAGGAAGGAGCAGGGGTGGAGCCAAGCAGCTGTTCTGTGCCTCCCTAGAGGCTGGGACTATGTGGACCAAGGGGTTGAGATGGCAGCAAGACAGGTTCAAGTCAGACTCTGGAAAGAACCTAGTCACTATGAAGCGTAAGGAGATATTATCAGAGATGATGGGGAAGTGTCTGGGAAGATGTTTGAAGCAATGGGACACCGGAAGCCCATTCCAGAGGCAGGGTCATGGACAAGGCGACCTTCAGACATCTCATGCAGCCCACCAACAGAAGTGATTCTGCAGAAAACAGTGAGCTGACCTGCTTATAGATGTCATAGAAGATAAGAGATGGAAGAACCCAAACCAGCCAAAAATATTAAAATTTAAGAGCTGGAAAAAGTCATGTGATTTGTCCTGAATCTGAGACAAAGCTGGGAAAAGAGCTCCAAACTGTTGATGATCAGACTCTCTCCTCCTCTGGCCCTCAAAGAAGATATTTTCCAGTCCTCCCAATGGCTCCATAGGACATTGGAGCCTCAAAATGAGGCTCCTGAGACAAATCCCCATGGTCATTAGACCCAGCGGGGCCAATCAAATGCATGCCATCTGACCTGTTCCTTCACCAACATATGGTTGTTCTAGAAGGACTGAAGTTAGATCTCAAGAAGAACTTCCCTCGTGTTTTGAGATTCTGCTAGAACAAGTAAGAGGCGATTTATATTCTCGCTTCCTATAGTAGGTTCATAAACTAGGTGGTGCTAAGATTTGTATAGGAAGAGAGAGCCCTTGCGACTAAAGCACAGTAAGAGAGTGCCTTGCTCCAAACAAATTTGAGATTGAAAGTCCAGGTTAGAAAGCAGATAAATTAGGCTGGTTATTCACTTTCAAAAAGGACTCACTGTAGCAAGCTACATTACTTAACATTTGATGAGAATTTTAAAAACATGTGTTCAATACAACAAACTAGACTTCTAGTTCAAACCAGGTTCTAAGGTGGGTGACCTATTCACCAGCCCAACAATTCCAGGTGAGTCTTCCAGGAGGCCATTCAGCCTCCTGAAGGGTGATGTATTTGATACGGGGGGGTCTTAGCTCTTGGGTGAGCTTTCCAGAGACTCTAGAAAGAGAAAGAGAACAAAGCAGTTGTCTTTGTGGGGGGAAGGGACTCTCCAGGGAATCTGAACAGCAAGCAGGTGTTGAAATCTCACACTGGGCCATGAAGCCAGGCCAGCAGAGGAAGAGAGGTAATTAGGATGGGCAAGTGTCTGCAATTTATAGACAGGTACACCTAGAGACCAGAAAAAGACAAAAGTGTTTTAGGAATCTTTGGACCTGGGATTAAGGAACTTGAATACCAACTAACACGGCTTCTGACACATGCCTTTCATCAGGCACTGCTCTAGGCGTTTGGACGTGTGTTATCTCATTGGATCATTTGCTTCCCTAGCCAATGTTAAGTACCCATGGTGTGCCAGGCTTGTTCGAAACAACTCAAACAGACCAGATAAGACTGAGTAATTGGAGACCTCCTATGATTGGCCCAAGGTGGTATGTCACTTGGTGGCCGAGCTGGGGTTCGGATTCAGTCCGGCATTCCAACTTTGCTTCACATCAGAACTTTCTCCTTCAGGAAACCCTCCGGCCCCGCCCCTCTTGGTTCTAGTCATTATAGCAAAACAGTCAGAAAGTGTACAGACATATATGTATGCAGACAAGGACTGTGCAGGTGATTTGCAATTACCCAGACTGGTGGAGGTGAGTGTTAACACAGATAAATGACAGCCCTTTGGTCCTGGAGGGGATGACACTGTGTTTGAGGGAGGAAGATCCCACCCAGCATGTCTGTCTGATTCAGCTTGGCTTAGGCTAAGATTAATGACTGAATTAGGTTCCGTTTCCTGCGCATCCTAACAGCAGGAGAGAATGACCCAGAATGCAAGAGGCTGTTAGCAGATTAACTATTCACCCTCCATAAGGAGCCATACATGAAATAAACCTGCACATTTACAGGGGTCATCCTGCGTGACCCTGAGAAATCGTTTGCCTTCTTTTTCCTTCATTAAACACTAACCTCTCCAAACGTGCTGACCATATATCATCAACCTCCTCTTTCAGAAGCCTCCGCATATAAGGGGCGCTCCATCCCAAATGTTGCCTGGCTGTTACAGCATTAGGCTCCAATGTAAGCGGCTTACGACAGCTGGAGTAAAGGAAGGAGGGAGGCCCGTGTGGGGCCATGGGGGAAAGGAAAGAGCCAATATGGTGTGATTTCCAGAGCCCTGTTCTGTCTGCTGGTGCCTAATACACCACCATTTGCCTGAAGCTTTGATCCCTATTAAAAACGCAACAGTAGCAAAGCAGAGTTCTGCTGAAGGGTCTGAGTGAAATGCCTCAGGGATGTGCGAAGGAAGAAGTGATGGGAAAAGCAGGTGGGGAGAAGAAGCCGCAGAAGAGGGGGCTGCACACACCAAGACAGACACCTCCTGGCCCCATCGTCATCCCTCCCCATACCTCCGGACAGGACCGTCCCAGCCCTGCTCCCAGGGAGAGCCGGCATTCCACGCTGGCTCGCTGTCCTCCGTGATGGAGCCCTAAGGTGGCTCTGGACACCACCCTGCCCCCGGTACTCTCTCCAATTCTTGTTGTGTCTTCCTCCAGCTCCACCCTCCTGGGAACCCCTGCCACCTCTGACCCCTGCCTGCTGGCTGCAGACCCATCGGCTGTCTCAGAGGCAGTGTGGGGAAGATTGACTCCTGCCACCAACACAGCCCATGAGTAATAAGAAGGCACCTGCAGGAATCCAGCTATTACTCAACCCACAACCTCTGACCTAAGCGAAGAGGGAAAATCGGGGTGGGGATAACAGGGGACAAAGGTGGGTAGAGAATACTCTCAAGTTCAGAGGCTCCCTTCTCTCCTGAACCTGCTTTAGCTGCTGACCCCGCCAGCGATAAGAGTAAGAACTCCCCATTCTCCATACCACGCTCAGAGGGCAGAAACATTACCCTGGAGAGGTGGGACAGTGCAGTGACTAAGCTCAAACTCAGGGTCTCAATCCCTACTGGCACCAGCTGTTTGACCTTGACCAAGTTATATAACCTCAGTTTTCTTATCTACAAAACAGGGGTAGTCATAGACTCTATAGGGTTGTTATAAGGATTAAATGAGTTATTCTATGTACCTAGCACAGTAGAAGTGTTTGTTGTCATTACTAACATTTTCAAAGGCAACAGTGAGATGCTCAGGGAAGGAGGGCCCAGAGTCCGGAAGCCTCCCTGGCAGGAGGGAGAGCACAGTATTCCTGGTCACACTGAGCAGGAGATTCCTGGTGACTGGATGAAAGCAGGGTCCCAGTGCCAGAGAAGCCTTCAGGAGACTGCCATTACATGGTTTCTCACATACTGTCCATAGAAACAGTGACTGCATCTTTGCCTGGAGTATTTTTTTTTTTTTACAGAGTCAGAGAGAGGGACAGACAGGGACAGACAGGAAGGGAGAGAGATGAGAAGCATCAATTCTTCGTTGCAGCACCTTCGTTGTTCAGTGATTGCTTTCTCATATGTGCCTTGCCGGGTGTGTGTGTGGGGGGGGGGGTAGGGGAGCTACAGGCTACAGCAGAGCAAGTGACCCCTTGCTCAAGCCAGCAACCTTGGGCTTTAAGCCAGTGACCTTTGGGCTCAAGCCAGTGACCATGGGTCATGTCTATGAGCCCATGCTCAAGCCAGCGACCTTGGGCTCAAGCTGGTGAGCTTTGCTCAAACCAGATGAGCCCGCGCTCAAACCGGCGACCTTCGGATCTCGAACCTGGATCCTTGCCAACACTCCATCTGTTGCACCATCGCTGGGTCAGGCACCTGGAGGATTGTTTAAACTGCATCTTGGAGACCAGCCTGGCATCAACACAAACATCACCAAGTCCATAACAACACCAATCATCTTGGGCTGTGGAGTTTGCCCAACAGTATGGGGCTGGAGGGTGCTAAAAGTAAGGAGAGAGAGCCAGAGAGGAAGGGTAGGAAGACGGGGAAACTGCCAACCACTCCCAGGACTCAGCCTCTTCTCCCAGCAGTCACTGAAACCTCCTCAACACTGGGTCAGAGGGCAGACTCTGAGGTTACAGGTTTACTGTACAGGTCTCCACACACACACACACACACACACACACACACACACACACACACACGGAGCCCATCTCCCTCCCTCTCTCTCCCTCTTTCTCTCCCTCCCTCCCTCTCCCACCCTTAGTTTTTACTCCCCTGGGCCCTCTCCTCAGGGTGGGTGGCTCTGAGGGGCTGCAGGTTGCTATGGTGTTTCCTTCACTGGTTGGGAAAGGAGATGGAAGAACCAAAGGCAGAGCTGCGACCAAAGAGGTAGGAATGGGAGAGGACCCAGGTGGAGAGAAAGCCGAGAGTCCAGGCCGCCGTGTGAGGGGGTCGGGCTGGGAGAGGCGCAGGTTCATCTCCTCTGAGAGCCTTCCCTGCCAGCTCTGTGGATGGCTCCTCCCGTGAACAACTCTGCATGTATTGTCCTTGCATGTATTATATTTTGAATCAATTCAACAAACATTGTTGAGTATCTACTATGTGCTAGACACTGCACACACAAGAAAATAAAGAAGACAACACAATTCCTGTTCTCCAAGTTTTCAATCTATCAGGGGACAGGTGAAGTTCCAGAGGGTGCCCTGTTCTGGTGATGTTGCCCAAGTTAGAAACTAGGAGCATGAGATGTGGATATAACAGAGCATTACATAGTATTTTAAATAATGAGAAAGAATCTTTGCAATTATTTTGCAAAGATAAAGCCTCAGTTTGATGTCAATATGTCTTCAACCACTCTGGTTAAGCTTCCTCCTTTTTTTAAAATTTTCGATTATTTTTTTAATTGAGGAATAACTGACATGCAGTATCATATTGGTTTCATTTGTACCACATAATAAGCTTCCTTATCAACAGAGAACGAGCAGCTCCCCCACCCCCCAGCCTGGGACCTTCTATAGCCAATGGTATCTAGCCAGAAATGAATGCTGGTGTTTTATTTCTAGTGTGGTATATTTTTGTAGTTACTATTTACTTCTTGGCCAATGATATTGGTTCTCCACTTCTGATAATAATATATTTTCTTTCAAAATAAATTTAAGTTTAAAAAGTGAGCTAACTTGGCAAAAATATTCAGCGACTAACAGTATAACTAAGAAATGCCTATGCCTAAAATCATGAAACTGGTAAGCAGTGGTATTCAAAATCATGACCATGGTATTGAAATAATTGAAATTGTGAGAACTTTTACAAAAAGAATCCACAAAAGAAGCAATCAGAACATGTGACTGTGAATGTATCTCATTTCCCAACTAGAAGTAAAATCCCACACCTCCTTCCTTTGGAGTGGCTTAATCCACAGTTAAACCAGTGGTGCAATTCAAATAATTTAACAACCAGTTCTCTGTCCTAATGAACGTGTTAAGTATCAATATAAAAAAAAGATATACAGAAAGGTAGTTTATTATTTCATGCATTTAATACTTAAATAAGAACAATAAAAGAGGGACACAAAACTAGATTATGTTATAAGAAAGAGTTTTAAAATATTAATAAAAAATATTAAATAATACCTGACAGAAAACAATAAAACTATTATTTAAGATATTGCCACTGACAGCTTGTCACTCCCCAGTTGTTTGGCACTTTTTTCTTTACGTTACATGTTTGTTTACTAAAGTGACAAATGCAAGGGAGTTAAAAATGTAGTACTTCGTCAAAGGTATAATGAGTTTTATGAAATGAATAAATAAATATTACAAGCATAGTTCCGGGAAATTATTTTCACCTATGGACAGAATGAACATTACTAAGGGGCTTAGAATACACTGTTGCGCAGATGAACATTAAAAAAGAGTAAGGAATGTAAATTTATGATATCCACATTGGGCGGCTGCCTAGGTGCCCACCTTAGAGAGAACCCCGATTACAAGTGCCATTCTAACAATCGGTTCACCGAACTCAACAAAAAATTAGGTATCAGTTCTGCCAAACTGGTACAAACTGGCTGAATCCCACCACTGAATTAAACACGTTATTTCATTCATAAAATGGGAAGGAAATTTAACTCAGTTCATAGGCAGTATAAAATATTGGAACATTAAAGCAAAATGCAGACAGATGAGAGAGACCACTTGGACCCTCTGGCCAAGAGGATAAATTCAAAGCAAGAAGGAACTCCACACCATTCCCACAAAGATTTGCAGAACTGGCACTTCATTTTATGACATCTTCCTGTGGAAGGTGTTGGCAACACATCTCAGATAAGAAATAGACCCACCGTGGCTAAGGGACTTGCTTAAAGGCACACATCAGGAAGTCCTACTTATTTCCCTCCACACACGAAGTTGTTCCCACTATGTCCTGTTACTGGGGAAGTTCAGGTGACGGGCAGGAAGTAACTCCCCCTGCTGGTCACTGGTGTTCTAAACATTCTGCTAGCAGAGCTGGGACCCCCTCAGACCTTACTCACGGGTTGTGGCCCAAATTGTTCTAAAGTTGTCCTTTTCAACTCCTCAGAGCACAGTGGGGACAGTACACAGCAGCACACACAGGGCCATAACCATGTGCCAGGAGTCAGCAGCCAACCCATTCATACCCTGAGAGCCCCATGGCTTCAGCTCCTTTGGGGCTTCCTATAGCTGCACTTGAGAAAGAAGATACAACAGAACAGCACACCATCCAACTCTACTTCTGCTGACTTCCTGTTCCTGAAAAGATACTGAAACCCCACATGGCCTCTCTGAAGCCTGGCAAGCCTGGACTCTCTAAAGGCCTGTGGAGGAGCTGAGTGTAAGTTCCCCCACCTGGGAAGAGCTGCAAGACAAGGGAGAAACACAGCTTTGGCTAAAACATCCACAGCCAGGCCCTGGCTGGTTAGCTCAGTCGCTTAAGAGCATCATCCCAAAATGACAATGTTGCGAGTTCGATCCCCAGTCAGGGCACACATGGGAAGCAACCAATGAATGCACGACTGAGTGGAACAACAAATTAATGCTTCCCTTCCCCCTCCCCTCTCTCTTCCTTCCTCTCTCTGTCTCTCTGAAACAATAAATCAAAAGAAATTAAGCCCTGGCCAGATAGCTCAGTTGGTTGGAGCATCATCTCAGAGTACAGAGGTTGCTGGTTCAATTTACCTGCCAGGGCACATACAGGAGCAGCTTGATGTCCCCATCTCTCTCTCCCTGCCTCTCTCAAAAAAATAAAAATAAATAAAACAATCACCAGCCAGACCCACCCTGCTCCTCGGCACCTGGCAGGGAGGGATCCCCTAGCAGAAACTCAACAAGATAGTTATGAAAATATCGTTGGTCACCTGGTCCAGGCCCACACCAACCCCCTGGACTGTTGAGATGAACAGGCAGGCTGTCTGCTGCCCATGGTAGGGTGGCATGCAGCAAATGAGATTTCCAAAGCAGTAATACGCAAGGGACAGTGAGCACATTCCGGAAGCCATCAGAATGGACCCAGTGTTCCCATAGATGGCAGTTTCCATGACTCTTCTTGGGTGATTCATAAACACTCTGGCCATAGCTGCGCTCCTGGGCAAATCACGAGAAATGGCAAGATAGGAAGGCAGGGTCTCCACAGTGCACTGTCCACTTCAGAAGACAGTGACACAGCTAACTGCCCTGCCAGCAATTCTTCCTTTTGCTTTCACTGTACTTACGGTCACAGTGCACAGAACAGGGAAGTCTGGGAACATACCACACATTGCTTTTGTCTGTAGCCTGAATGCAAACCGGAGCGTTATCTGCCCTGGAGAAAGGTCATCGCTCCACTCGGACTCGCCAATCTACTCATCCTTTGCTCATCTAAAACAAAGGTCAGCCTTCCTGGCAGAATGTATCACAAATGTTCAGGAATGTCCCAGCAGGCAGGGGCCTTGGGGACCCACAGGAACTGATCAGCACCCCCAGGCCACAGTCATCTCTACAGAACCTTTCACAAAGGTCCTTAAAATACCAGCATGCTTAACTCCAACATTCAAAGGAGGCACAATCTCAGTTCAAGAATCCTTAAGATAAGCAACAGAAAATCAGAAATGAAACTAGGTTGCGACATGAAATATGATTGGCCAATTCTAAGTTTTCCCATGAATAACCCTTTTCCTTCTTATCCACTTCCTTTGCTCTCAATAAGTACTTACTGACAGACCAGGAATAATAGCTCCCAAAAGTTTAAGGAAAAGATATATAAGAACAAATTTAAATTGAAAAAATTATCTTTATCAATGCAATTTTTCTGTACATCGAGAAAACTATCAATTTTTATTACAGCATAGACTGTCTCAGTCTAAGTCAGTGGTTCTCAAAGTGTGTGCCAGGGCATGCTGGTGTGCCCTAGAAGATTTCCAGGTGTGCCTTATGGTATTCCAGAGAAATAGGTGCCTGTTGGGGACCAAAAAACCAACAGGGTTTTTGGAGTTTAGATTTTGGGGGGACAGAGGTGTGGGGAATTGGCTGTAAGCTGACAGTCTGCCCAACTCCCCACCTCACTTGCCTGATTAGGTTGCAAAAGGCTGTTAAGCTGTGGTGCTGGATTGTTTACACTACCCCCATGTTCCCAGAAAGACTGGAGGCAAGTTTCTTCTATTCTTTGTTTGGTGTCAAGTTAAGATGATATGTATGGTGGGGTTTTCTGCACTTGGTAAAAATTCTTGGGTTGCCTTGGAAACACAATCAAAGATCTCATTGATTTGCTAATGGCCCACTTTGCCTTATAAATAAGGCAATATCAGTTTTTGGGTGTGCTTTGTTCTTGCCAGCAGCAATGACAGGCAACCTCTTGACCCTGTATTTTCTTAATTCCGCACTGTTTCCACTCAGGACCTAGAATTACTATCTGCACTGGTTCGCGGCATGTGCCTAGATATAAAAATAAATATAGTTACTCTATTATACCATTTCATTAGGATATACTGCTCTTTTTGTTAACACATCATTATTATAAACACATCATTATATTATTTTTAGATAAATACACCCAAATAAACTGGATAGATTTCTCAAAAAGAAGCATGATATTGAAGAATCCAATTCTGGAAGTGAGCAAAAGTTAAGTGTAAATAAAATAGGACTTGAAGGCTGACGGGCAGAATTTAATTTATAGCATTTTCCATCACTTAACACTGAACAATACAATTGGATTAGAAACCCATTCATGGAAACTTCAAGTGATTTTGTTTAACATTAACAGAAGAAGAACTGGCAGCTATATCTACGTGTCGTGGATTGATGATTAAACATAAGAAATTGTCTCTTGAAGCCTTTTGGATTTCTATAAAAAGAAGAATATGTGGCAATATCTAAAAAAGCTTTGAACATTTTATTACAATTTTCAACATCCTATTTATGTGAATTAGGATTTTCTACTCTCAACACAATTGAGAGTAAAAAGAGAAGAATTCTTCAATGGATTAATTAGAAAATGAGAGTTTCCCTTTCAAATATATGCCCAAGCATTGAAGAAATCGCTAGAACACATCAGGCTTATGTTTCTCATGAACACAAGAATGAAAAAAACCACATTTGCACCAGGACCTGCCAAATTTACTAAATCTTACTAAGAATGTATCTATATACATAAAAAGATAACTTTTTTGTCGTTTTTTTTTTAAACTCTCTTTTTTTTATGAATTCTAAAAAGCATAACTCAAAAAATGTAACATAAAAATGTTTTTAATGTCAGGAGAAATTTAATTTTGTTGTATTTATTTCATTTAATTGTCATAAAAGCACGCTTGGACTTTATTTCTTTTCTTTAATATTTGACTTAATTATTATAGCATATTTCTCAGAAATTTGTAAATAGTGCGCCTACAAGTATTTGTAGGATTTTAAATGCGCCTTGACTTCAAAATATTTGAGAACCACTGGTCTAAGTCATGGGAAACCAGGCCTTTCAGGTATACAGTCTGAGAATCCCTGATTTTGCCCAAACTTCTCCTTTTTCAGACAGGGAAATTGAGGTCCAGGAGGAAGCCAATTAGTGGCAGCATGGGACCTAGCACCCAGGTCTTCTGGCACTCTCTACATTATTTCTTTCTTGGGGTCAAGTCCACTATGGACAGAACAACACAGTGTCAAAGGCAAATAGCCATATAAGCCCCAAGCAGCATGTATGGGTCTAGCTGATGTCACAGCTGGACATAGTCAACATGCCCACAAATCATGCTCCTGCCTCAAGGCTCCTCAGAACTCTTCTCTGAGCCAGCTGGTTTCCCGAGAACAGGTGGCGGGTGTCCCAGTCTGGTCACCACACAGCAGACATGCAGGACAGCCCACTCACAGCCTGGGTCTTTCCTTATGCTTTATGGCTATTTTCAGGGGTTCATAATCTTCTTTGGGCCATGATGCCACAGGACAGTCAAATGAAATTGATGGACCCCTTCTTAGAATGTTTTTAAATGCATAAAATAATCATACAGGGTAATAAAAAATATGGGTATATATAGAAATACAGTTATCGAAATATTCATACATCAGTATGTGATACAGTAATATACGTGCTTCTTTATCAGGACATTAAATAGCGAGACCTAGAGCACATCTAAAAATTGCCATAATTCCAAAGTAGTGATAACTGTAAATGCTTTTGGATGTATGTGCAACGGTTGTAGTGTAATATGAATCCACGTGTGATTACTATGGGTGACAAATTTGCAGGAACTCATAGTAACACAGTTTTGTGCTTGTCTCCTCAATTGAAGTACATGCTACATTTCAGTTAAGTGTTGGTGAAAATAAAGTACAATTTTCTACCATCCAAGTCTATGAATTCTACCCTTGAACTGTATTCACAAAATCCACAAAGTTTAAGAAGCCCTGATGCTGCCACACATTCCCAGGACTTATCAGGTGTAAGGTCTTATCCTGTCTGCAGTGAAGAACAAGGGACGCTTAAGGCTGCCCCAGAACCATCCCTACCACCTATCAAGTAACAGATATGACCACTGGGAATCTCTAGACCTCTAGGTTCAGATAAAGATCCTGCCACATGCAACACACACTTCAGCTAAGCCTTGCAAACATGCACAGTCCTAACCGCATCTCCGCTCATAGAAGGTGAATCCTTCTCGGAGACCCAGTAAGAGTAGGAGACAAAGCCCACTCACTGCTGCCAGGACCCTGAGCATCTGGGGCCAGGGAGAGGGAAGGTGATTTAGCCAAGAGATTCGAGGCACAGGTAAGACTTCTCCAAACCACCCAGACCATCAGTCACTCTTCCAGAACTCTCTTCCCACCCCTGTTACTGCACTTTAGCCTTCACTGTGTGACTCTCTTGTGGTCAGGTTAACCTTCCCTAACTGACTATGAGCTCCCTGAAGGCAGGGACCACATCTTAGTCACCTCTGGGTCGTCATTTCTTGGCCCAAGACATGTCATCTGTAGGTGCTCAGTAAATGCCTGCTAAATGAGAGGCAGGAGAAAAGAGGATCAGAAACAGAGCCTAGAAGGTCTCCCCTGGCAGCTGCTTTCTCCATGTTTGTCTAGAAGCCCAAAACATCTGCACTGTCATGAAGAGGAATGATTAGCAGGGTAGAGATGAACTGACCATTATCCAGACCATCGCTTCACCAAATGCAGAAATTGATACAAAGGATCATATGAAGTGAATGGTACCCAAGATATTTAATAGCATATTGTTAAGTCAGAACAGATACCAGCCATGGACACGCTGACAGTCATACCAGAAGCATTATTAGTCTCATGGGAAGATAATAAGCTAACTACAAAGAAAGCAGGCTTAACAGAAGGAAGTTAGCTCGTCCTGACTTATTTGTTTGCATCAACTCTCTAAATCAATATTTCATTTCCTTCAAGTATTAATTAGCAGCATGAGCTTGTACAAGTCACATCCAGTTCCTGCTCTCTGATGGACTTGAAAGAAATTTTAAGCCCTTCTAGCCCTATCATCCCATGATCCTTGTTGGGCAAATGAGTTTGTAAAATTTGTACTTTTTGAGTTTGCTCACTTTTATTGTTACAAAATAGCATTGGGCAGTGCCAAGTACATGTGGTCTGTGGAACTGCGAATTACCTTTCTGTTTGGGAAGGGCGATTGTTTTGCTAATGTTTGCTGGAGGAGGGGGCTTTGTGGGCCCGGCCAGTTTTTGCAGGGAGAGCAGAGAGAATGCAGAGTGCTGAAGAAAGAAGCCATGTTTGCAGAGAGAAGGAATGCAGCTGTGGAGAGCTGAGGGGCTTTGCGAGCTCCACTGAGTCTGGTGGGGCTTTGATTCTAGGAGGAACTGAAGAAGATTCTCCTGGTTGTGGAGCCAGAGAATGTGTCAGGGTTTTGGGAGCCACTGAATGAGAGGGAAGAGGTCTTCCCTGTGTGTTTGCTCGTCAGCCGGTGCGAGACTTTAATAAAGGAATGGCCTACCATTTTTTGGCTCCACTATTTCTTTACCATCTGCCCGAATTCAATGAGAACCTGCATGTGAATGGCCGTGACTGTGGCAGCCCTTGGCCTTACAATCCCATTTTCTCATACCTCACAGGTTTTTTCTGCTAACAAAAACCCAGAAACACCAACAGCCAGTGGAGGTGGTGCCCAGGCCAGAAGTCCTTAGCCAGGCCTATTACTGATCCTTGCCCTCTGCTACTACAGCACAAGATTGGCAAATAATCCAAACCCAGAACCTCTTTCCAGCCCCTTTTGAGGCATCCCAGAGACGACCAGAAGCCTTTGTCAAGAGATGAAGGAAAGCTACCAGACATGAAGGCCTTGAGAAGGAGCCACACCCAGCTCCCTGCTGACAGATAACATGGCTACTCAGCTGCCCTCCTGAGAACAATGCAGGCCCAAAGGAGGAAGAAGGGCTCAAAACAGAACATTCTCATCCCCCACTCTAAGGTTGTAGTTAATTTGTTTGCTAGTCTCTCTCTTAATGGCTTCCTGGCCTTTACTTTGTGTTGGGCAAACAAGTTTGTAACAGGTTTGCTCACTTATATTTTGCCTTGCTGTTGCACTGGCGCTGGGCAGCGCCCTGTGTGTGTTATCTGTGGAAGGCTGCGGTGCTTGTGCTCAGGGCCGCAGATTGCAAATCGTGGACTGCCTGCTGCAGCCGTGGGGAGGGGCGATTGTTTGCTACTGTTTGCTGCAGAAGGGGTTTTTCCCCCAGCCGGTTTTTGCTGGAGTGCAGAGAGAGAGTCCAGAGAGAGAGAGAGAGAGAGAGAGAGCTGAGGAGCTTGGGGAACCCAGATTGGGGCCCAGCTTGTTTGGCTGAGGAATGCTGTTTTGCTTGTGGGGTCCTGTGAGTCCAGAGGGAGAAAGGAAAGTGGTCTTCCCTGCCTGTTTGCTTGTCTGCTATTATGAGACTATAATGAACAAAATGGCCCACCATTTTCTAACTCCACTGTTCCTTTACCATCTGCCCGAATTCAATGGGAACCTGCATGACTAAGGCCTCTGCCACCACCCCTACACTTGGAAATGTAGCAAAAAGTTTACCTTTGCATGAATGTCAGGAAAAGCTTACATTGGGGAGGGACCTGACAATCATGGGAGTTTAAATCACAATAGTTGTTTGTAAAAGCCTAGCCACAGGATTCACTGTGAAAAGTTAAAGCCTGTAAATCAGGGGTCGGGAACCTTTTTGGCTGAGAGAGCCATGAACGAACCATATTTTAAAATATAATTCCGTGAGAGCCATACAACGACCCGTGTACATTACGCATTATCCAATAAAAATTTGGTGTTGTCCCGGAGGACAGCTGTGATTGGCTCCAGCCACCTGCAACCGTGAACATGAGCGGTAGGAAATGAATGGATTGTAATATATGAGAATGTTTTATATTTTTAATGTTATTATTTTTATTTATTAAAGATTTGTCTGCGAGCCAGATGCAGCCTTCAAAAGAGCCACATCTGGCTCGTGAGCTATAGGTTCCCGACCCCTGCTGTTAATTAATCAGAAACTTATATAATGAATCCTAAATCTTTACTTTGTAGCCTAAAGAAAACAGAGTCCCTGTGAAAATTTTCACAGATAATTCCCAGAAGCACTAGGACCCAGTTGTTCCTGGGAGATACCTGCCCCCAGCTGTCTTGAAGATTTACCACGGACACCAGATAGGACCACGCTGATTAGGCCTGTGCTACCTCAGAAAAAAACTTGTAGAGGTGTTGCTGCAGCTGAATCCCCCTCCTCCAGCTCATCATCAAGTCAGTACCAAGGCCTTAAATCAAAATATGCTAATCTGCCCCTAGCCTCTATAGCTACCACTTCCTCCCACAGCTCACCCTTTGTTAGTCTCAAACTGCTTGCACCCAGGCGTTTTTAAAATAAATTTTCCTCCTGGAACACACTAGCCGCGTGTTTTCAGTTCAACCCGCTGTTTCTGCCTTTCACCTGCCACCTCTAGTTAAACCCTCGGACTGCTTTTTGCTCCACCCAATGCCCAATTTCTTTCATAACCTGGGCAGTGCTATCTCCAAGGCTGGTTGCCTGTGTAGCCCACACAGCACCCCTGGAGAGTCATTTTAAAAGACTAAGAGCAGCAGGAGTTCGAGGCCCTGCCCTGCTCCTCACCAGCTTCACAAGGAAACAATAGCTGCTTAACAACCTCGGTGGGTTTGCCATGAGGGTCAAGTGAGAATATTGACTGTTAATTTTTTAATAGAAAACTCTTTGAAAAAAGGAAATAGATACTGACCCGGGTTTGGGGTGCCTGACTTCCCTACCTTGCCTCTCCCTGTATCCCCACCCCCAGACTTCCTCGAGAAATCCCTCAGAGACCAAGTCCAACCGGCCTGCAGGGGTTCTGCTCTGCTCCGCTGCTGCCCTGAGGGCAGGGGCTGTCTTTGTTGTGGTTCCCTAAAAACCCCTTGGGGTAGGAAAGAATGGCAGGTGAGAAGCCCAAGGCTCCAGCCTGCTGCTTCGGGGTGGGGGCAAGCGGGATAAGAACATTCCCAAAGCCCTGGGGAAATCATTGCATTTTCCTGCCATTAGCACAAATCAACATCAGTGTGACTGTTACCCATACTCCCAGGCATAACAGCCATCACCAGGAAACAGTAAGGACTGTGGCATCATTAAATCCCACATTCATATTTTCCCTGCATTTGTGGTAGCCTTTCCTAAAAACGCAGACCCCTATCCCATTCCTTAGGAGGAAATAGACTAATTTTATCACGGAGTCACCAAGGGTATGAGGACCCCCGCCCCATAGAAATACACTGGTCCCTTCATTCCAGGGCCCACCAACCCACTCTCAATGTCTGCGGCAAAGCCACGGACAGGAAGACCTCCGAGGATACTGTCACCCTAGAAAGCTGAACAGCAAGGTTTTCCTAAGGATCAGGAAATTTCCCCAGTTCTCGTTTTCCCTGCAGAGCAAGGTCTGCGAGTTTTGCGAAGACAAGCTCTACACAGGTAAGCAAGGAGACGGCAGCCGTGGAGCCGATCTCCACACAGGTGGCCCCCGCCTGCCCGAATCAGCAGTGAAGATGCAGGTGTCGTCTCTGTCCCCCATAGGCATCTCCAGCGATGTCTTTAAATGAAATTCTAATCAAATGGCCAAACATCAGAAAACATATAGGCAAAGTGTGGTTTAGTCAGCTGCACACAAAATAAAAAAGTGAAGCACCAAATGGAAGATAAGCACCAATTATCATCCTGCCTAAAGCATGCCCAGTAGCAACTAATGTCGGAGATGAATTCTGCAATACTCAGAGAGTTGGGCGGATGCAAAATTCCCTTGATCTGTAAGGTTGAGTGAGTCGTTTTTAATGGGTCTCCAATAGGAATCCATTTTCTCTTCAATTATCTTAAATTCGAAGTGAAACCAGAGCCTAAAAAAGCAGCCCAACCCAGAACTGAGCAGGTGGGGCCACTGCACCTGCTCCCCACTGGCCACCAGCTGCAGTCAAGCAATGCCCCTGCTCCTGTGAGGTTCCGGTTCTAAGACTGTGCTCAAGGCCAGAGGCTGAGTGAGCATCCTGACACGGAGAAGAGTTGTTCAGATCCCAACAGGCTCCAGCTAAATGAAGCTCTAACCAGCATTTACCAACATGGCCTTGGGTGGGGTTGGGGGACAGAGAAGATCATGGACCGCTGGCCCTGAAGGAGGTGACAAGTCATTCTCAATCTTGTTGGGGTGGCACGCAGTTGAGGGCAACCTGCATGTCCATTACCATTATGGGAGTAGCGAGGCAAATTGTGGTGATTGCAAACTGCTCGTTCATTAGAAAAAGAAATGGGTTAGATGCACATGCAAAATATGAATGGTCTGAAAAATAAAGTGCTGAGAGAAAAGAAAAGTGGAAAACAGAATGAGCTATAAAATAGAGTACTTATATAAATTCAAAATGCATACAGTGCCGTGAAACTGTCACCGCCAAGAAGAGCCTAAGGAGCCATGATGACTAAACGTAATGTGGTGTCCAGAATAGCACCTTGGGACAGAAACAGGACAACAGGTAAAAACTAAGGAAATCCGAAAAAAATGTATAGATTTTTGTTAATGATAACACTGGGAAAATTTATTTTTCATTTTCTGTTGCACGAGGTTTTAGACCTGTTTCTATATATTTCTGCATTGCTGATTCCAAATCTGAAATCCGTTTTTTGGTGCATGCTCTAGTTTTTATGCAATGTTAATTTCTTTTTGTTACAGTTAATGGCATACATTGGTTTTTAAATTGGAGTTAAAGGGCAATGACTCTTGGATTGAACATAACCACAAGGCAATTAATGTTTTACAAACATCACTTTTACATAATTGTAGTTGTTTTTAAATGTAAAAAATTATTATCTGATAAAAACACCCTCTTGGCCCTGGCCGGTTGGCTCAGTGGTAGAGCATTGGCCTGGCGTGCAGGGGTCCCAGGTTCGATTCCTGGCCAGGGCACACAGGAGAAGTGCCCAACTGCTTCTCCACCCCTCCCCCTCTCCTTCCTCTCTGTCTCTCTCTTCCCCTCCCGCAGCGAGGCTCCATTGGAGCAAGGATGGCCCAGGCGCTGGGGATGGCTCCTTGGCCTCTGCCCTAGGCGCTAGAGTGGCTCTGGTCACGGCAGAGCGACGCCCCGGAGGGGCAGAGCATCGCCCCCTGGTGGGCAGAGCGTCGCCCCCTGGTGGGCGTGCCAGGTGGATCCCTGTCGGGCGCATGCGGGAGTCTGTCTGACTGTCTCTCCCCATTTCCAGCTTCAGAAAAATGCAAACAAAACAAAACAAAACAACAAAAAACACCCTCTTATTTTGTTTTAAGATTGAATCATCGCTTCTTCGAGTAGGCGGAAATGTAAGAATAGTCCTGACACCTTCTGTTATATATGTGGCTGTTACACACTTCAACGTCAAAGGCACAATATTTTATCATTTGTGACACGTGCATATATTGCCTATTTTCAAGTTCCTCTTGGCGATCAAGACAAGAATTGGGCTCCTCATATTGTGTGTCATAATTGTGAGGAAATGCTTCGTGACTGGACAAAATGAAAATGCAAAGGAATGCCTTTTGGTATTTCCATAGTTTGGCGTGAACCTAAGGACCACAGCAGTGACTGTTATTTCTGTCTGATCCATACAAAGGGCACTGGCAAGAAAAAATGGCATATGATCGCATATCCTAATATTCCTTCAGCAATACAACCTATCCCACACTCTGAGACACTCCCGGTTCCAGTTTTCAATGGTTTTATTTCTTCTAAGGATGAAGAAAGTGAACATAGTGATCAGGTGTATTTTGAAAAGATGCATGAGGAAATGGTTGTAGAATCTGAAGGGTCTTCTTTTGATGCCAAGCAGTCATTAACCCCTCAGCAGTTTAGCCAACCTGAATTGAATGACTTAGTAAGAATGACATAAAAATTGTCCTCGACTTTTTGAAGTATGACTGGATCATTTGTGAGGATCTTAAAATGATAAATTTCCTGCTAGGACAACAGAGAGGTTTTACAAAGTATCCTTGCTTTCTGTGTTTGTGGGACAGCCGAGCTCAGGAGAAACACTAGACACAGAAGGAGTGGCCGAAACGTGAAGCTCTGGAAGTCGGGATGCAAAATATTGTGAATGAACCTGTAGTTAACTGAGACAGGATCATTTTTTCCCCACTTCACACTTGGCTTAATGAAGCAGTTTGTTCAGGCTTTGAATAGAGAAAGTGAATGCTTTCAACATATTATTTCCTCTTTTCCTGCCTTGTCTTTTGAGAAGATAAAAGCAGGTGTATTTGATGGACCTCAAATTTGAACTCTCATACGTGAGGAAGAATTTGCCAAGAAGATGAATAAGGAGGAGAAAGCAGCATGGCTGTCGTCTTTTGTGGCAGTTACAAAGAACTTCCTTGGCAACAAAAAAGCAGAAAACTATGAACTTCTGGTTCAAAGGATGCTGTTGGCTTTCCGCTACATTGGATGTAACATGAGTGTTAAGATTCACTTCTTGAACAGTCACCTTGAGAAGTTTTCCGAAAATCTTGGAGCTGTTAGTGATGAGCAGACTACTGCTGGAGCATCAAACGAGATTGTCCTTAACAAGTAAACAAACGCAAGAGCTACAAATGCAAATTTTTGCCTGAATAGAATTTAAATAAGTTTTGCACAAATTTTATGATTAAAATAAGTGTTTTAATATGTTCTATTTCAAAATTGTAGACAAATTCTGATGCAATCATATCTTTTAGTGTATTAGTGTATTCACTGTATTATATAAATTATTATATTTTCACAAAGGTGATGCCCAAGAAGACATTCTACTTTATTATGTTAAACTAAATGTTGAGAATTTTACAATAAGATGAAAACCTAAAATCTTGAATTGCAAAAAAACTGTTGCTTTCAGAGAAAAACTAATGTCAGATTTGAGATCAGCACACTCGAATTAGGTAAGAACAAGTGTTTTTATGGATGCAACAGAAATTTTGTTCCCCAGTGTAATGTGTCAATATGAGTTCATTAATAATGTCATATGTACTGTATTAATGTAGCTGTTAATAATAGGGGGCCTCAGTACAGGGTATATGGGAACTCTAATTTTTCTGTAATTCCAAAACTGTTCTAAACAATAAAGACAATTTTGAAAAATGAAAAAAAATACATAAAGCAAGCATGACGCTATGCATTTCCCAGAAACACAAAGCGTTAGGAAGGCTGCCTGTGGAGTGAGCGGGCAGTGAAGAGCGAGGGCGGTATTTCAATAAGGAAGGGGAGGTCCTTGTGCAGACCAATGATAATAATGCTCCATGATCGAGAAGTGCCATTAACTCATCGCTTGCATATGAAGTCCAAAAACTGATAACAATAATAAATGTTTAGAAAACAGAGAGAGAGAAAGAGAGAAAATGCTGTAAGACAGCAAATCCCGGCGGCTACTTGAGTGGTGGAGGTGGAGGCTCTGATGACCTGAAATAGCCCCATGAAGGAGGAGTCAAGTGGATCATGAAGCCAGGGGTGGGGGCTTGGAGGAAGGAGCTTTGGGTGGTTACACAACAGGGACAACAATCCAGGACCCACTCCACAGCCCCATCTAACACTGGACAGTCCCAAAAGCTACCTCTGGGCCCTCCTAAGTCCCAGTCAAAGCCAGGAAAATCCAATAGCAACTAAAATGATACATGCTGGAGGGTGGCAAAGATGGGCAGTGATACTAGTAGCAGTAGTCATAAAAGTCAACAGGACAGTTATGTTTGAATTTCAGCTCAACAATGAATAGGTTTTTTTTAGTATAAGTCTATCCCCAATATTGCATGGGACTTATGTATACTTATGCTAAAAAAAATAGTTGTTCTGAAATTCAAATTTGACTGGGCATTTTAAAGTCCTATCTGCTAAATCTGGCAATTCTCAATTAGTAATAATAGCAGTAACACTCACTCATTACTGTTTAGATACTTTAGTTGTCTTGTTTCATATTCATAATGACCCAATGAAGAATGTGTTATTATTCCCACTTTATAGATATGGAAACTTTGACTCAAAAGGATCAAGTCCCTTGCCCAAGGTTGTGAGGCTAGTATATGCCAGGCCTGGGGTGTAAACATCTGTATTTAGATTCCAGAGGTCACGTCTTGAATATGCTGCCACACAACCAAGTAAGGGAACAAGGTCCAGGTTCGGCTCCCTGACGCCCGCAGGCAGGTGTGTGGACTGCAGCCTGCCACAGTGGTAGTGCCAAAAGTTCCTGGGCCCTCAAATCTGCCACTACCTCAAGAAACCTTCCCACCAGACCCCAGTCAGAGGCACCAAGTGAGCTCTGGGTTTCCAATGCGAAAATCAGCACTCCCACAGCAAGTAGCCCTAAAAAGAGCACACATCGCTACACTGGTGAAAAGATTATCGAGAGAAGGAGCTCCTGATTTAAGAGGCTGGGTAAGCAGCATAAGTCAGCACAACAAAGGTCTGGGCCAGGCCACATGTCAATCTGTCTGGGGACAGAGAAATGAATGAATGACCTTGGCCCCTTACAGTTAGGGGGCAGTATTAACTTGAATCTTACAAAACAGGCTTCTAATGAGAATGGCACCTCACCCCTAAGCATGACGCCTCTTAAAAAGAATCCTGATGAGCATTTATTGAGCGCCTAGTAAGTACCAAACATTGTGCCGAATATTTTCATTGCCCAGGTCTAATGATGGGACTTGTAAAACTACAATCCAGCAGGGTGTCTATTACTTGTTAGATGAGGAACCTGAGACTGAGGGAGATCACTTATGTATTCAACTAACCTTTGTTAAGCACTTACTACTTTGCTCTTTAGAATCTGTCCCAGGTGCTGAGGATACAGCCATGAACCAAACAAGACCCTGACTTGACGGGGCAGGTGGGGGCACAGACAAAAAAGACAAACCTCTCATGTTATTTCAGGTAGCAGGGCTGAGTGTGATCAAGGAATAGAGGGGTGGGGCGGGGTGTTCTAGCTAGGATGATCAGGGAAGATGTATGGAAGACGGGAGCATTTGAGCAGAGGTGTAAAGTAAGGAAGTGAGTATGCACAGGCCTGGGGAAGGGGGTCAAAGCAGAGGAGATAACCAGTACAAAGGCCCTGGGGTGAGAGTGAACAGCACACACATCCCTAGGAGGATCTGGGATCCCCTACATAGAGTTACTAGCTATACCAAGACTTTCCTCAAGTCCTTAGGCAAAAAAAAAAAAAAAAAAAAATCTGGGTTGCCGCCAGAAAATAAAAGCCAAGGCTCCCTTCAGATGACACTGATCGCCAGGAGCCAAGCCCTACGGGGCTATCCACCCACAACGCTGGGACACCTGCCCCACCTCACCTCCAAGTCCTTCTCAAGCTCCAGCCCAGCCTCCATCAGGTTGTGTTCAAACTCCTCTCGCTGCTCCCTCCTCTCCTCCTCCAGGGCCTCAAGCCGCCCCAGCTCAATGTCACGGGAGCCCCCAGCATGGGGCTCCTTGCCAGTCTCCCCATTGGAGATGATGGCCAGCGAATGGGCAGGGGAGCCGTGGCCAGGGTGCGCCCCGCGTTTCCGGTAGTGGTAGGCGAGCACGTAGTCCACCTTTCTTTGGTTGTCATGGAAGTGCATGCGACTCTGACGGGCCTCCGAGGACACTGGCTCATTGGCATCCAGGTAGTTGTTGATGACCTGGCCAGAGAAAGCAGGGCGGGAATAGTGAGGTCTGGTGAGGAAGGGGCGAGAGACAGAGGAGGCTAACCTTGCTCTGGGCCCAAATATAGCACACTAGGAAGCAAGACCCTCAGCCTAGAGGCCCCGGCTGCCCCAGTGAAAGGACAGAGTGCCCTAAATCCATCTGCCACACCCAGCCCACACAGCCCTCCTCTCACCTGCCCAGAGCCCAGGAGCAGGTACCCTCGCACCTGTTCCGGCCATCATGCACACGCATACACTCACGTACAGACTGCACACGCAGCAGCAAACCCCGCACAGTCACACCACCTGCCTCCACACAGGGCCATGGGCCCACGCCTGCACAAGCACACGCCGTCACCCACACCCAGCCTCTCTGCACCGCACTCTGCACACACATCTGTGCACACATACATCACCCACGAGCACTCTGACACGCACACACACAGCCCTCCGTATGTACGGGGGCACACCCACCTCCTTCTGGACCTGCCAACACACAGAATACTCACAGGCAGGTTCTCTAGGTCCATTGGAACAGAGGCCAATTTCTGGTCACCTGGTCTACCTCCACCTCCACCCACAGAGATTTGCTATACCCTGTGCCCCTCACAGTCCCCACATCTTCCTCCTCCTGCTCTCCAGCCTCCGCTGAGGACCCTGCCAGAGACAGTGGCAGAGGACGGGCTTCTGCTCCCTCCACCTGTGGAGGTGGGACATTGAGAGAAATGCAGGAGAAAGCGTGAGGCGGAGCGGAGGAGGGACCTGCCTCCCCTTTGGGTGTTTCCCTGTTTATTACTGGTTTGATACCCAGCTGCCTCGGCAGCCACCTGAGAGGTCACCTGGGCAACCAGGCACAGGGGACAGCCTCCAGAGCCACCACAGCAGAGGTGGGAGGGGGGCCAGGGAATCTGCAGAGCAGCAGGTGGGAGCTCCTGGTTTCTCACACCTCCTCCTTCCCTGTCCTCCTCTGACCAAAGACTCCAGCGTGGCTGGTACGTCATACTGTCATGACTCAGAGAGAGGAAAGGAAAAGGGCCTAATAAAAGCCCCGGCACCCTATCTATCTATCTATCTATCTATCTATCTATCTATCTATCTATGTATCTCACATACACACTTGCCCCCCAGTGAAGTATCTTCTGTCAAGAGGCCCCCTTAGGGTCCGCAGTAGGGCAGGTCGTCCTCCCAACCCTAGTACTCACGGAGCCGCTGTGGGAGCTCTCCTCCCCAGAGAGCCGGACAGACTCTTGATTGGAACAGCCCTGCAGACCTGGGGCTCGGGGACCTGGCACCTTGAGGTATTCCTGGCCTTGTCTGGGGCCCTGGCCGCCCCTGGCCACTGCCCGAGGGCTCAGCCGGCGTGGGGAGCCAGGGAGCAGAGGGATATCTGTGAGAGGGAAGACAAAGAGGCAAAGCCACTTCAGGCGATGGAAAATCCAGGACACAGAAACTGAAGCACTGAGGGAGACACACGGAGGCGGCCCTAAAGAAATTGTTATGTCTCCTCAGAGCCTACTATTCAGGGTCACACTGGCCACAAGGAAGAGAAAAATGGAGAAGGAAATGGGAGAAGGGTCTCACCCCACTCCACACACACACACACACACACACACACACACACACACACACACACACGGAGCCTGGAGCCACCAGCAGGAGCCCCTTTGGATGATGGCTGTCATCACCTCTCCTAATTCCCTAGCACCAGGCAAGCCAGGGTAGGTGGGACGCTGTCTGAGAGGCACCTTGAACTGATGCCAACGGCGTAGGCTTTGGAGCCTCTGCCGAGGCAGCCAGCCCAGCTAACACTGCTCCTCGAGGAAGAAGCAGGACACACCGATGGTGGGCCCACTGAGGGCAGGAGTGTCCTCTGCCCAGAGGGCAGGCAGCCTCTGATGCCCCTGAGGGGAACGCACACACCTGCTGGTTCCAGCAAGGCCTCCGAGCTCCATGGCCCCTTCTCAGCCCGACCCAGATCAGCCCTTCTAATGGCCGGCAGCTGGGCCGTGGTGCTATTTCAGAAGGCCTCCCGCCTCACCCGGGAGGGAAGGGACCCCAGGTGGTGACGGACCTGCAGCACGTTAGAACGGAGGGACTGAGAAATGAAACACTCCAACTCCACTTTGCACCAGAGCCCCAGACAGGGGCCCCAAGCTGCCAAGGCCTCACAGCCGATCAGATTCAGTCTCTCCCCGCTCTGAGCAACACGCTTAAGCAGAGCAGAGCCCAGGGCACCCGCACTCAGCTCCACCGCCCAGGCTCAACCCTCAGCTCCACCGCCCAGGCTCAACCCTCAGCTCTACCTCCCAGGCTCAACCCTCAGCTCTGCCGCCCAGGCACCCGCACTCAGCTCTACCGCCCAGGCCCAACCCTCAGCTCTACCGCCCAGGCACCCGCACTCAGCTCTGCCGCCCAGGCTCAACCCTCAGCTCTACCGCCCAGGCACCCGCACTCAGCTCTGCCGCCCAGGCTCAACCCTCAGCTCTACCGCCCAGGCTCAACCCTCAGCTCCACCGCCCAGGCACCCGCACTCAGCTCTACCGCCCAGGCTCAACCCTCAGCTCTACCGCCCAGGCACCCGCACTCAGCTCTACCGCCCAGGCTCAACCCTCAGCTCTACCGCCCAGGCTCAACCCTCAGCTCTACCGCCCAGGCACCCGCACTCAGCTCTGCCGCCCAGGCTCAACCCTCAGCTCTGCCACTTGCTGATCTGAGACCTCTCTGAGCCTGTTTCTTCAACTGTAAGATGAGGAGAATCCCAAACTTGCAGGACTGGAATAAGAATGAGAACAGACATGTGATGCAAAGTACCCAGGACCTTCATTACCCTGTGTGCGTGCAATAAAAAGTGGTTATTGTGATTATTCTTATTTTCATTTCAATCTCTGTGCAACCAGAAATCACACTGTATACATCAAGCTGAGCCCTTAGCCCAGGGGTCCCCAAACTACGGCCCCACGGGCCACATGCGGCCCCCTGAGGCCACTTATCTGGCCCCCGCTGCACTTCCTGAAGGGGCACCTCTTTCCTTGGTGGTCAGTGAAAAGAGCATAGTTCCCATTGAAATACTGGTCAGTTTGATGATTTAAATTTACTTGTTCTTTATTTTAAATATTGTATTTGTTCCCATTTTGTTTTTTTTTTTACTTTAAAATAACATATGTGCAGTGTGCATAGGGATTTGTTCATAGTTTTTTTTTATAGTCCGGCCCTTCAATGGTCTGAGGGACAGTGAACTGGCCCCCTGTGTAAAAAGTTTGGGGACCCCTGCCTTAGCCTCTGCTGAATGAAAGAATGAATGAGTGAATTTAATTAACTAAGAAAGTAACAAACAGCAGCTCTTTCCTGTCTCTTGAAGCAGAGCTGCTGGCCAGTCGTTAGGCCGTGGAGCAGCCCCTCTGTGCAGCTCTCTGCTGGGCAGAGTCAGTAAGCTGGCAACATTTGGTCCCTGTTTTTGAAAAACTTAGCATCTTTCATGCAGGAAACAATTTTATTTCTCTGTTGTGGGCTCCAGTCCATATTGTGGGAGACCAGAAAGCTAGGTCAAGGGAGGCTTCCAGAGGAAGTAAGCCTAAAGCTGGTCTTGAAGGCTGGGCAGCTTCTGGAAGACACTCCCCAGAGGCAGAGCACAGAGGGCAGGAGTGGGCACGCATGCTGGTGGCACCACAGGGCTGCGCCAGCTCAGGACACCAGGGAGGGCCTCCTGCTGGGATCTCTGGTCTTGCCTCATCCCACTGCCTCATGCCTCTCTGCACGCTTGCCCTCCACTAGCCCAGGGCAGAACTAGGAACAGGGCTCCACACCCCCGGGAAGGCCTGAGGTCCTCCAGAGCCGTGCCTCAGAAGCCGAAGAACATCCTGACATGGAGCTGGGCAAGTAGCGAAGGTGATGTTTATCAAGGTCCACCTTCCTTCACGACTATATTCACATGCACAGCTGTGACTTGGGCCAGCTCAGATTCAGAGTTAACCCAAAGCTTTAGTCATACACTCTCCAGAAGCCACCATGCCCTCAGGCGCCACCTGCGTCTGAAGCTGGCCTCCAGGGCCCCTCTAGCCATCCTGGCTGCTCCCTCTGCTTGTTCTCTGCCACAGATATCTCAGAGGTTGCTTTCCTGCCCATCTTCTTCCCCCAAACAATGATTATAGGGCAGCCTATGCTTCAGTCATTCAGCTCCCGAAAGACACACCAGGCACCAGTGACACAGACGTGCAGAGACCGGGAGAGCTGGCTTAGGCCGTGACATGAAGCCTAGGGGCCATGTGAGTGACGTCTGCCATCAGGAAGGGCAGGGCCTGAGACCCTGCAGAGACTGGCCCACCCCCCTCTCCGCTCCGCTCCCCATGTCCTGCTGGGTCTCTAAGCTCCAGCCACACTGTTTTATTTCAGTCTCCATAATGCACAGCTCTCCCTCCCAGCTGGGGCCTTGTGCGTTTTCCTCCCTCCGGCTGGAACATGCCCTCCATCTAGCTGTGGCCCCCTGTTATTTCGGTCATTAGAGACCCAGAAAATCAAAAGTAGTTCATTCTTCTTTCAAAAAGCTACCCATCAGGTGTGAGACAGGAATACTCAGATACCTCTAGTAAAGCCAATTTTCTTCCACCCAGACTTGACTGAAGTTGCACAGCTGAGGAGGTATGGGGCAGACACAGGCAAAGTCATCAGAGGAAGGCCTCGGTGCTGCATGCAGTGGGCCTCATTGGTCAGCGGGGAGCCACAGAGAGGGAAGCACTTATTGTCTGGTGTCACTGAGTAAAGATAACCCAGGGTGGCAGCACATTGACTTGTCCAGTCAATGGAACTCCCATGCCCCAAGCTTTTGCCCAGATCCCCAAAGGACCACCCCATATGTGATTAGTTCCTCTTTTCAATTGTCCAGGACCCTCATAACGTGCTACAGCATCAGGGTTAGGGAAAGAAAAGCCCTCCTCAGTGAGTCAGATGTGACCAGATGAAAATGACTGAGCTCTCCCGCTCAGCGTGGACAGAGGGCACTCCGACCTTGGCAGCAGCTCCTGCCCACATCCACCTCTGCCCCAGTCTCTTCTCCTCCGCCCTCCTCACAGGGGTCTCTTTAATTATACATCACAGTACTCCACCCTCCCACGCAAAGCCCTTCAATGGTTCCCTGCTGCCAACCTTGTTCCTGCCCTCCTCCCCATTCCCCACCTCTTTGACACTAGGATTTCTGAATATTATTATTTGCTCCATTTGTGGACACCTTGAGGCATAGTGGAGCCACAGGGACACTTGATCATAGGGGTGGGGCTTCACTTTTTTTTAAAGATTTTATTTATTGATTTATAGAGAGAGGCGAGAGAGAGAGAGAGAGAGAGAGGAGAGGAGTGGGAAGCAACTCGCATTTGCTTCTCGCATGTGCTGTGACCGGGCAAGCCCAGGTCTTCGAACCAGAGACCTCAGCATCCCAGGTCGCTTTATCCACTGTACCACCACAGGTCAGGATGCACTTTTTGAGAGTAAGGGGGAACTGGAGGGAAGGAGGGCAGCGTTCTGGTCTCAGCCTGCTGTTTGGGGGCACCTGCAGCCTGTTAGAGTGGTCTAAGGCCACAGCAGACAGTCTTTGTCAGGCCAAAAATAAGAAACGTAATAAATGCCAGGGGTGCTTTGGGACTGCATGGGTGCGGTGCAGGGCTGGGTTCTACGGAAGGCCCCCTGAGAAGCACAAAGGTTGACTTAACCCCACTGTTCTCCCTCCCACTGCCCAGCCCTCCCAGAACTAGCCATTAGCGCTGGGCCAACGGCAAGCCCCCACACGGAGCCAGGGGTGAGCTCAGCCACACTGAGCTTTGGGGCCTAGTCCTGGCAGTGCCATAATTTTGGAAAAAAAGATTTTTTTTCTTCATGTTATTTCTTCCATGATTGGAAGAGGGAGGACGTCATTATTGTATCTTTTCCTCATAGGATAAATGTGATGACATCATAAGAGACAAGCTCAAGGAACCAGATTAGAGATTTTGACAGAAAAAATAATAGAGACTAAAGCCAAGGAGAAGCCCAAATCTAAGTGAAAAAAAGAAAAACCAGGGAGAGCTTGTTTTCAGAATCCTGTCAACGCCTTCCTCTTCATTGCCTCTTCCCTGAGCCTGCCCAAGGCCCCTTGCCAGCTCTGCTTCCCTGTATTCTATGCCTGTTCTGTGCCTGCATGACCCCACCCACCATCAGGCCTCCGATACCCATTCCTTCATTTAAATAAGAAGCTAATTTACACCAAAGAACAAATAGCCTATGCTGACTCCTTGAGACAATGTAAATGAAAGCAGTTTGAAATCTTTAAGGAACCCTACAGCTGTCACTAGGCCCGCATGCGGGCAGGGGCAGGGGTCTCGGCTAAAGGAATGCTCGCTACTGGTCACAGGGACCTTGTGCTAGGGGAAGGGAGAGATGCTGGAGGGCAGGGGGTTTTCCTGCCCCCTGCACGTCATGCCACACCTCTCGGGCAGTTTGGCAGGAACTGTCAGGGTCCCAGCAGAGGCTCAGAGCTTGGAGGGGCCTCGGAGTAAGGAAGACAGAGCAGGATGTAGAAAGCTGGTTGGAGTAAGAAAGGCTTAGGCAGTAAGTGATGGGCGGAGGGGACTGGAGTGAAGGGACCGGTGACACGCACAAGAGGAAGGCAGGGCCAGGGAAGGCACAGAGAGAGCAGGCGGTGGGTTTACCCCGGCATGCAGGAGGGCGAGGGGAGTCCTCGGGCCCTTGGGGGACGGACTTCCAGGCACCAGGGCTCTTCTTCAGGTGTCCCCTGTGGCACCATTACTGTCTCATTACTCGCCACCTGCAGGTAAATTGTGAAAAACCCTGCGGCCTCTGTCACTAGTCTTCCAAGGGCACCGCTTATGACAAAACCAGATGGGCCAGGGCTGCCCTGAGGGGGACAGAGCATCAGGCTACCCTGGGCCAAGAACAAGACTCCAAGGACGATGGTCCTACCCGCAGGTTGGCCTTCCTGGGGGCCTCAGACAGACCCAGTCCCTTCCAGATTTTGAAGGTGCTCATCCTACATCCTGAGATGGATGGATTTCATTTCAGTTAGGATCAAAACTTACACTGGATCTCACCCTGCTTGCCTGCATGACTTTGACCCAAGACAACCGCCTAAATTTGAAGCTCCAAGCTAAAAATTTAGACCCAATGGCCCTGTTAATGACCCACCTCTTGCCCCATAGTCCCGCTAAATAGCACCTTGCTCAGCTTCTACATGAAATCAGAAGAACAACCTTCCGATTCCTGCCACACAAAAGGGACCATTGCTAATCTGCCTCCTCAGCTCTGCTTGTCTTATGGTCTGGGCTCAAGAACAGCCCTCTCTTTGTGAATAAATGTTTTCAAATTGAAGCATTGTTCATGGTGGCCAAGGCAAGGAAACAACCAAAGTGTTCTTTGATAGATGATTGGATAAAGAAGATGTGAGATATATATATAAATGCACACGCGCGCGCACACACACACACACACACAATGGAATACTACTCAGCCATAAGTAAAGATGAATTACTGCCATTTGCAACAAAATGAATAGATTTATTTTTTATTTATTACTATTATTTTTTAGTGAAGGGGGGATGAACAGGGACAGACAGACAGCAAGGGAAAGAGGTGAGAAGCATCAAGTCGTAGTTGAGTCACTTTAGTTGTTCATTGGTTGCTTTCTCATATGATCCTTGACCGAGGGGCTCCAGCCTTGGGTTCAAGTCAGTGACCTTTGGGCTCAAGCCAGTGACCATGGGGTCATGTCTATGATTCCACACTCCAGCTGGTAACCCCATGCTCAAGTTGTTGAGCTCATGCTCAAACCAGTTGAGCCCACGCTCAAGCCAGTGACCTCAGCGTTTTGAACCTGGGTCCTCAGCACCCCAGGCTGATGCTCTATCCACTGCGCCACCACCTGGTCAAGCTAGATCTTGAGTGTCATGCTAAGCAAAGTAAGTCAGACAGAAAAAGTCAAGAACCATATGATTTCACACATATGTAGGATATAAAACTGACAATGAATAAACAAGACAAACAAACAAAAACTCATGGACACAGACAACAGTGTGGCGGTTACCAGAGAAGGGGGTCGAGGGTAGTAAAGGGTAGAGGGGGTCAAATATATGCTGAAGGAAGAACGTTTGACTTTGAGTGGCAAACACACAATGCAATATACATAGTATATTCAATATACACCTGAAACCTACATAATTTTATTAACCAATGTCACCCCAATAAATATTTTCATTAAAAAAATAAAATGAAAAAAAGAACATCCCTCTCTCACCTGACGCTCAAACATCCTTTTCCTGATGATGATACTAACCTAATAGGTGCGCCCTTACCTGGCTAGTAAGAGTTCTCTGTCCTCCCCGCCACAAACCGTGCTCCCCTCAGATCCTCTTCAATCCTCCCAGTCCTCCCATGTCCTCACACACTGCAGCTGGTACTAACCATTTTGAAAGAATCTGACCAATTTACTCCTCTTTAGTGGATTTCCACTCTTCTCAGGATGAAGACCACACTGTCTAATATGGCACACAGGGCCTTTCACTATCTGGGCCCTACCTACCTGTCTGGACTGCTTCACCTCTTAACACCATCTACAGCTTGCCCGCCCTCTCCTCCCTTGCACACACCAGCCATGCTCCAAGCACAACAACTGAACATTCAGGGAGGAGGAGTGCAATATATACAATCCCTCACATCTCCTTTCATGCCAGAACATCTTACTTCCCAGCCACTGTAAAATACATTGGCAATATTAGGCTAAACAGAACATGGTCCTTTCCACCAACCCCCAGGTGCTCACCAGGAAGGAGGACTAGTAAGGAAAGAAGCTATATTAGTAAGGAGATAGTTTCAGGAACGAGAGAGGAACAAAGTCGGGGTACGAACAAGGACCTACAGAAGCAGAAGCCCTCAGCTCTGCCTAGAGCTGAGCAAAGGCCTCCCAGAGTGCATGAGTTTTGAGGTACATCTAAAATATAGGCATCTTCCAACGGGCAAGGGAGGAAAGGAGATTCCAATTATTTGCCTGGACCTTTGCTAACTGCACTGAAGCCACTGGGCTTGGCTGCTTCGAGTCATCAACCTCACGAGAACAAAGAGCGCCTGCCTCTCCTGCTCTTTTTCCACCACAAAGTCCTCCTAGTGTCCAACGATGTGGTGGGGTTTGAGGGGCACAGAACGAACCCCTCTGGCTTTTATTACACACTTTTAACATGACTTATAAGGCCCTTTACCATCTTTTCTGTCAACCTTCCCAGTATCAATCGTCTCGTGCTTGTCAGTACACACACACACACACACACACACTCCAGAGAGACTAAACTATCTGCAGCTTCCTGAAGGTGACTTGCTTTTTCTTATCTTTGGTCTTTATAATTGTTCTCCCTTCTGCCCCTAAACATCTCTTCTCCATCTTATACCAATAACACTCCCCACTCTGTTAATGTGCAGAGTTCAAAAGTTACAATAACATTAAAGAATTATAACCAGGGAAGCAACATAATTAGAATTACATTAGAAAGATACCTGGCTATCTTGAAGATAAATAAGGTGTCAGGATAAGGAAGGATGGCTGGCTGGCTGGATAGATCCCTAACTTCTTTGCTGCTACAGGTGACCCTTCATAAAACTTTTATTTCACTGTTCATTCTGACCTTCAAAAACCTCCATTGTTCTAAGAGTTACAAACAACTTGGCATTCAAAGACTTCCATATCTGGTTGTTACATCTCTGCTGCCTGTTCTGTCCATCAGATAAGAACATTCCTCTTTAGCCAAACCTATCTCTAAACTGATCCTCATTTTGTCTTTGCTTATGCAGTCATTCCTGCTGGAATGTTCTTGCCACTTGTCTGTCTCATCCAGATAAAGTCTCACTCCTACACCAAGCCTTCCCTAACCGCTAAGGGAAGTCCTCAAAACATTCAGAAAACTTGTCTGTTATGTCTTTGTGTTCCTAGCACAACACTCTGGATGCCACAGAAGCTCAGCAAATGTTTGGAGGTAATGATGCAGGGAATTAAGGACTCCTTTATTATAAGTGAACTTTGAACAGAGCGGCTTCCCCTCTGAACTGATTACAGACCTGCCCTAATCAAAACAACAGGTATAACAACCCTAACAGCCAGCATCTTATGTGTGCTGGACACTGTTCGAAGCACTTTACCTTATCAATTCATTTAATCATCAGGATAACCCTATGAGAAGTGTTATCTCATATCTATTGTCTCATTTTACTGATGAGGAAACTGAGGCATAGAGTGATCAGGCATATTTCCCAAAGTCACCAATTAGTAAGAGACACACTTTTGCTCTCTGATTAGCATTAGAGAGAAGAGTGATTACGTTCTAGGACGGCAGAGAAAGGCCATGTGGAGGAGGCCAGGAGAAGCAGCCAAGATGGCGAAGTGCTGAAGAAGAAGCCAGTTTGTGCAGAGTTTGTGTAGAGAGAATGAGATGTGAACAGAGGTGAATAAGGCTGGTGAGCTAGAAACCTTTGATTCTAGGAAACTTGGATAAGTCAGTGGCTTTGTGAGTACTGAATGAGTGGGTTTTGGAGCCCAGTGTGTATTTTTACTTGCCCGCTGGGTGAAAGGATTAAAGCTAATGGCCCACCAAAAAAAAAAAAAAGAGAGAGAGACACTTTTAACCGTGAGGCTATTCTGTGCAAAGGAAGAGGGACAAACAAGAAACTTGATAAGTCTGGACTTCCTGACTGGACATTCTTAACATTCTCCACTCTTTTAAAAAGTCCATTTAGCCTGACCTGTGGTGGCGCAGTGGATAAAGCGTCGACCTGGAAATGCTGAGGTCGCTGGTTCGAAACCTTGGGCTTGCCTGGTCAAGGCACATATGGGAGTTGATGCTTCCAGCTCCTCCCCGCCCCCGTCTTTCTCTCTCTCTCTCTCTCTCTCTCTCTCTCTCTCTCTCTCTCTCTCTTTCCTCTCTAAAATGAATAAATAAAATTTAAAAAAAAAGTCCATTTAATAAATGGCATTTTCAGTCAATGCTCAGACCCAAATCCCAAAAACAAAGGCAAGAAAAAGAAATTCATTTAAGGGAAATGCTTTTCTCAATGACAAAATCCAGAGATTGGGACTTGAATAAGTTGCTCAAATGAAACCTACTCATTGGCATCCCATCCTACACTGTGTTTTGAAGTGTGGCAGATGAGATTAAAGTACAAATGTCCCTCATCCCTCTCTGTTATGAGGAAGTAGCAAGTCTACAACATAATTGGTCAAAACTGTTCTGTTAGTCAGTTATAACCTCTTCAGTCAAGCTTATCCAATCATAGCACCCCGCTCAGGCTGCCAAGACCTTTGGATGTGGTTGAGATCTGAGAGTTATAGAGGGATTCAGCAGATGTGAGGGATATTGATGAACCTGAGAATTTTATAAAATATCCCAGATCTCTATGTTACAGCATTGTTACTGACATGAGTAAGTTCACATCATATAGACAGTAAGCTTCATCTGTTAGACTGTGCTCTCCTTGTGGACTAGAACAGTGCCCATCTTGTTCAGCACTGTATCCTTCCCCTAAGCATGGGGACTGGTACATAATCAGCTTTGGGAACAGGGCAAGGACCTTCCCACAATTTGGGAAAGGGGAAGTCCCAACAGCAAGCATCAACTAAGATGAATACACCATGTAGAAGCTTGAAGAATGTTCATTAACACACTTGAGACACCCCGAGAAACTCACATGTAGTAATTGCTGGGTCAGACTTTAAGGAGGACTGGAGATTCCATAATAAGTGGAGGTGGGAGGGCGGAGGCTTAAGAGACATATTTTATTTTAATTTCTCATAACTCTACCTCTACTAGGCTGCTGTGGCCTATCCAAATATAGATTGCTCTTACTTAAAGCAAGATTGTCCTCATTTGACTACCAATGAAGTTATGATCACCACATTCAAAGGGACAGAACTAGGAGAAGCAGTTTGGAGAAGAAGAAACAGAAGCAACAAGACCCACTATGTGGGGAGGAGGAGGCTGTCATGGAAATCCAGGCTTAAAATACTGAGATTCAGCCATTGGGAAAGGTGAGAACAGATGGACATGTAGTTGCAGATTGGAATCAACTACACAGGTTCAAATATCGACGTCTGGGCTCCACCTCGATTTGTCTGGGGTGATTCTATTGTGCCACTAGGGTTGAGATCATTGGTCTATAGACTCATAACAGAATTTAAAAAGTGAGCACAGATTTAGTCACAAGGGTATTAAAATATTAGAAGAAAAAAGAATCACCTGGAATTTAAATAAGGTAAGCTGAAGATACATAAAACGAAGTGCCATTTAGCACAGTGAAGATAAATATTTAGAACTAAAGACCTGCCTTGGCCTGAGTGTTAAAAATAAATAAATGGATGCAGCCCCGGCTGATTGGCTCAGTGGTAGAATATTGGCCTGGCTTGTGAAAGTCCCAAGTTTAATTCCTGGTCAGGGCACACAAGAGAAGTGACCATCTGCTTCTCCACCCCTCCACCCCCACCTACCCTCTCTCTTCCCCTCCTGCAGCCACGGCTCCATTTCAAGCAAAGTTAGCCCTGGGCACTGAGGATGGCTCCATGGCCTCACCTCAGGCACTAAAATAGCTCGGTAGCCAAGTAACAGAGCAGTGGCCCAGACAGGAAGAGCATCCCCTGGTAGGGGACTTGCTGGGTGGATCCTGGTCCTGGCACATGGAGGAGTCTGTTAAACAAGAACATCAGAAAAGCAAACGACAATTCAAAGAAAGTTGTTTGATTATGCGAATGAGACACAAAACCAACTTTTATTTCATTGGTGAAAATGCACTATACAAAAGGTTGAAAGTCCTGAAGTATCTGCATGTTCCCTGATCCCCTAATTTTTGCAAGCAGTGTGTGTGTGTGTGTGTGTGTGTGTGTGTGTATACACACACACACACACACACAAGCATGTTCCTCTACACTGATAACAGAGACATGTGAAATTCCAGGAGGAGCCTCAAGATATGTGTATATGACCATCATAATAGAGCACGCCTTTGGAAAGCAATGTTTTAAAAAAGTAGCCTTTGGGTAGAAGTTCTTCATTCCACCTGACTTCAGAGGCTCATATCCAAGTCCCAGAACTAAGCACCTTGGTTAAATCCTTCATAATGAAATCTTTAGTAAAAGAAATATTTTAATGTGAAACTATATCTCTAGTTCATATATATTATTTTTTATCATTTCTCTATTCTTTAACCCAATGTACTAATTTAATAAGGATGTATACTTAAATTCAGAGGTTTGAATTCCCCAAGAAGTCAGTTTTATATGTAGTATCCAAAAGAATCAAATTGCTTGGGTTTCAAGGACAAGTGGAATTTATATTTCACATTTAAAAGAAGACTCACAATGTCTTCATCTGCTTCTTCTAACTCCTACTAGCCAGATATCACTTAAAATTTTTTTAATATTAAAAAAAAAAGCTACTGAATCTGTTGGCTAACTGCTATCATACCAGCTTACTATTAATTTATTCAAAAACTATTTAATAAGTATTTCCTACATTCCTCCCCTGCCTTGTTTGTGGTGCTGAAAGCATGAAGATCCTAGAGCCTACTTGAGGAGACAAGTGGGTAAATCTGTACCTTTAATACAGTAAAATAACTGACTATGCCACGCCAAACTTAACGTTTTTGATAGGCAGAATCTACTACCTGCTTTCCCAAATCCATGTTCTCTTCTTCTTCCAGAACTCACAGGTAGGCCATATTTCCTTACCTCCCTTGCGATTACACGTGGCCACAGGGCTGAATTCCAGCCAGAGGAATGTGAACAGTGCCACGTGCTACTCCAGGCCTTACCCAGGGTAAACCTCCCTTGCGTGCTCCTGCGTGCTCCTCCATGCTCTTTCCCCTCTTAGATAGCTGCAATGGCAACTCTCAGAGCCACCTGGCAAGTCATAGTTGAAGTTGGCTGAACCTCCACCCTGGGTCCCTGAAAAACCCCATGGAAGAGCCACCTCACCAACTTGTTTATCCACCCAAGACACTTACTTTAGAAAGACATAAATTGTTATGGCCCGACCAGGCAGTGGCACAGTGGATAGAGTGTCGGCCTGGGATGTAGAGGACCCAGGTTCGAAACCCCAAGATCACCAGCTTGAGTGCAGGCTCATCCAGCTTGAGCACAGGGTCGCCTGCCCGAGCATGGGATCACAGACATGACTCCATGGTTGCTGGCTTGAGCCCAAGGTCTCTGGCTTGAGCAAGAGGTCTGGCTTATCTGGAAACCCCTAGTCAAGGCACATATGAGAAACCAATCAAGGAAGAACTAAGATGCTGCAATGAAAAATCGATGCTTCTCATCTCTTTCCCTTCCTGTCTGTCTGTCCTTGTCTGTCTCTCTCTCTCAAAAATAAAATAAAATAAAATAAAATAAAATAAAATAAAATAAAATAAAAAAGACATGAACTGTCATGTGGTTTACTCATTATGTATTTTTCTGTTTATTTGTCAGGGCAGCTAGCTGAGCAATACCCTAACAAATATAGTGCCTTTCATGATAAATGTAGATAAAAACAAATAACTCCACTTACAAGTACAGTGAGTCAGCTCACTGAGATATCATCTATGTCAAATACTCCTCCATCAAAGCCTTGCTCAACAGAGCCTTTCCCAGACTTCTCTCAACCTGACAGATTTAACAACCCCTCACACTGTTGCACACCACAGATGGGTAGAGATACTCAAAAGTAGGGACTGGAGATTGTCTTTGACCCTTCTGGCAGTCTGGCTCACAGTAGGTGCTCAGTGAAAGAGTAGATTTTAAAATGAAATGCTGGCAGATGAGTAGAGAGGGATTTGGGGGCAAAGTTTTCTCTTCTACACTGGTGGTATAGAATTCTCTAGCTTTGACTTTGTTGAGTTCAAGATTTCTTGAGCCAAAGTTGTTTTTAAAGAAAAATTTTGGCCTTGACTGCAGGCAGTCCCACAGTCCAGCTCTCCCTCAAGACAGGAATCAAGATCGGGATCTTAGTTTCTCATTAAAAATAAGTAAATAAAACAATTTCACTCTAAATCACTCTTGAATTAATATTAGAGAGTACTGTCATGTCTGGCCCTTGCCAATGACCTACATCTGAAACTGTTGGCTAACACAATACTTTTTGATGAAAAGCTTGCTGACAAGAACTTCTGCTTCCTATAATAATAAAATAACTAGTACTGGGGTAAACATTCTTCCAAAAACAAATATAAAACAGGACAAATATATGAGTCAGCCATTTTCAGGCACTGACTCTCCATCAGTGCAGAAAAGCAATCCCTGAGGGAAGAAAAACTCAAGTGTAGCCTCACCAAGAAAAGTTATTGACTGGTGTTCAGGAAGCTGAAATCCAAAAAGACCAAGGAGGACCCACTGAACCAAAAAAACCAGCAAGGTTTGGAGCAGCTAAAATGGCTAGAAATTATGGAACAGAGTACAGGAGGAGAGGAATCTGTGTGAAGGAAGGTTCTCTGACGTCTCCTTGGAGATCCTCCATGAGTCATTGGGAGCAAGGCCACACATGCAGAGGATAAGTAAGATATGTGTGGCGGCCCTGGCTGGTGGCACAGCAGATAAAGCATCATCCTGGAGCACCAAGGTCACTACCTTGAGCCTGGGGGTCACCAGTTCCCTTCTGGGGTTGCTGGCTCCATCCCAAGGGTGCCAACTCAACCCTAAGGGTCTCCAGTTGTAGCCTTGGTCAGGGCACATGTGAAAACAATCAATAGCACAACTAAGTGGAACAAGAAGTTGATGCTTCTCTTTCTCTCTCTCTCTCAAAAAAGAAAAATGTATGTGTATGTGTGTGGTTGTGAGTGTGGCTTACCAGAGAGGCTGCTACAACACTGAGATCAGAACAGTAACTCTGTAAGTCAAACAGGACTGGGAGATGTTAAAGTTCCACCTAGCCAGAGAGGCCTTGTTACCATGCCCTAACACTCCAAGCATCCAGCAGAGACACCAGGGGCCTCGTTTTAGGGGTAGGAACCACACAGTAGAGAAAAGTTTGTTTTAGACTGTTCCTATAAAATCCTAACAGCAAGCCCTGGAAAGATCAATAGGGGAGACAGAGCTGAGAAGTTGAATCTTACTAAGTTACAGAATCTTGGAAAATACCTTGGAATATCCACAAATATACCCTATTGAAGTAGCAACCAAACCTAAATAAACTCAAAGTAATCAACCAGTAACTGAACTGCCAGCTAAAATTTTTTTTTTTTTTGATTTTCAACGCTCCTGAGAGGAAGATAATGATCATTTTACCATCAAAACTTACTAGATATGCAAAGAAACAAGAATAAGTGATCTATGAAAGAGACAAAGCAAGCAATAAAAACTGATATAGCCCTCTGGCATTTTTCACCTAGTTCAGAAGGACCAGGAGCCAATTTACCCCACCCCACCCACATGGAAGATTCACACCCAGGTTGTCCTCACGGGAAAAGGCTGGTGGAGGCTGCTGGGTTGGCCCTGTTCATATACACAGACAGAGCCTGTGCTGGATCTGGTCTTGTCAAGAGTACAGGCTTCTTGTTCCCATCTCTCCTTCCTAGTTCTATTGTTTATGTTGCTAAAATAAATAGGACTTGGTTACGCGCGCACGCGCGCGCACACACACACACACACACACACACACAGACAGACACACACACACTGATCTCAACAAAGCCCAAAAACTTATGTTAAAGCAACTAACATAAGTATATTTTAATAGTAAAGATAAGTACACTCTTAATGAGTATAGTGAAATAGAAACTACAAACATAAACAAAAATATATATATATAAGTGCCCTCATACTTGCTGATTTCAAAACTTACTATAAAGCCCCTATGGTACTGACATAAGGACTGACATATGGACCAATGAACAGAATTGAGATTCCAAGAAATAAGCCCTTGGATTTCAATAAGGGTAGCAGGATGTGGGGAATGAAATGGGGAAATAGTGCTGGAACAGCTGGATACCTATATGCCAAAGAATGAAGTTGGACCCTTTCTTCACATCACACATAAAAATCAACTTTTCCAAAATGGATTATAAACCTAAATATAATAGCTAAAACTGTAACATTATTAAAGGAAAACATAGGAGTAAATCTTCCTAACCTAGGGCTGGGCAATGGTTTTTTAGCTTTTCTACCAAAAGCATAAATAAAATTTAAAAAAAAATAGACCAAGTGGCCTTCATCAGAATTAAAAATAATTTAAAAGACACCATTAATAAAGTGACTATACCGAATGAGAGAAAACATTCATAAATCATATACCAGATAAGGGACTTATATCTAGAACATATAAAAAATTTTTACAACTCAACAATAAAAAGGCAAATAACCTAATATAAAGATGAGCAAAGGATCTGAAAAAAATATAACATGTGGCCAATAAGCACACGAAAAAGTGTTCAACATCATTTGTCATTAGGAAAATGCAAATCAAAACCACATCAAGACATCACCCACTAGGATGGGTATAATTAAAAAGAGTAATAATAAGTGTCAGTGAGGATGTGGAGAAATTAGAACCCTCATCATTGCTGGTGGGAATATAAAATGGTACGGCCACTTTGGAAAACAGTCTGCCAGTTCCTGACAAAGTTAAACATAGAGTTTCCATATTACTCAGCAATTCCCCTCCTAGGTATATACCCAAGAGAAATAAAAACATTTGTACACACACAACCTTATATTGAAAGTTCATAGTGGCATTTAATTATAGCAGCAAAAAGTGGAAATTCAAATGTCCATCAACTGATGAATGGATAAACAAATGTGATATAGCCATACAAAGGAATACTATTCAGCTGTAAAATACATAAAGAATGTATACATGTTATAATATGGCTGAACATTGAAAACATTATTCTAAGTGAAAGAACCCAAACACAAGCACCATTCATAGAAAACGGCCAGAAGAGGCAACTCCATGGAGACAGAGAGCAGCGTGGCGGCTGCCAGGAGGTGGAAGGTGGGGAGAGGGGAATGGCTGCCAGTGAGGAAGCCGTTCCTTCTGGGGAAGATGAAAGTGCTCTAAAATTAGAGAGCGGCTGCACAACTTTGTAAACATGCTTAAAAAATCACTGAATTCTATACTCTTAAAAAGTGAATTTTATGGTATGTTGATGATGTCTCAATAAAGCTGTTATTTTTTTAATGAAATTCCTAGAACTGAAAATTACAAAATGTAACTAAAAAGAAAAATTCATTGAATGAGCTTAATAGCAACCGGAAAAGGTAGAGAAAGGATCAATGAAGTTAGAGATAGATCGATGAAACAATAATTAACGGAGCCTCAGGAACCAATGGGACCAATATCAAACAGTCTAACATATATATAATTGGTGTCCCAGAAATAGGAGAGAATGGAAATAGAGCAGAAGAATAATTGGAGAAATAGTGGCTGAAATCATCCCAAAATTTGATGAAATGCAATAATTTCCAGAGTCAAGAAGGTCAGCAAAGTTGAGCAAGAAGACAAAGAAAATCACAACTAGATACATACATAATTGTCTACCTGCTCAAAACCAAAAATAAAATCTTGAAAGTTACCAGATTAAAAAGATATTATATACAAACAAAAGAATGAATCAAATAAAAACATGAATTAAGGCTGACCTCATCATAGCCATGGAGACAATAAAGTGACACCTACAGTGCTGAAAGGAAAAAAATCAGTGTCACCCATTATTCTACCCAATATAATTATCATTCAGAAATGAGGGTGAAATAAAGACATTTTTCACAAAAACAGAAGCTGAGAGAATTTGCACCAGCAGAAAACTTAGAGAAATGCTAAAGGGCATTCTTCAGGCTGGAGAAGAACAGGGGAACTTGGGTAACAGCTGGTCCTGATGGAAGTGCCTTGCACCCCTCTCTTCCAGAGTGGGGGTGGGGGTGGGGAAATGACTGAGAGCCACTGGTCCAAAAGGACTGTTAACCACTGAAGTTTCTATATGCTGCAAGCCACTACTTCTCAAATTAGAGGCTTAACTCATTCATTGGCTATCTAACAGTTTGCAAAAAGCATTTTTTTAAAAGATATAATAGGACAGGCCTAACCTGTAGTGGTGCAGTGGATAAAGCGTTAACCTGGAATGCTGAGGTTGCCAGTTCAAAACCCTGGGCTTGCCTGGTCAAAGCACATATGGGAGTTGATGCTTCCTGCTCCTCCCTTCTCTTTCTCTCTCTCTCTCTCTCTCTCTCTCTCTCTCTCCTCTCTAAAATGAATAAAGTCTTTTAAAAATTTTTAAAAAAAATAAAGTCTATTAAAAAAAATAGCCTGACCTGTGGTGGCGCAGTAGATAAAGTGTCGGCCTGGAATTCTGAGGTCGCTGGTTCAAAACCCTGGTTTCCCTCCCTGGTCAAGGCACATATGGGAGTTGATGCTTCCTGCTCCTCCCCCCTTTCTCTCTCTCTCTCTCCTCTCTAAAATGAATAAATAAATAAAAAAATAAAGATATAATAGGACAGAATGAACCAAAAAAAAGAATGAAACAGAACTACCATTTTAAAATAAAACCAGATACCATATCATAAATGCTCATGTGATAAATAATATACTTTCCAAAAATCTTATTAATAAAACTATAGCTCATTATGCTGGGTAATGTCTTACATAAATATCACAAATACCACCATGACATTCTTCTTAAAATTTAATGTTGATGAACTCATCTCCTTTTATTAAACAATGAGAGCCAAGTAACTTAGTGTCTCTTTTCTGACCTGGCTGTCAGGAAGCTCACAGATAAATTTTTACTCAATTACAGTACCTATTCTTAGTCTAGGTCTTGTGATATAATAATATGCTCCCAATCCCTCATTATTTGACACGTGTTAATTTATCCTTGTTTTAAGTTTTGTTACATCTAAGTTTTTCTTTCTTGTAAAATGCTTGATGATAAATAATAAATAGAAGTACGTATCTGATAGAAGCAAAAATCATGATGGATTAAAAAGCAATGAGGTCAAAGAATAATTACCAAAATATTAAAAACAGAAAACTTTTATTTTATGCATTTGTATTTAAATTTTCTTCACAATAAACATGTATTATCATTTTTAATTTTTTTAAAAAGCTATTTTTAATGTGCTTAGGAATGACAGGTGACAACTGAAGTGGGGTTTATGCCTTTGTCAGTGAACAAGTCAGAAGCTTTAAACGGCCTGACCAGGCGGTGGTGCAGTGGATAGAGCATCGGACTGGGATGTAGAGGACCCAGGTTCGAGACACCGAGGTTGCCAGCTTGAGCGCGGGCTCATCTGGTTCGAGCAAAAGCTCACCAGCTTGGACCCAAGGTCGCTGGCTCGAGCAAGGGGTCACTCGGTCTGCTGTAGCCCCACAGTCAAGGCACATATGAGAAAGCAATCAATGAACAACTAAGGAGCAGCAACAAAGAATTGATGTTTCTCATCTCTCTCCCTTCCTGTCTGTCTGTCCCTATCTGACTCTCTCTCTGTCTCTGTAAAAAAAAAAAAAAAAGGTAGTGTGCTTTATTCTTGTGTTTGTTAAGCAGAAGGGGGATCTGACGCCAGCTAAGAACTGCCATACTTTAGTAGTTTCAGCAGAAGTTAGCCTAGATGGAGCGTTGCCAGCCAGGCAGAAATAAATGATTTTCTTAAAATTTCTGGAGGAAGGGCAAGGTTGTCAGTAGGAACCAAAGAAAGACCTCTAGTACATCTTAAAATACCGAAAGTAAGAACAGGACTGATTTCATTGCTGTGGTCTGAACAAGCCCATGTTTGAGCCCATCTCCTCCTTCCTATATCCAACAACAGTGCACAGAGCTGCTAAATAAAACAGTCAGATCACCTTAGCGTACCGAGAACCTAGAATGTAAGGTCTAGAACAGCGGGTGTGTGCCTTCCTTGATCTTTGTAAGTCCAGCACTGAGTACAGTATTTGGCATTCAGTCAGGCTCATTAAAGAAAATGATAGACAAGCTCCACTTTAGGCCCCAGTGCCTCTGGGCCTCCAGCCTTGCCCACAATGGAAGATGGCAGGGAAGGTACACATGAAAACTGGACCAGAACCTGAGGTTGGTGTTTGAAACACACCCTTCCCCCCACACAGCCTCTTCACTCAGCCAGCAAAGTGGCCCAGGTTCCCACACAGAGGCAATTCAGAGCATATAGGAGGTTGCTAGGCCGAACCGTATCAGGACCTTGGATTCCAAAATGATGGGTGCATGGCAAGATACAATGAGAAGGCACTGGTATCCAGCAGCTGGTGAAGGTGAAGGTTGGGCAAGGGCTCTGATGTCTGCTTCCAACACCACAGTCCAGGCAGGTGGAAGAACCCAGAGTATCAGCGTCCTCTGGGCAGGCCTGGACCTTGTCTAAGATTCTCCCTCCATCTGCCACTTGCCTTTGGATTTAGAACTAACCTTGCTCAGTGGGACCTTCTGTCCTGGACCGGGGTCCACGTGGTTTCTGGAGGTATCTCTCCACACCTGCTCACAAAGAACAACACCCTCCCGTCCCTCCAGCTTAGTGATCACGCCAACGGAGAGGGCACCTCCTCACTTCGTGCCTCTCTCAAGAGCCACCAGAAACAAGACACCCAACAAAATCCCTGTTCCAGGCAAGATCAACCCTGCCCTAGCACATCTGTCTGCTGAGTATAATTTGGGAGGTGAGGCAGAATAATGTCCTCCTCCCCTAAACTCCACCCTGATTTGCTGTTCTTCTAAGAAAAACCCCTGGGAAAGAGTGCCCAGTGTCCCTGCACCCTGAGAGCCAAACGCCCTTGCTGAGGAGAGTTAGGCAAGGATGGGAGCAGTCTTCCTGAAACTGGAGGGACACTCCAGGGAGGCCCATGTCCAGTTTGCTGGGGGGTGAATCTGAACCTCTGTCCTCAGCGGACTGTTTCTGAATTAAACTCTGCTAGTTGTTCGCCTATCCTCAACATGAAACATCCAACCACATGCAACAGGAGAGGCAAAATCGCTCAAGTAGGAATCGGTAGTCAATCATCAAAAAGGCCCCTGCCCCAACCCTCTGCCTCTGGTCCTACCGTCTCTCTCCTGGATGAAACAGAAATCGCTCAGGCGACCCTCTGCTCCCCTACGCCCAGGGCAAAGGAATCAGCTTCCCTCTCCACCCTCTCCAGGTTCACTTGAGGTCACCGATCCCGAAGGGTAGGAGTTAGGATGTCATCTCCTTCGCCCCCAGCCCCTCTCCCTCCTACAACTTGCCATATGTCCAGGACCTGGGTCCCCAACAGGGAAGACTCACCTTGCAGCCCGGGGGTGGCCATGGTGTTAGCACACAGGACGCCAAACCTGGACTGCCCCGCTGTTGCGCTCGCAGCTGGACAGGCTTACTCCGCTGCGGGGCTAATTCCATCTCGGCTCAGCTAGGTCTGGACGTGCCCGCCCCTTGCCTGCTGCCGCCGCCTCCTCCCCAATCCCTCCCCAAGCCACCGGCTGGCGCCGCGGGAGGCCGAGCGGGGCTCTCCCGCCGAGCCCTGGGCGCAGGGGCGCTGCCAGTGCCACGTGGAGAAGAGGGCTCGCTCCGCGGTAGGGCTGAGTGTGGGGCACCTGGTTAACGGGGCTGAGGAGCGAGACTGTAAATGCTGCCCGCTCTCCGCTCTCTTCACCCGGGGGCGGTGCCTCATAACCTGGGCCGGGTGTGAATATTCAGCCGGATTATCTCGTGAACCCTCTGGCTGATTAGTTCCCAATCCCACCCGCAAAGCCTCCTTTCTGCTGCCCTGTCCAGGGAAATGCTTGGGGTGGGAGTGGGACGCTCCCTGCACACCTGCCGTTACTCAGCCGGCTGCCAGCTGTCCCCACCTCTTTCTAGACCAAAAGGAGCAGGAGTCAAGGAATAGGTACACAAGAGACAGGTAGGACAGGAGGAGGGACTGCCGGAGACAGGAGGAGGGGTAGGTTGTAGATGAGCTGCCTGCTGAGACCCTGGGACAGGGTTGAGGAGGGAAACTGTGGAATCCCTGTCCCAAAAGAACAAGAGGCCTGCCATCTCCCTGCAACAGTGAGGTGCCTGGCCATGGGCACAGGGATGGAAGAAAAGGCTTCCAGAGGGCCGTTTTGGATTACACAATCTACAATTCCAAGATTCCCTGGAGCTTAACAAGTTCCTTAGTATCTGGGACCCCCAAAATGAAAAGGTATTATGTTCAAGTCAAGTGTATTATTTATGACCACTGACCTTCCAGTGGGAAGAATAGTATCTCCCCACTTCATAGGAGAGGAGCCTGTGGCAGTATGGGGGTCAGACAGCACAGAATGAGCCAGGGGCATAGCAGCAGGAAAACCCTGAGTTCCACGTCCCAGTCCCAGGCTTTATTCCGCTCACTAGGAGTAATCAGGGCCCCTGTTTATTGTGCCAGACTTCCTCTTCCTCAGGCACTGTCTCAGACCTTCAACTATGTAATTTCAATAACAATTCTGTGAGGTAATTACTGCTAGGATATCTATCTTGTGAGTGAGGGGACTATAGTGTAAAAAATAAGTCAAGCAGCCATGGCTGGGTGGCACAGTTGTTTAGCGCATTGTCCCAACATGCTGAGGCTGTGGGTTTGAATCTTGGACAGGGTACATACAAGAATCAACCAATGAATGCATGAATAAGTGGAACAACAAATCAATGTTTCTCTCTCTCAAAATCAGTTAAAAAAAAAAAAATCAAGCAACTTGCCTCTATGGGTAAGCAGGGTCCTGAAGCAGGCAGCCTGCTCCAGACCCTGTGCTCAAAACACTTTGCCTTTCAGCTTCTTTCTCTCCCAAACAGAACCCCCTCCCATTCACTTCCATGTCTGCACTGCCAAGACAAGTGGGAAATTTTCCGCTGGGGTTCCTTTATCCACTCTCTCTCTTCTCTCCCTCCAGCACTTTCTTATCCCTAGCCCTATCTATTCCCTCCCCAAGACTTACCCGCCCCCCAAACTCTCACTTTGAGGAATTCTGTCTCATCATGTCTGAGGGTGAGCAGGAAAGCAAGTCCGAGAGCAGAGGCAGGCCAGGCCCCTGGAAGGCCTGCGCAGTCAGGGAGGCTGCCAGACATACCCACTGCCCCCGCCACTTGCTCTTTCTGCATCCTTTTTACTGTTCCCTGCCATTTTTTAAAAAAACCAAAGCATGCAGCCTTTCTGATTCTGCTTTTTTCTTAATAGTGAATCGTCAAATCTGTAAACAGGAGGAGAAATTCAGGCTATGGCCGGTCAGGCAGTTGGAAAATTGACACCTTGAGCGAAGAAGGCAGCCTCTCTGTGGTGTCTCTCTATGGCCGATGCCTCCAATAACACCTCAGCCCAGGTAGAGTGTCAGGCGATCAGTCCAGAGAGAGACAGGTAATGCCCTGGCCCTGGATCTGGTTTCCTATAGAGACCTCAGAGGCTACTCGGCATTGGGGGTAGGGTGATGGATGGAGAGATGACAGCCTTTGAATTATTGAGCAGTTATATAAAACTTCATTCTTCTTTCCCTCTACCCTATGAAACTCCCCACCAAACCTGTTTAACACAATCCTTGCCATTCGCCTGTGCTGAGTATCCCCTTGAGGTCGGCCCCCAGAAGTAGTGGAAGTGGTTGAGACCTGGAAGTGCAGCAGTGCCTGGTTCCCATAACAGCAAGGACTGCGTCTGGACACGGCAGGGACGGTGTGGCTCTGGTGGAGCGCCCTGGAGTTCTTGCCCCAGTGGTGTCAAGGCGCCGGAGCTAAGCCTGGCCCCACCACCCAGCAGCTGTGTGACCTTTAGCAAGTCACTGGAGTCCTCTGAGCTGCCTTCATCCTCAGTAAAAGGGCAAGGGAGGGGCAGCAAATTGGATGATGTCTAAATCCTCTTCAGCTCCATCATCCTTTCAATGGGTTGAGTCTTGTGTTAAAAGGGTCTGGAATGAAGATTAATGCTCCCTCCAGTTCCTGCCATGTACCCAGACTTTCCTTTCATTCTCTCCCCAAGGCCTTTCCACCATCTTGCCAGCACATATACGCGAACGTTTTTCATAAATTTTAAAGAAAGACCATCTCTCTCTGAGAATGACAGCACCATTAGGGAGCTGGGGAAGGTCAGTGCTATCCGCCCCTCTTTCCCTCCACTAAAGGGCGCCCGGAGCAGGTGAGCTGTGGCCTCCAGCACGCAGCCTGAAAGAAGCCCAACCTCTGCTTCAACACAAGGGAAATGCCCTGTGCTCTGACGGTGATGGGAGAGACTTCTTCCCCCTTTGAGCCTTGATGTCCCCATTTTTAAAAAAAATTTTAAGACTTTATTTATTCATTTTTGAGAGGAGGGAGAGAGAGAGAGAGAGGAGCAAGAAACATCAACTCACATATGTGCCTTGACCGGGCAAGCCCAGGGTTTTGAACCGGTGACCTCAGCGTTCCAGGTCAATGCTTTATCCACTGCACCACCACAGGTCAGGCTTGATGTCCCCATTTTTATTCTTGTCACTTCTTACATTATCAGAGAGCAAGCTACAGTTACCTCAGACTTTCAGGCTTATTTAATTCTCCCAACCCTACAAGACTCACATTCCTGTTTCCCAGATGAGGAAACTAAATCTGAGAACCACCAAGAGGCTTAGCTGAACCACACAGGAGAGTAAGGGCCTCGTGTGGAACCCAGGCCTGCCCTCAAGTCTGGGGCTCACCAGCCACAGCAGACCTGGGGGGGGGGGGGCGTGTTCCTGTGCCTGCCAGCAGGCCATCTGTAGTCCCCTTGGTCCTCAGCACCTCTCCTCCCACAGGGCCACAGAGGGGGACACAAGAACTTGGTCAGCTAAGGGCTCAGAGAAACCCTTGCACACCTGCCCAGACCCCTTCTCCTGAACGTCAGTCACACTGGCGATAGCCATGTCCACTTGAGCGGGAGCCTGGCTCCATGGCCCTCCCCTCCATTCCGCCTAGAGCCCCTGGGTTCAGAGACTGGGCCGCCCAGTGTTTCTGAGCAAATTGCTTACTTCCAGCCTCTAGGCCGAGTCTGGCGGAGGCCTGCACACCCCAGCCCCTCCCTGTGCACCGCCTGGAGGCAGAGGCCCCACGTCTCGCCAGAGGCTGGCAGCGCCTCCCCACGGAGCCGGGGCGGGAGTGCTGGTGGGTGCAGCCCACGCTTTCTCCTTCAGAACCAGCCTCTGAACTTGCCCAGCCTGCAGTTGTCATCTCACCCAGGAAGACACAGTGAACCATCAGACTTTTGCAAGACGAGAGATTGGCCTTTATTGTGGGCCCAGGAGGGCATGAGAGCGGAGCGTACAGAGGACCGGGCAGCACTCTGGCCGGTCCGGCCGTGGGCCGGCGGCGGCAGGTGTCCGCGGCAGCAGCGGCAGCGGCCTCACTTGCTGCACTTCCTGGGGGAGCACCTGCACTGCATGGCGTTGAGGACCTCGTGGAAGACGACGGAGCCGTTGGTGCAGCGCAAGGGCACCCGCATGGGCTCCGTCCGCGCCGGCGAGCAGCAGGAGCACTGGTCCTGCACGTCCTCCGTGTCGATGGAGTACACGGCCTTGCTGGCACATTTACCCTGCGGCGGAGCAGAGAGGGGCCGGGCGTTGTGATGGGGGAGAAGCTGGGACTGAGGAGAACTCTGAGGCAGCTTGCTTCCCCCACCTGCCCTCCTCCAAGCCAGCCAGGTCTGGCCTCCCCTGGGAGAACCGGGAGCAGCAAGGCGATTTGCAAAAGCAGGTCTCAGGGGAGTCTGAAACGCCCTCTGTCCTTATGGTACCATCACACCCAGACCCCTCTGGCTGCAAATTTCTATGTGTGTTTGATTGATGTTCAGGAAGCACAGTCCCAAGCTTCCATAAATAATTCTCCCTTCCCTTTGAGGGACTGGCTGAGTTTGCTCCTTGGGTTATTTTCCCCCGGGGGTCAAAGGTTCCCAGTGACTACAATCACACATTTGCTTTAACATAAAATGCTTCCAGTTCTTTTCAGTTCGCCCTGAGAATTTCCCAGATCCTTCTGAAATATAACTAAGGGGATATCTCCAAAGAAGGAGACCCCTGAGGCCTCACTGAAGTCAGGGACCCTTACCTCACAGTAATGAATGTCCACTTCCTCTTCGGACTTACAGTTTCCCACCTTTACGTACTGCAGCCTGGCAGTGATGTCCTTGCACTCGGGCTCCTCGCCTATAGGACAGGTGAGAGATGGGACCCGGGATTGGTGGGGTCCTATAGAGTCCTCTCCAGCCCATTCTCTCACGGGGCTGGAGCACAGGAACCAAATCATCAAAGCCAGCCACCCGGAGGGGATTACGTCATCCTCGTTCACCCCGTCCTTCATATGGAGAGAGAAAGTTATGCCTGGGTTTAACTTAATTAATGGTACAGTTTTAATTGCAGGAGGAGCCTAGATTTGCTGTGCTTTAGTGATGTGGATGCATGAGGCTTGCTTTTATATAATTAAAGATTCTAAACACCATAATGACTGCAGTAATCCTCTTAACGCTTTTAACAGTATCCAGCATCTAATGGGCAATGAAGTAGCCAAAAACTATAATTAATATCTATTCATCCTGGCCTTTGGGTTAAGAGGAAAGGACACTGACAAGGCCATAAAAGGGCACTCACAGCTCCTGTGGGGGCCGAGAAGACCCTCGGTGCCCTTGTGGAGTCCTCTCTTTGGGGATAGCTGCCTGCAGGCCACTGTCGTGGGCTTCCTTACATACAGGTGTTAGTGACAGTCAGATCTGAACGCTACCTGCCCGGTAGAGAACTCTAAGCTTTAACAGCAGCTCACCATTCCCCATCTGAACATTGGGAGCTCTCCAACTTTGGATGGCTTCTAATCTAAATCAACCCTTCCTACATATTAGTCTGCCTTCCAGCTTCCAACTAATTTCATTTTAAAGTGAAAGCTTGCCAACTACATTAACAGGATGAATAAGGAAAACATATTTAGGCCAGCATGCTATATTCTTTCTGCCGAGTTAAATCCCTGAGCCTGGCTTACTTTCCTATGGAGTCTCTTGGCCTCCTGGACACCCTTGGTTGCTAGTTTTGCAGATAATAGTCTCCTAACCAAATTCCTGTGCAGGGTGCCCAGAGAGGACTCATCTTTGCTCGTTTCCTGGCTTCACATTCTTCAGCCATTCAGACAGGAATCACAGAAAGACATGCTTTTAGACTGAGTTTCCTCAGTCTGCAACTTGGTCACAGCAATTACAGGGACTGTCAGAGAAGCCGTCAAGGAAAGAATGAATGATTGGACGCTGAATGTGTATGTATGTATTCACTCTTCCTCTCTCCACCCAAGAATGAACATGGGCCTAGGATCCCAAAACTAAACTTAAAAACATAACATTAGTCCAAGCAAGTAATTCTATCTTCAGTGACTAGAGCATTAACATTAGGATTCTGAGAGTTAATTGTGTTCATGAACACAAGAGTGTGTAATAAGAACACCCTCTGAAAGGCAGACTTGTTGAGTCCTGTTTCCAAAGCTGCTGCTGTGAGCCAGTACGACCAATCAGTATAACATAACAGCAAGGTGAAGAGGGACCAAGAGTGAAGAAGTGGGTAGTTGATAGACTTAGACCAGCTTTCTAAATCATGGAGAGGACTCTATGCTCTCTGTGGCCCACACAGCACGATGGGTCCGATGTCAGCCAGCGGTGGCTTCCCCTTCTCTCTGAGATAGCTGCGTGGCTCTCAATAAATAGAGGTGTGTGGAGTGTCTGCTCTGTCAAGATACTGGATCAAAGGACTGATTCACAGGCATTGGAAAGGGGATTTGAGCAGGGGGCAGACTAAGAACATTCAGGGAGGAGAGGCAATTCCTGCAGGACTGCACATAATGACTGGCCGGTGATCAAGAAATATCTTTCTGGAATAAAGCTTACTCCAAAGAACAGTCCCTGGACTTGGTTTCAGGGGACAAGCTCTTGGTAATGTACTTACATGTGTCACAGCAGGTGCCTGGAATTTTCATGATTTTCCCCTTAAGAAAACAGCAAAGTCCCTGATTAGTCACAAATAGTACATAGTGGTCAGTTTTCCGGTCACTTCCCAGGCTAATTCCTGGCTCTGGACTCATGGTCCCGAGTGTAAGTCCCCAGATGTAAGCTGTGCTTTCCCACCACAAACGTGAGAAGAATGACCACCCTACCTGACCAGGCTGAAACCATTCGGATGAGTCTGAGTTCTCTCCCAACTGAGCCATCAGGATCCACATTCCCAGGGAAATGGGAAGTAGTTTTCTCTCCCACCCCCCACTCAGGATCACACAGTCAGTCTCCCCCAAAGGAAAGGCATTTTTTAAAAGCATCATCGAGGGCAGAGAGTTGTCTCTCCATCAGGCTTGATATTGTACTTTCGCTGATTCTTACACTAGGTCAGAGATTGCCTTGGACACTGGGAAACTGATCCAAGCAGGGCTGCATGCTGCTCAGAGGGACTCTATTCTTGGAGTCAGAGAGGGGACAGTCAAGAGGAAAACAGGGCCTGCGCTCGGCTACTCACTCCCTCGGCCAGACATTTGTGTCCATTGAAGGGTGGGCAGCCTGTGACCCTCTTCTCCCAGATATACTCTCCTTTCTCATTGACCTTGCAGAAGTGACTGTCACAGCCATCCTGGAACGTCTGATCACGCTGAAAGCAAAGAAGGCAAATTTGAAGACAGTGTTGGATTACAACGCCACTTCAAACCATGACCTTGAGTCCACAGAGTTACTGAAACAATTTGGGAAACTATGGAACAAGAATGAGACAGTATATATAAAGCCTCCACACCCAGAATACACACAAAAAGATGGAACTCTTTTATAACTCATTAACTATAAAGGCAGAGAATCCCTGAACTCTTCTGACCACTTAAAAGCTTAAAGAATTAAGACATAAGGAAGGTAAACATAAAGAGGCTAATCAATAACTGAACTACATCTGAACCAGGAGTCACCTCCCAACCCCCCCGCCCCCCACTTCATACTGGCTTTCATGGGTCAGAGTTCATTTCACCCTGATTGCCTTTCCAGTCTCACAGACATCAGGCTGGAAAAATTGCTTAAATTTCAGCCAACTCCAAATCATGGAGCCAGACACCAACTGGTCAAAGAGAGTGACAAGGTCTTTAAATCAGAGAGACAATTCTTTGTCTTCTGTTCATTCTCCATCTTTTCTCTACAAATCTAGAAAGGAGTTGATATTGACTCATACTTAGTCCCTCTTTCTTGAAGGAAAAGATCCCAAAATAGGAAATCAGATGGTGACACAGGGGGACACTTGAGTTCAACTGGCTCCCACCTTCAGTGTCATGAGCTGTCCTCCCCTTAGCTGAATGGTACAAGCCACAGGCAGACATCTTCCACAGCATTCACCTTGGACCTTCTCTTCCTGGTAGCCCTGTATCCAGGAGAAAGAGCAGCCTTAGTTAACCTCCCCACAACATCCCAATTACGGCGAGGCTAACTGTCAGCTTCTCATGTCTCCTAGAGTTCAGAAAGTCAACATCTAGCTCTAACTCACCTTTGTCAGTTCTCAGTCGCCTGGATAGCATTTCTTTCCTCTATACAGAGATACACCTCGCTCAAGTTCCAGCAGCCAGACCTACTAAATCAGACCTCTCTCCTGGGCTCCAGACTTATAAATTCAACTGTTTACTTGACAATTATTTAACTTATTGTCATCTTAAGACTTATATTCAAAAACTTGACTTTTACTCCAAATCCTGTCCTTATTCAATCTTACTTATCTCAGTAAATAGTTTCATTACGCAGTTGCTCAAACTAGAAATTTGGGAGTCACCCTTGACTCCTCCTTTTTCTTATTCCACACTCATCACCAAATCTTGCAAAAAATGCATCTCAGACTCATCTGCTGCTTGTCATGGCCAGTGTCCTCTGTCATTGCCTAAACAATCATCACTGACCATGAGATTCTGATAATAGTCTAAATTTGTCTTCTTACCTTCATTCTTGCCCCCCTGTTATAGGTCACCACACATTTGCTGGAATTACTTTCTTAAAATATAAGTCTAGGCCTTGGCCAGTTGGCTCAGTAGTAGAGCATTGGCCCAGTGTGTGGAAGTCCTGGGTTTGATTCCCGGCCAGGGCACACAGGAGAAGCACCCATCTGCTTCTCCACCCCTCCCCTTCTCTCTTTCTTTCTCTCTCTCTTTCTTCCCCTCCTGTAGCCAAGGATCCACTGGAGCAAAGTTGGCCCAGGCACTGAGGATGGCTCCATGGCCTCTGTCTCATGTGCTAGAATGCTCTGGTTGCAACATAGCAGTGCCCCAGATGGGCAGAGCATCGCCCCCTAGAGGGCTTCCTGAGTGGATTCTGGTCAGGCACATGCGGGAGTCTGTCTAATCACCTCTCCGATTCTCACTTCGGAAAAAATTAAATAAATAAATAAATAATACACACACACACACACACACACACACACACACACACACACACACATTTTTTTTTTTCTAGTCATATTACTCTTCTTAAAAACCCTCCATGGAGTTCTGGTTCTAATAATAGCAAAGTAGCTTATATGAGACTGACTCTCCTGTAGATAACCACTTAAATTATTGACAAGTTATTTAAAACAGTTGTTTAAAGACAGTAGATGGCCAAAACCAGCAGTAAACTGTAAGTTATTTGATCCTTGAAAGGGGTAGCCATAATGGGCAAGAATTATGTTTAGCCTGACCAGGTGGTGGCGCAGTGGATAGAGCATCAGACTGGGATGCGGAGAACCCAGGTTCGAGACCCCAAGGTCGCCAGCTTGAGCGCAGGCTCATCTGGTTTGAGCAAAGCTCACCAGCTTAGACCCAAGGTCGCTGGCTTGAGCAAGGGGTTACTCGGTCTGCTGCAGCCCCATGGTCAAGGCACATATGAGAAAGCAATCAATGAACAACTAAGGTGTCGCAACGAAAAACTAATGATTGATGCTTCTCATCTCTCTCCATTCCTGTCTGTCTGTCCTTATCTATCCCTCTCTCTGACTCTCTGTCTCTGTAAAAAAAAAGAAAAAAAAAAAAGAATCATGTTTAACTGGCTTCTTTCATGAGGATAGTCTACTTGATGCTGGACAGTTGGAACTTGAGCAGAAATTTGTAGTTATCTTTGCCTAAAGAGTTAGAGGACAAGTTTGAAACCCCTAAAACCCCTAGAATATCTGAAAACTGAAGGGGGAACACTTGTAAAAGAGGAAGAAGTCAAAGAAAAAAAGAAGTCCCTTAATCTGCATATAAATTCTCTTCATATCCTTGGTTAATCCTCAGTTAATTAATCCTTGGTTAATTAATATATAATTCATATCCTTGAATTATATATACACAGAGAAGCCTATGCGGAGCCCAGGGGCAAAACAACAGGGAGGAACTGAAAGAGCTGAGCAGAAATCTCAGCTCCCACCCGCCACAGAGGAGCCAGGGTTCACCGTTTGAATCCCACCGAGCTGAAGGGACTAACGAAACACCTCAGGTTTCCACTGACATTTCGAAAGAGCCAGGCTTTAGGATTAAGAACTCTGTTTCAGAACTAAGATATACATCATATAAGACCTATGTCACCTATGGACTAAGAGAAATAATTGAAATAAACCCTCCCTAATGAGTTTAAAATCTAGCCTTCATTGGCTCAAGGTGAATCATCAATAATCTAAGTTAGAAACAAATTTACCATTCATCAAATAGCAGAATTAAGAGTCTCTTCAACCTATCTCCCACCAATGTCTAATACATAGTAAAAACTTTCATGCAAAGGATGGGGAAGGGAGAAGGACCCACATCCAAGACAAAAATTACTTAATAAGAACAGAGACACAAATAACCTTAATATTGCAATCAGCAGGCAGGAACTTGAAAATGACTGTAATAAATATGTTAAAGAGTCAGAGGGAAAATGGATATAATGAGAACAGAGATGGGGAATCTCCAGAGCAACCTGGAAAGTTAAAAAGAAAAAAGGAAACCATAGAACTGAAAACATGGTAACCTAATTTTCAAAAAGAGAGAATTTATTGGATTAGATTAACTGCAGAAAAGAAAGGATCAGTGAATTTTAAAACTGATCAACAAACCTTGTCCAAACTAAAGCACAGAAGAAAAAAATAAAGGTTGGAAAAAACATACGAAGTCCCAATAACCAGCAGAACAGTATCAAGTGGTCTAATATACATGGAATTAGCATTCCATGAAGACAGGAGAAAGAAAATGAAACAAACAAACAAAACAAAATTAAATAATAGTTGAATTTTTTTCCCCAATTTGATCAGAAAAATCAACTCACTGATCCAGGAATCGCCATGAATCCAAAGTAGAAAACATATAAAGAAAGTTACTCAGAAGCATATGCTCAAACTGCTGGAATCCCAAGATGAAGAAAAACTGTTAAAAGCAGCCAATGGGAGGAGATATGGGGGTGCGTACAGGAAAATAAAAATAAAAATGGCAACTACCTTGTCATCAGAAACAATGCCAGCCAGAAGACAATGGAACGATACATTTAAAGTGATAAAATAAAAAACCTTAAACTTGGAATTCTATACTCAGTAAACAAAGGCAAAATAAAGACATTTCAGATAGATGAAGTCTGAGAAATGCAATGTCGTTTGGCTCACACTAAAAGAAATGTTAAAAGAAGTTCTTAATCAAGCTGAAGGGAAATAATATAATGTAGAATTTCAGATATACAGGCAGGAAGAGCACTGGAAATTATAAGTATGTAGGTAAAATATATTTTAAATATATGTATAAAATACAGTTTTTAGTTATTTCCTTAGATTCTATAACAACTTCTTGTTTAAAGCAAAATGATAACAATGTCTTGTGAATTTATCTCTTATGTAGAAGTAAACCACCGCAGCACAAAGCATAGGAAAAAAGAGTACGCTGTACATGAAATGGTATATTATTAAATCAAGGTGGTCTTGATAAGTGAGGAATGCATATTGTAGTCTCTAGAAGAGCCACTGTTATCTCTATATCAAAATACTTTGTTTTCACTTGTGACTTCTTCTTAGATTCACGGATTATTTTTAAGTATTTTATTTAATTTCCAAAAATGGGGTGTTTATAATACCTTGTTTTTACTCATTTCAATTTAATTTAACTGTGGGCATAGATTCCACTCTATATGATTTCAAATATTTGACCTTTATTAACTTTTTTAGGGCTCAGAATTTGGTCAGGATACGTGAAAATTCCCTATGCTTCTGAGAAAATGTTTGCTCTACAGTCTTATCGTTTTCAATAGTGACATAATTTTCCAAATCTTCTATATTCCTACTGATTTTTCCCCCTCCTTACTTGTTCTTTCAGTTGCTGAGAGAAAAACATTAAAATTATCAACAAAAATTGTGGATAAGCCCATTTCTCCCTCTAGTTCTGTTAATTTTTGCTTCCTGTATTAGAAACTCTGTTATCTGATGTATACATAGTTAGGATTCTTGTGTCTTCTTAATGAGTCTCCACTTTTATCATTATGAAATTACCTTCTTTGTTTTCGGTAACATTCCCCATCTTAAAGTCTATCTTGTTTGGTATTACTATGCTCATCTTAACTTTCTTATTCCTAGTATTTGCCTGGGATATCTTTCTCCATCCTTTTATTTTCAACCTGTCTGTCTCTTTAAATTGAAAATACATCTCTTGTAAACAGCATACTAGTTGGGTCTTACTTTTTTATCCAAGTCTGACAATCTCCATTTTTAATTGGGATTTTGTTTTGCCCATTTACATTTAAAGTAATTATCCATATGGTCAGGTTTAAATCTACCATTTTGCTATTCATCTGTTGTCTTCTCTGTTACTTGTTCTATTGTTAATTCTTTTCTGTCTTCTTCTAGTTTGAATCAAGTTTTTGGTGGTTTAGGATTTTATTTTATCTCCTCTATTAGCCTTATAGCTATATTACTTCATGTAACTATTTTAGTGGCTACGCCAGTTCATATGTTTGTCAAACTTCAACAAATTTTATCCTTAATATTGTGCAGTTTATTGAAATTAAACTATATACCTTATTTAAAAATAAATTTTACAATAAAATTTAAAGTAAGACTGTCTATGGCCGTAGTCCCCAAACTACGGCCTGCGGGCCTCATGCGGCCCCCTGAGGCCATTTATCCGGCCCCCACCGCACTTCTGGAAGGGGCACCTCTTTCATTGGTGGTCAGTGAGAGGAGCATAGTTCCCATTGAAATACTGGTCAGTTTGTTGATTTAAATTTACTTGTTCTTTATTTTAAATATTGTATTTGTTCCCGTTTTGTTTTTTTACTTTAAAATTAGATATGTGCAGTGTGCATAGGGATTTGTTCATAGTTTTTTTATAGTCCGGCCCTCCAACGGTCTGAGGGACAGTGAACTGGCCCCCTGTGTAAAAAGCTTGGGGACCCCTGGTCTATGGCTTCCCATTGCATTTAGAATAAAATCTAATCACCTTAGCATGTCCTACAAGGCCGGCCATCAGTGTTTTGTAGTTTTCTGAGCTTGTCTTAAATCACCATCCCCTTCCTCTTGACAATCCAACTCTATGTGTCTCCTAGGACCATAAACACGGCCATCACCTTCTCATCTGGGGGCCTCTGTGTATGCTGTTCCCTCTACCTGGGATGCTCTTCCCCACACCTTGTGGAAAGAGCTTTCCCTCATCCTTTAGTCATCATTTTAGATATCATTTCTCAGAGAGGTCTTTCAAGATATCACACAAACGCACGCATGCACTTTATAACACTTAACACAATTTGAAGTTTTCGTTTGTCTGTTTAGTTCTTTGTTCTCCACCAGAGACATGCAAATTTCAAACTATGTCCATTGTCTAGGCTGTCCATCTTTGTGTCCCCAGCGCCTCTGAGCCTCCATGCCAGCATCCATCCACCAAGGAGGTGAGTTCAGCTATGAACTCTTCCGGAGAGGCTTAAAGCGAGAGGCTTTCGTTTATATCTGCATTGGAAAAAGCAGCAGCTTCCAGACACTGTGATTTCACTGTCTTGCAAAAACACCCCCAAATTTGGAAGACAACACAGGATAACCAACTTTTTTCTTTTGCAAGGGAAGAGTATTTTAAACAATGTTAATAAAATAAAAACCAAAAAGCTGCCATCAGCTGTCTCATCACTGCATTAAAATGGAAGTTCTTTTAACTCTACCCACCACTTCAAAAAGAACAAAAACGTAATCTTGATTGTCTTAAAGAATAAATTTAGTTAAGTGAGAAACTGACACTACTGTCACTCTTTTTCTCATTTTGCCACATTTGCTAATGACCACTTAGAAAGTCCTCCAATGGGGCCCTCTAGCCGTAAGTTTGGAGCCCCAGGCAGACGACCTGGTCCTCTCCACTCCACTCCCTTTCCAGCCCACAAGGGCTGCATGCTCCAAACCAGCAGGAAAGGTCAGGAGTGTGTAAGCTTGCTCAGAATGAATGTAAGCAATTTGCTCCTCCCAAATCAAGCTCCTGAGCTCGACGTGTCTTCAGGGAGTAGGTCATAGAGAAAGCTAGTGAGGACCCAGCTCAGTGTCAGCAGGGCACCTGGGGCTGGGCCACACACTCCTCCCTGCTGGAGTTTGAGGCCCTCGGGTAGGTTTTCATTGCTGAGCTTTCAACTGTGTTCTTAAAAATGCACCTTTCCTGGAGGGTAGGAGACCGAAGTCAGTGGAGGAGGAAGAAAGAGATGTAATAAGCACTCTGAGTGCATGTGAGTGGTTACAGTCAGAAGGAAGTAAATGAGGGCTTAAATCAGATAGAACTTCATGGAGGCGTAGACAAGCATCTTTCAGTGACTGTTACAAGAGACAGGAAATACCCTCTGCTCAGGCCCACGGAGAGGAAACTGGACAAAATCTTCACAGGAGAAGGGAGGGGGTGAGGACAGAGGGAGGAGGGAGCTGCAAAGTGAAGGGACAAGGGCCGTGGGGACAATATCCACACAACAGAGAGGCAGGGGGCACAGGTAAGCCAAAAATAAGGAAAACGAGAGGGTGTTATAGGAGAATAAAGACCAGGAGGAAGAGGAGAAATGGATAGAGGGCAATAGGAGAGGGACAGGGATTTGAGAGCAGTGGTGGGGAAAGAGGGACAGGAGGAGGACAGGGAGCATAGCAGGATCCACTTAAAGGAGTAAATTGGGCCTGACTAGGGGGTGGCACAGTGGACAGAGCATCGGACTGGGATGCAGAGGACCCAGGTTCGAAACCCCAAGGTTGCTGGCTTGAGCAAGGGGTCACTTGCTCTGCTGTAGCCCCCGGTCAAGGCACATATGAGAAAACAATCAATGAAAACTAAGGTGCCGCAATGAGGAATTGATGCTTCTCATTTCTCTCCCTTCCTGCCTGTCTGTCCCTATCTGTCTCCAAAAGAAAAAAGAAAAAAAAAGAGTAAATTGATTTGTCTGCTGCCCTAGAAGTAAAAATGCAGCTGCACCAGGCGACAGGGCCTGTTTGAGCGCTGCTGGGGTTCCCGGCCACTGCAAACAGTGGATGTGTTCCGTACGACACCACCGCACTGACAGTGGAGTGCAGCCCATACACCCCACGCGGCCATGGAGAAGGGCAGGGCGGTGCTGAATGGGCTCTCACCCGAACATCCAATCCCATGGCTCCAAATGTCGTTCTCACTCAATCGGGAGCAGCCACTTCCTCTGCCTGCCCAGCCAGGTCCCCAGCCAGCAGGGAACTGTTCAGGTCTGAACAGCCAGTGATCCTGCTTCCCCTTTCCTGTCTTGCCCCTAAAACTCTGCCTTTCAGGTGTCTCATAGCCCCTTTTGATAGACTGCGTCAGCTACTGAAGTCCCTCCAGTCTTATATGCCCTGCTGTCCCTTTCTAATTCTTGCTTCTGCTACTCTGTTCCCCCTTCCACTTCCTGGAAGGTCCTCCCTCTCCTCTGCATTCAACCCCTTGCCCCTCTGGGGTGCCTTCTCGGGGTCTCATGTCACGGTGACCTCTTGTCCTCATGCTTTTCTTGAGAGTCCATCTGTCAAGCTTGATGTCTACCACCCACCAGCGCAAACCACCTTGTGCTGGGTCCTTTTTTAGGTGTGAGCATTGTCTCCCCTGGGAGGGCACGAAGGACTCACTTCCGTGGGGACACTAACACTTTAGTCTGATGTTCAAGCAGAGCTACCTAAATGTAACTCACCGCAGCCCTGCACACCTGCATGGGCCTCCCTGAGGCCCTTCATTGCAGAGGAGTGTAAAAGGCCACTTAAGGATGCTGAGCTAGAATGGAGGGAATGAGACAGGTTTCGGGGCAAGTTACGAGATAGGTAGAAAGAGGGCTAAACCAAGGGATTCAAGAGGGAGGAGATGAGTATACTACCCTGGGGATATATAATAATATTAGGGAAAGGAAGAATAGTACACAAACCAAAGGGGTCATGTTTAAAAAATATGTATTTAGAACCTCCATCTAGGCTGGATTCTAAAGCTGAATTTCTATGAAAACAGAAATTGTGCCACCTCTGACCACCAGGGGGCGCTGTTAGAGAGCTCGCAAGCTTGCCCTCGAGAAAGCAGGTTATAGCCTCCTCCAGCAGGACGGCGTTGGTGCGGACCTCTCGCTATGCTGATGCTGGTTCAATGGACATCCAAGGTAACCGGGAAGCCACAAACTCCAGACAGCAGTATTTCATTCCATATTCAAGCCCGGTTCTATTCTAAGGGGTTGTTACACACACACACAAACACACACACACACACACACACACACACACCCCTACACCCAGAACCCTAAAACATTAACTATGATTTTTTTTCTAAATAGCAAAACATAGAATTAGTTGGCTTCTTTCTACTTGAGGCAATAATATTCTCTTTAAACCATTCTATCATAAACAGCTGTGTCTACAGCACACACATTTTACCAAGCCCCTATTCTGAGCATGACACTATGCCAAGTGCCATGAAGAACAGAGATGCAGAACACTTTCCTGTCCTCAAAAGCATACAAAGCGCCTGCCCAAGTGTCCCTTGTCTCTGTCCCTAATCCCTCCAGATATCCTCTTCCCCTCTGTGCTCTCCTGTCAGGAAGGTATCCTCTTATGAAGGTCTCCTCCCCAGACCCTTCCCGCTGCCTTGCCAAACTGAAGAGCAAAGCCTTCTCTCTACACCACCTGAAAGAGCTAGCCCGATGTTCTGTGCATCTAGCTCACAAGAAACGCATCTGCCCAACTGCAGCCTCTAACAGAGCCGGGGGCAGTGGGAGGAAGGAGGCCAGGTGCCCCCGCAGCCTTAGGTCCAGCTCTGTGACGTGAGGCTAAGAGTCAAAATGCAAACAGTAAAATGCTGGCTGTCATCCCCCAAACTAGAAATGATGATTTTACCTCAGAACCCACACTCAGGAGGGATTTAGTCATTGTGACCCAGCACACACAGGGTGAAATGTTTTAAATCCCCTAAAAGTCCAATAATAAAAGTACAGGTTTGCTGCACATCTCTTCCAGGAAATAATGTGTAGGGCCTTGCACATAGTAGGTGTCTGATAAATATTTGTTGAATTATTAACCTTTAATGTTTTCAAAAATGGTAGTAATATTTTTTTAAATGTTGTGTGAAAAAATAAAGAATTGTAAATACGGCATCACAAGGCTCGCAAATATTGGGTTTATTTCAAAAACACAAGAAGAAGATGTTCTAAATGTACAGAACTAAATTGTCATTTCTGAGAGATGACACGTGGGTGGGTGGCTCAGACTCTCCATTACAGCTGCCAACTGTTATCCATAATCAGAAAATAACAAAAGCTTTATTAAAAAACCCCAGTGAGGTCCCATGGCTTGGGTCTCACATATTCAGTCCCTCCCCCTAGGTCCCCAGCAGCCCTCTCTTACCAGGGAGCAGGCCTCACAGGTGGTCTTACTGCACTCCAGCTCGAACCCGGAGATGTCCCCCTTCCGCACGGTACAGTGGCAAGTCGTGCACACGTCGACCATCAGGCTCTCCCCCGGCTGGAACCAGAGGCACCATGGTCAGGCCTCCCAGCGCCCGGACCCCGGACTTCCCCAGTCACCTCGTCCCCGTACACTGTCTGCCTCCCACAGCTGCCCTGAGTCATCACCCTGACCCTCTGGCTGCCTCCAATAGCCCACTCCCTTCCCAGCCTTCCCACCTCAAGTGTGGTGATGGTAAAAGTGAGAGCTTTCATGTCAGACAGGAAGCCAGGGCAGTGGAAGTGGTGTTTAGATGGAAACGGGCAAAGTGATTTCAGAGCACTTCTCTGTATAGAGAAGAGATGCTCACATGCCTGGAGAAGGGCATGGAGGTGAGTGCGGACAGGGGCCAGGAGTTTAGTGCGAACAGGGGCCTAGAGGTGAGAGAGGACAGGGGCCTAGAGTTTAGTGCGAACAGGGGCCTAGAGGTGAGAGAGGACAGGGCCCTGGAGTTTAGTGCGAACAGGGGCCTAGAGGTGAGAGAGGACAGGGCCCTGGAGGTGAGTGCGGACAGGGGAGAGGGGGTGAATGAGGACAGGGATCCAGAGGTGAGTGTGGACAGGGGCCAGGAGGTGAGAGGTGACAGGACAGGGATCCAGAGGTGAGTGTGGACAGGGGCCAGGAGGTGAGTGAGGACCGGGGCCAGGAGGTGAGTGAGGACAGGGGCCAGGAGGTGAGTGCAGACAGGGGAGAGGGGGTGAATGAGGACAGGGATCCAGAGGTGAGTGTGGACAGGGGCCAGGAGGTGAGTGAGGACCGGGGCCAGGAGGTGAGTGTGGACAGGGACCCAGAGGTGAGTGAGGACAGGGGCCAGGAGGTGAGTGTGGACAGGGACCCGGAGGTGAGTGCGGACAGGGGCCAGGAGGTGAGTGTGGACAGGGACCCGGAGGTGAGTGAGGACAGGGGCCAGGAGGTGAGTGTGGACAGGGACCTGGAGGTGAGTGAGGACAGGGGCCCGGAGGTGAGTGAGGACAGGGGCCCGGAGGTGAGTGAGGACAGGGGCCCGGAGGTGAGTGAGGACAGGGGTCAGGGGTGAGTGAGGACAGGGGTCAGGAGGTGAGTGTGGACAGGGGTCAGGAGGTGAGTGTGGACAGGGACCCGGAGGTGAGTGTGGACAGGGACCCGGAGGTGAGTGAGGACAGGGGTCAGGAGGTGAGTGTGGACAGGGACCCGGAGGTGAGTGAGGACAGGGGCCCGGAGGTGAGTGAGGACAGGGGTCAGGGGTGAGTGAGGACAGGCGCCAGACGGTGAGTGCAGATAGGGGCCCAGCTCCTAGAGAGTTAGGAAGACCTCCCAGGCTAGGCTCCAGGATGTTGGGAAGCCCTGGAGGCAACAAAGCGTACTGGGGGTCGGTCTCCCAGGTTCCTTTCATTTCTACATCACTCTGCCTGAGGGGCCCACCTCTTCCACAGCACCCCGCCCCTGCCCCCCAGCTAGTCCTGGAAAAGAAGGCAGCAGCTCACCCCAATGATGGTGCCATTGAGCACGCAGGCCTCCACGGGCTCTGGGGGAGAGAGAAGTGCAGGGCGTGAGAGTGCAGAACACACCTGGCACCCCACCCTGCACGCGAACATCCCTCAGGTCCTCCTCTGATCCTGGCCTCTCTCCTACACCCCCCACCCCTCGCCCCCTCCACCGCCAGGCGCTGTGGGGCCACGGTTGACTCACCTCCCCCAGGCCTGGCCAGGAAGGCAGGCTGCCTGCTTCCCAGCACCCAGCCTCAGTAGAAGACCCCTGAGCATCTGGGGGGGACAGCACTTGTTTAAGTAATTCACTCGCAGGGGGTGGGTGGGAGAAGGTTCAGTTTATGAAGAATGAAATTCTTCTCTGCGAACTTGAAGTCACAGGATAGAAATCACACAAAGAACTCAGAGCAGGCGGTACACGGCTGTTTGCTGCTGCTGCCGTCTGTCGGCTGGCGGGGTTAGGAGGTGGTTAGGAGGTGGGAGTTGGAACACCTTCCCCAGCAGAGGCTCTGCGGTGAATGATTACGAAGGTGGTCTCTACAGTCAGAGAGGCGGGGGTCCAGTCCCAGGGCCACAGCGCACTAACGCACGTGAGCCAGGGCTAGGAGTGACTGTCCCCGCCTCGTGCGGTTGTTGTGAAGGTGACGTGAGATGGCAGCATGCGCCACCACTGAGCACAATGATGACCTCAGGAAACTGCTGTATTTCTCTCATCGTATTTGCTTTTGCACAAAAGCATTAGGAACAGAGGGGGAGGTTTGGGTCCTATTTCCCTGAGTTGTTTAACAGCAAAGAATTCAGGAGCCCTTAGTGGGGCAAGAAAACCAGGCTCTCAGGTGGGCCCGGCGTGCCTTACCACAGTGACAGGCGGGGCAGCACTCAGCGGTCTGACAGCTCAGCCGGAAGCCCAGGGGGCAGGAAGGGACGTCCAGCTGGGGGCAGGAGACGTTCCTCTGCTGCACAAACACCTCCTCCTTCACTCGGACGCACTCGTTGATGAGACAGGGGTTCCCTGGGGAGGCCCAGTGAGAGCCGACCTGCAGTTGGAACAGAAGTCGGGGAAGGCTAGGGCCATCGTCCCAGTGGGAGTGCACTGTTCCCTCAGGGAACTGGTTTGGACCCCAGAAGCGTGCCCTGGCTTAACATGTGAGTCCCACCCACAGGGTAAGGGCCCACCGAGGGAGTGAGGCTGGGTCCAAGTCACCCTGACCAGGATCGTAGCTCAGAGACACATGTTCTTCCACAGACATGGCCTTCACCCCTGAGTAAGCACTTCAGGGAAGCTTGGGACGCTCCCTGCCCCACTCAGCACTGGCTGTGAGCTCGGCTCAGAGACTAGGACTGGGGAGCAACAGCGCGGGTTGGCCTAGAGGAGATGAGGAATGAATCTCAACCCGTGGGCAGCCCAGAGATACTTGCCACCCGTACTGGGAGACAGCGAGAGACGGGGTGCTGGTGTCTGACCATGCAGTCCTGCCATCTGTCCCTGAGCTTTGAGGACTATGCGTGGGTGGCCTGACCCCCAGGGGTGGGCTCCAGGAGCAAAGAGCATTGAGCGTGTCCAGAGCGTGACTCAGAAAAGTCAATGTGAAGGTTCTGCCTGGAAGGTGTGTCACCCGAGCGCTGTCTGTGTGTTCCAGATGCATGGAGGTGCCCTCCCCCACCCACCGCTTTGGGCCCTCACCTGCTCCTCTCCGATCCTGCTACCTTCCCCCCCACCCAGGTGAGGATCAGAAAATGCCAGACCCCAACTTCTGACTCACCCTGACCAAACCTTCCTGCTGCAGGCCTGGCCCTAAGCGCCTCCCTCCCTGATGATTTACCTGCTGAGCCTTGGCCAGGGGACCCATCCAGAGGGACACATCTCTACCCACCCCCGCTGGCCACTGACATGTCCCCATCAGCCCCAGCAGAGCCATCGCTGACAGCCAAGTCTTCTAGATAAGACATAGAATTGAACTAGGAACAAGAAACTCGGGTACCCTGTTTTATAGTCACTGATGTGAGTCTGCAGGGAGCCCTGAGACTGGGGGTGCAGGAGGGAGGTGTGCATACCAACCCCCCAGAAGACTTGCTGTCAGCCCCCACCAGTAGCCTTTTACCTGAGCTGGACTCTGGCCTGGGAGGGACCACACCTGCCTGATGGACAGGGAGCAGAACAAACGGGTGGGGAGAAGGGACACAGGGCGGGGAAACCAAAGGTAATTCAGCTCAGAAGGAGGAAGTGGAAACCCGTGAGAAAACCTCAATGCGTCCTTCTGTTATCGCTGGGGAAGAGCAGAGCAATGCCTGGGTAGGAGATGGGCAGGCTTAGGCCAAGAGAGTTAAGCCTTTGCCTTTCTTTTTTTAATTTTTTTTTTTTTTTTTTTTTTTTTTTTTTTGTATTTTTCTGAAGCTGGAAACAGGGAGAGACAGTCAGACAGACTCCCACATGCGCCCGACCGGGATCCACCCGGCACGCCCACCAGGGGGCGATGCTCTGCCCTCCGGGGCGTCTCTCTGTCGTGACCAGAGCCACTCTAGCGCCTGGGACAGAGGCCAAGGAGCCATCCCCAGCGCCCGGGCCATCCACAGCCTTGGCTGTGGGAGGGGAAGAAAGAGACAGAGAGGAAGGAGAGGGGGAAGGGGTGGAGAAGCAGATGGGTGCTTCTCCTGTGTGCCCTGGCCGGGAATTGAACCCGGGACTTCTGCACGCCAGGCCGACGCTCGCCTTTCTTTTTAAACGGAGTGCCTTTGGGTCGTATTGGAAGACACAGAGGGGGAGGCCCATAGGTGGACCTTGCACTCTCCCAGCTCCTGCCTCCTGAGGGTCTGGGACCTCAAACTCCCCACTTCATCCTCAGGAGCCAGAGGGAAAGACTTGTTACCATTCTGGCACCTGGGATCAAATCCCCCAGCAGGAATCTTCTGTGGTTCTGAAGACGGCTTTGCGGGCATCCAGAGGGAGAGCCTGGGCTGCCCGCAGAGCGAGGCTTGGAGGGGGCGGGGCCAGGCGGGAGAAGACCAGTGCAGAGAGGAGGGCTGCCAACAACATGGCACGGTGCTGCCCCAGAGGTGCAGAAATAGCTTGGGGACTTTGGGAACGGAAATACTGCTAGCTTCTCTGGGATGGAAATTCCTTCAATGGAAATCAGTGAAGAGGTCGAAGGGCCCTGCCAGGGTCAAGGCAGCACAGGACAGCACTGGCAGCCTGTGGAGCTGGTGGGGTGACAGGCACACGGCACACAGAGGGGGGTGAGGCCATCCCTACACCGACCACCAGCGGGGCAGGGCTCAGGTTTGCAGATAAACAAGAGAACGTACCCCCGCCCCTGGAGTTCATAGAACTCTTAGGGAGGGAATTAGGCTTCTTCCAGAATCACTGAAATGGGAAGTCTGAGGTAACCATGACTAGTTCCTAAGGGGCACAGTAAGCCCAGCCTACGAAGATGCCTGGATAACCCCAACAGTAGAACTAACCCCCATGGGGAAAGCAAAGGACAGGGGATGGGCTCTGGTTCTGCAGGTGAACCAAGGCCAGCACTAAACCACAGACCGGACCACCCGTCCTGGGGCCCCGACCTACGTCCTTCCAGAACGACTGGGAGTCCCCGCGTGGAGAGCCGATCAGCACCTCACAGGCAGAGGGCAGGCACCTGCCACAGCACTCGCCTTCATGGACGACATAAGTAAAGCTCTGAAGAAACACAAAGAAGGAGAGTGAGGTCAGGCCAGCAGAGACACGGGTGCTCATCCGCTCCTGGGTGCGCTGACCCCTGGGTGTTGCCAGGAGACAACTGTACTGAACGTTCACATCTCTGTCATCCACCAGCCTCAAAATCATGCTAAGAAGTGGCTAGGAAGCATCAACCACTGAGTTGCTAAGTCTGCAATCTTCCACTTTGAGACCAAGATCCAGTTCATGAAAGTACGAAACACAGCCCCGAGTTTACTCAGCAGTAGCTACCTGACCTGATCTTTTTTTTTTTTTTTTTTTTTTTTTTTCATTTTTCTGAAGCTGGAAACAGGGAGAGACAGTCAGACAGACTCCCGCATGCGCCTGACCGGGATCCACCCGGCACGCCCACCAGGGGGCTACGCTCTGCCCAGCAGGGGGCGATACTCTGCCCATCCTGGGCGTTGCCATGTTGCGACCAGAGCCACTCTAGCGCCTGAGGCAGAGGCCACAGAGCCATCCCCAGCGCCTGGGGCCATCTTTGCTCCAATGGAGCCTCGGCTTCGGGAGGGGAAGAGAGAGACAGAGAGGAAAGCGCGGCAGAGGGGTGGAGAAGCAAATGGGCACTTCTCCTGTGTGCCCTGGCTGGGAATCGAACCCGGGTCCTCCGCACACTAGGCCGACGCTCTACCACTGAGCCAACCGGCCAGGGCCTGACCTGATCTTCACTACGGCCAAGTCTAGGGAACCCCACTGACTAGGGAAGAATATTCAAGACGCCAGGATCCAGTCTCTGCTCTAACAGCACGCACTCCCAATACCAGGTGAATACCTTGATCTCAAGACCTCTCACCAATGTGCAGACTGAAGTTTCCCCAGGTGGTTACTGGATGTAGTTTATAGGGCACCACAAGGTGACACAGAGACAAAGACTAACCTTCCCCAGAATGCCCGCCAGGGAGACCAGCATCCTGAAAGTCTGCCAGCCCCTATTGCCTCTCCAATCTGTCCAAAGCCTTAGGAATTTGGACTGAAACTCTCCACTGAAAACTCTGAAACAATGTATGAAGAATAAGAAAAACATGGATACGTATGGTTGTCCCAAGAGCCCAGGGGAGAAACTCTAGGACTGGGTTTTATCTTGAAGCTCTGTCCCTAAAAGAGAAGGCATTCTTGCAGCTGTTCCGGATGGGTGAGGAGGCCAAGCCTGCTCGGCCCACTCCCACGCAGGGCTGTCAGAGGATGCGCACAACATATGTTGTCAGTCCTGCTGCTACCTCTCTCTAGGGCAGCGGTTCTCAACCTGTGGGTCGCGACCCCGGCGGGGTCGAATGACCAAAACACAGGGGTCGCCTAAAGCCATCGGAAAATACATATTTATTATACAATACATTTTTAAATAAAATATGTATTTCCGATGGCTTTAGGCGACCCCTGTGTTTTGGTCGTTCGACCCCCGCCGGGGTCGCGACCCACAGGTTGAGAACCGCTGCTCTAGGGGGATGCAAGCACTTCAGAGACTTGGCTCAACTTCATACCATCCTCATGGGACCTACTTGCATCCTGACCCATGTCACAGAGGTGCCCGGTGAGTTGTCCCCAGTTTTTATCATATGAGACCTCTAGTCATTTATTGTGCATTGATGATATACTAGGTACTGTGGAGAAGCCCACAAATTAGGATGATACAATCTAGACAGCTTCCACTGCAAGACAGAATACACAAGCTGCCATAAACAACTCAGGGAGCACAACAGAGGGTCACGCTGTCTTCAGGGACCCAGCAACGCCCTTGCATACCTCTCTAAGAGCGCCGAGGGACCTGGCCAGTGTGGTCTCCGTGTTCTCCGCTGCCTCCCAATGTGGGAAACACACTGTCGATACTACGGGGGACTACCGGCGCAGATGCCTTGTTCCCCGGGCCCCACCAACTTCTCCTGCTCAGGCCCTCCCAGCCTCCAAATTTCCTGGCTACCATCTTTCTAGGATGCTCCTCCCTCTCCAGCACCCCATCTTCCTGCTGTACAACCAGGGTTCCTCTGATGTTTTCTTTTCTTCTCTTTCTTTTCCCTACCCCTCCAAATCCTCTACCTTATATCTCTTCAGAATATACATCTCAGACCCTTCTCCTTACTCTCTTCTCCATTCGGTTTTCATTGGTTTCCCAGTTAAGAATGGAAAGAAGCAGGTCTAATATCCACCCAGTCTGAAGACACACGCCAATGAAGAGTAAATTCCTAACAGGGTGAGCAGCACAACCCTTTACGCACAGTTGGCATCACTGGAATGGTGTGAGAGGCGTGGAGCACTGGTCCCTTGTCTCCTCGCTGGACCAGACTGGCCCTTAAGATGCCAGTGATGCCGGTGATGGCCTCACAGGAGGGGCCCTGCGCTAGGGGTCAGGCCACCCCATGTCCACTGGCTTCACATGAGCTGCAGCCTGCGGCCACCTCCACTCCCTGTGCACGTCCTCTGCTTTCTATTTGGTAAGTGGGGAGAATAGCTTTGCCTCTTCTTCCTTTGGGAGGAGTATTGTGAGGAGGAATAAAATATAATGTGCTACATTCGGTTCCTCGAACAAAGTTCCTGATGCCATGATTTAGTCTAAAAGTGAGGAATCCGGTGGTCATAAGCCTTCAGAGAAAAGCTCCTTCGAAGTTTACACAAAGGAGAGTTCCTCTTGCTGTCAACCTGGAAGCAAGGCCATCGGCATGTCAGCACGCCCATAACATTCTCGGGGAAGCCAGCAGTAACCTTTGCTTGCTTTCCTAATTGTTCTGACATGAACGGTAGAGAACTGCGCGAGTGGCTGGGCAAAGAGTATTTCTGCAGACTGTGGCTTCAGAAAGAATCACAGTGTGACGGCAGTTAACATTTTTGTTTGTTTGTTTTATTCTTATCACAATCTAGACAACAAGTGAATTCAGGTAAGTGAGCCCAAACGCCTCTGCAGTCAGACCAGAGCTGATACTCTCCTCTTGGAAGAATGAGTCTGAAACAACTGCAATTCACTGAAGCTCCTATATCAACTCAAGGCGTCGTGCAGACCAAAGCCCAGCCTCCCATAGCCCTTCAGCTTTAACTAAACCACATGGCCTCCTCCTTCCCAGAAGGTGTGAACATCCAGTCTTTAAGACAAGTCACCCAGTTCCCCAGAGCAATCATGTATGGTCAAGAGTTCTCCATATGTCACCTCCTCCACTCATTCACCTGACCTCGGTACCCGTTTTCTTTTTGAAATTGCCTCCAGCACCACAGCCTCTAGGCGGCCAAGTTTCTACAAGATGACCTACATCCTCCCCAGCAGCTGACTCGACTAGACTGGGGACTGGACAGAGGATCCAATCCATGGGATGAACTAAGCCCATCAACTTTCTTCTAGAGAAGTTAACCTATTAAACACAAAGAAGGAACAAGTCACACTGGACAGAAATGATCCTGGATCTGAAAAGTCATGTTGACTTGAAGCCAGATTCGATAAAGCCATGTGCTAATAAAATACATGAGCAAGGAGGGCTTCCTCCCAGAGGAAGCTGACCTGTGGTGAGGAGCTGGAGCAGGTGGGCAGAAAGGAGCAGAGATGGGGGCTCATGGGACAAACAGAGCAATGTGGTATGGCCACTTATACATCCTGTACTTCATTCCTGAGAGTTTTATTTTAGTAGCTTGAGTAGATTCTGTTCCTTGTCATCAAAACTCCCTACTGAAACACAAAATACATTGGGTGCCAGTTTTATAAAAATGACCTCTAAACTGCACTTGTTTTGCTTGTTGGAAGTTATTCCCATTGCTTCTCATGGTCTATGGGAGGAGACGGAGACCAACAGGTTTCCAAAACTTAGCATTCCCAGAAGACACATCTGGAATACCATAGCACCATCCTCTCTCAAAGTTGCCTAGCAACTCTGCTCCTCCTCAGTACCATCATCACAGATAGAGCAGCAGGTGAGTTGCACAGACTGCCTATTCCTGGATTTATTCATAGGCACTCCCTTCCACCATCAAACCATACATTTCCAAAATGGCAGCAAGAGCACTATCTTCCCTCTGTTTCTTTATTCTTTCCTTTTCTTTTTATAGGTGAGAGGAAGGTACAGTGAGGCAGACTCCCGCATGTGTCCTAACTGGGATCCATCCAGTAAACCCATCTGGGGCTGATGCTTGAGTACCAAGCCATTTTTAGCACTTGAGGCTGATACACTCCAACAGAGCTATCCTCAGCACCTGGGGCCAATGCTCAAACCAATTGTGCCACTGGCTGCAGGAGGAGAAGAGAGAGAGAAGCCCGGGGCAGGGGAGGTGATGGTCACTTCTTCCGTGTGCCCTGACTGGGAACTGAACCCAGGACATCCATATGCCAGGCTGATGCTCTATCCACTGAGCCACCAGCCAGGGCCCCCTTCTATTAACATCTACAAAAGCGACTATAAACATATGTTGTTCTTGTCTTATCATTTTTACTGATAATACTGCAGTAATAGTAATAGCATTAAACAAGCAAACAGAATTTGACTCCCAATTCTCCCTGCTCATGATTGCTTCATTTTTCTAGGATCTTATTAGTCTTAAATGTGCAAGAACAGAGTTCTCCAGAGCACAGTGGAACTTTAAGGGTAGGCTACAACAAGAAGAATTTAAAACTAAATTGAAGAACAGTAATCATATTTTCTGTACCTCAAATTAGAAAGTGTCTGAAAAATCACCAGTCTATGTGAAAACTTTACAGGACAGTAAACCTGGGACAATCTCGGAAAATTCAGACCATATGTCTGTTGTAAGGATAGTCAAAGGTGACGTCTGAAGTAGGAAGAGACGGGGGAAAAATCAAGTCCTCTTTTCCAGGCATTTAATTTATATCTCTGCTCAAACCAACTCCATAGCCTTCTGAACTCAAGACCATACAACAGGCATGCCTACTGGTCAAGGGCGGGCCAAGGGCTGAATCACAGACGGATGACACAGCAATCCTTTCTTCACACTTCTTTCTTTTCCCCCACCCCACCCCCCACCTTCACCCTCGTCCTGGTCTTGAGCTTACTAAAGGGGCGTTTTTGCCTCCTCCCGGTGTCCTCTCCCCTACTTCCATACCTGACTGCTCCACATGCTGCCTGGCATCTCTGTGCTCCTTACCGGCTGGCAGCTCTCATCACAGGGTTTCTGAGAGCACTGGGCCACACGCAGACCCATCACAGCATCTTCGAAGTCGGTACAGGTGCACACGTTGCAGCCCTCCTCCCAGAACTGGCCAATAGGGTAAACAGTGCCTCGGTGGACGCACACCTGTAGAAGTAAGGTTTCTGTGAGTGAACTCATTTCATTCATTTAAACAAGTGGTTAGAAAGTATCTTCCTATGTGTTGAAAGTCGCTCTAGGTTGCTCTGAGACTACGGCAATAAGTAAAAACCAACACGGTCTCTGCCCACATGCAGAGATGCTTATAAACTGGATTTTAACAAGCATGAAATCTAAACCTGCTCTTGTTTCTCCAGAATCTGAGAACTCAGAAACCTCAAGCTGGAAGAGAATCCAGAAGGGACCAGCGGTCTAGAGCATTCCCAGCAAATGAAATAAATGTCTGCTCTAGCCCCGCTAGGCTCCAGGGAAAGGAAACTGCTTCTCTTTGGCACTCATGACAGGACTCATCCTCCATAATCCAGTAGCTGCCACTCTGCTCAGGCCTTCCTGCTGCAACTCTGGGTCATTTCAAGTTCTGCCAATTAAGTCTTTCAGGCAGTTCTTCTTGGTGGAGCTCTCCCCTATGGCTGCCAAGTGCATTTAATATCTGTACCATGCGTTGATACTTTGTTGTATTCAGTTTGTAAGCTGTTATATATACTAGCAAGACCATACATTGACTACTCCTTACATTTCTCCCATATCTTCTAACACAGTACCAATTCTGGTAGAACATAGTAGTTGCTTGGTAAATTTTGGATGGATGGGAGGGAGGGAGGGAGAGAGGGAAGAAGGAAGTAAGGAATGAAAGAAAGAAAGGAAGGGAGAAAAGAATGGAGGAAGGGATGGAGGGAGGGAGGGAGGGAGGAAGGAAGGGAGGGAGGAAGAAGGAAGGAAGGAAGGAAAAGTGGACAGATGGATGGATGGCTAAGTGGCTGGATGAACTGATAGCAATTAACAAATGAGTAAACTATTAAGTAAACTTTAAGTACTTTCTACAATCATATTATTTCCTTTGCTAACCTATAAATAATCAATAGTCTCTTTAAAGGCCAGACCATGTCATACACCTTGTTCGTGACCTCAGCGCCTAGCCGTACTGAGTACACAGTACGTCTATAAATACCTCCTGAGTAACTAAATTTCCATTAGGCTGAGACTGAATGCTGACTGCTCACCCACCCGGCCATAGAGCACTCATTTTGGACAGAAAGGCAAATCTTCCACGAGGCACAGATGTTTGGCTGTCATCCCAGCCAAGGCTAAGCAGCCCCTACCTTGTCGGGAAGGCAGGTAGTCGTGGTACAGCCACAGTCATTGGTGACGGCCGAGGGCAGGTACCCCAGAGGGCAGCTCACCGTGGAGTTGACACAGTTGCAGGCACACTCATACTCATCACAGCAGCGGGTCTTCCGAAGGGTCGGTGTCCGGTGTGGGGGGCAGGAGGGTGGGGACTCCCTTTCACACTCCTCCTTCCTGCAGGCTGAGGAGCAGCACAAGGTGATACCCTAGTCCTGCCACACTGAGCACTGAAATCAGCTAGAGGTTGTAAGTAGTCCGCTACTAAAAAGGGACCCAGGAAACTCTATCAACTCTATCTAGACCCAGAATATTAAATCAGAAATGCATATGAGCCCAGTTCAGGAGCTGTGGGGTAGTCAATTGCCCCCAAAAGAACTTAGTCTTCAGAAAAATAAGAACATTAATCAAAAGGAGAAATATGAAGCTAGGAATTTCAGTGGAGAAGCAAAAAGGCTGTTCGGTCCCTGCTCTAACACCTTCCCGTGCACATCTGTAAAAGGAAGAGCCCTTCCAGCTGCTGATTCTCAGAGATGGCAGATGTAGAATCTCTAAGACCCAGAGAGGCCTGGGCACAGCATGACCTAGTAAGCATTTTTATATATTGGTAGCTTATGTGATCCTGTCCCCGCCTCAGTCGCTAGGACAATACCCTACAGATTGAGGTCCTCTAACAAGTTTAATGAGGAAATGATGGCAATCGGTCAAATGCACAATGTCTTTTTATAAATGCCAGATTCCAGCCTGCATCCTTTGCTTATTCTCAACCTCCTTCAGATACAAGGGGTTCTCCTCTCTCCCTTGAGGTCGTACATCTAGGAACTCAAGAGAGATTCTAAATCAGCAGGACAAGGACCCGACTTAAAGTGGGTATCCTGAGTAGCTGGGTACAGAATTCAGGTTCTTGACACGTTCTTACTTTAGTCCAACCCTATGCCTTAGTACAGGGGTCCCCAAGCTTTTTACACAGGGGGCCAGTTCACTGTCCCTCAGACCGTTGGAGGGCCGGACTATAAAAAGAACTATGAACAAATCCCTATGCACACTGCATATATCTTATTTTAAAGTAAAAAAACAAAACGGGAACAAATACAATATTTAAAATAAAGAACAAGTAAATTTAAATCAACAAACTGACCAATATTTCAATGGGAACTATGCTCCTCTCACTGACCACCAATGAAAGAGGTGCCCTTCCAGAAGTGCGGCGGGGGCCGGATAAATGGCCTCAGGGGGCCGCATGTGGCCCGCGGGCCGTAGTTTGGGGACCCCTGCCTTAGTACAACCCTATTATAATATTGAGTGATTAAAGCTATACACTTACAAAGGGAGGAAGGATCTATAAATTTGTTTGGGAATAATATCCAGTGATGGAGACCAAGGAAACATTGTCTGCCCTCAGTGGTATATGGAAGGATGGGAGTAAGTAAAGATTAGATCTGGAGACTTCTTCACCTCAGATCTACCTGCTTCAAAACAGAGCCCAAGAGAGGCGTGCCTGTGGCTGTGCTCACACTCAGCACACCTTCAGCAGGACTCAATCCAGCTGTGACCTTTTTTTTTATTATTATTATTATTTTTTTTTTTTTTACTTAAGTGAGAGGAGGGGAGATAGAGAGACAGACTCCTACATGCGCCCTGACCAGGATCCACCCAGCAACACTCATCTGGGGCTGAGGCTGTGTCCATCTGGGGCCATACTCTCAAGCGAGCTATTTTTAGCACCTGAGGTGGAGGCTCCATGGAGCTATCCTCAGTGCCCAAGGCCAGCATGCTCAAATCAATCAAGCTATGGCTGCAGGGGAGGGGGGGGGAGAAAGGGAGAGAAGGGGGAGTGAAGGAGAAATAGACGGTTGCTTCTCCTGTGTGCCTTGACCAGAAATTGATCCCAGGACTTCCACATGCAGGGTCGATGCTCTATCACTGCGCCAACCAGCTAGGGTCAATCCACCTGTGACCTTAGCCGCTCTGCTTCAGACACACCCCAACCCCTGATTCAGCTAACTAGAATAAAGGACCCCAGCCCCAGGCCAAGGAGGAGTGGCTGCCCCACCCCTCCTCATCCACAGAAGCTTTACCACAGGTGAAGTTGGGTCTGCACTCGCCAGGATTGATCAGGGTTGGCTGGAGGCCATCTTCACAGTGAGGCACCGGGGGCAGATCACAGCTCACTGGGTCACACACTAAGGGGCCGGAAAAAAAGACAACCCCTCAGAGTTCATCAAGATTACTCTTATATTACCTGTGAGTGGCACCCTACACTCCCATCACTCCTGTTCATGCAGACTTCTGTTTCTGGTAGATGGTGATAATGAGATAGAGGTACAGACTCAGATAGAGGTAGAGGTGGAGGGGGAGATAAATGATAGGTAGGCAGATAGATAGATAGATAGAGAGATAGATAGATAGATATATCAATGATGGATCTGGTTCATATGATAAGCTCACATTAATTATCACTGTCATTTTCTAGGACTTCCAGATCACAACCAGGTCACCTGAATCCTCTTCTAGACCTCAGTTTTATCTTCTGCACGAGGGGAACTCTATGTCACAGAGTCCGTCTAAGGACGTCATGAAACTATGCAGGCAGCGTGCCTGGCACATTGTAGAGCTTAATAACGTCTACAAAATGAGGGGCTTGAACTAAACAGTCCCTCCAGCCCCCCTCCACCACCCACAGGACTTCTATTTGTCTCTGATAAGTTTCATCAGCATAAATAAATTGCTTAGAATACTTCATTCTTTTTTAGATCGTTAGACTGTCCTTCGATCAATTTGCTCTCCCTCTAAGATCTGCATCACTGCAGATTTCACAAGTCTTTGCTTTCTGTCTTCCTCCATACGATTAATAAACACACAGGACAAGACAGGGGTGGGGCATCCTGACAGATTTCATGATCTCACTGTTGAGTCCATTATTTACTATGCAGTCTGCGAGCCAATAGGAAACCCTTCGCAGATAACTTGCTGAAATCCAGATGCCCTGTGAGTGGCCTCCTCTCTCTCTAGTAGCCTCAGAAAAGAAAAGGGGTTACTTTGCCATAACCTTCTCTTCGCCGAGTTTCTGTGCCCTCGCTCCCACCAGTGATTACCTCATTCTTTTTTTGAACGCTTTCAAATCTGACATTTAACAATTCCATGCAGATTTAGGAAGCAAACCCTATTTTCTAGAGGTTACTCTTTCCATTCTTTGGAAAATCCAGTCAGCCCTCCCCCAGCTCCCAGCGCACAACCTGTGCCTGAGGGGGCGGGGCCCTGAGGAGGGGGCGGGGCCTGGGGAGTGCCCGGGGCGGGGCACATACCGCACTGGTACTCCGGGCAGCACTGGTCCGCGCTCTGGCGCAAGTGGGCCACTTCGCACGGGCCACACGTGGGCGCTGGAGAAGAAAGCCACAGGAGTCAGAGAACGAAATGGTGTCTGAGATGCAGCAGGATTTTAAATGTTGCAGACTCGTCCACTGAACCCAGTCGAGGCCCCTTCACGGGAGGCTGTGAGGTATCAGGCTGCAGAACCATTGGTGAGTAAGTCTCCCCCGTGTGTCCTGTTGACCCCTTGCACGTGCCCTCCGGGAGACTCTGAGTCTGGGGCGCAAGGCGGGACCGAGGGTGAACCTCTGAGAGCAGCTGCTCCAGGTGCAGAACAGCGGGGACCCCAGGTCAGCCAGGCCAGGAAGGGCAGGCAGGCCTGGGACACGCAGCAGGGCCAAGGGGACCCACGCTCGGGTCTGGGGGCTACAGGGCCGGGAGGGGGCCTTTCTTCCTCCGGGAGCCCTAGGGAAGGATGGCCTCACCTCTGGCCGTGGGGCAGGGATGCGATGTGCAGTTGACCTTCCGCCCACTGAGGCACGTGCAGATTTGGCAGGGCTGCTGGTCCGGGACCCAGGTTTCTAGGAACTGAGGGAGCACGAGGTTCAGGAGGGGCCCAAGACGCGAGGGCAGAAAGCCCTGGAGTCCGTGGGAGTCAGCTTCCCCAGCGCGAGGCTGGCCCGCCCCCGAGGCACGCCTCTGTCAGGGACGCACAGAACTGCCCACACTGCAAGGGGATGTCGGTGCTGAGAAGGAAGGTGCTGGAGGAGCCGGGGGGAGCCCAGAAAGGCAGCCCGTCCTACTTTGTTAACTGAGGGGAATGACACACTACAGACTAGAAAACATGGAAGCTCTCATTGCAGCCCTCTCAGCTGGTGGTGCTAAAACTAAGAAAGGCAAGAAAGAACATAAGAATTCCTGTGTCATACGTCAGCCATCTCTGGAATTGAGTTAAGACAATGGGGCAGGAGGAGAGGAGGGGAAGACCATAAAGCTGTCAGAACTGTACCACTGTTGGAACTAGCAGTGACTGAAGGGATCACTTCGCAGTTTTTCACACGGGGATTCACCCAGTTGGTAAAAGGTTCTCAGGGTTGCACGCGGCCCTGCTGCATAAGGGCTTTGACGTCAGCAAGGCCTGACTCCAGTGTGGGCTTCACTCCTCCGCGCCTCGGTTTCCTCAGCTGGGAAGTGAGGTCACTCAAGCTGGCCCCACAGGCTGCAGAAGACTGTCACTAGCACACAAGGGGACTGCAGAGCCAGGACTGGGTCTCCCTCTAGACTCCACCATCAAGTTAAATTAAATGCAAGTTAAGCCTGGCTTGTGGTGGTGCAGTGGATAAAATGTTAACCTGGAACGCTGAGGTCGCCAGTTCGAAACCCCAGCCTTGCCTGATCAAGGGACATTTGAGAAGCAACTACTACAAGTTGATGCTTCCCACTCTTTCCCCACCTCCCCTTCACTCTCTCTCTCACTCCTCTCTCTAAAATCAATATATAAAAGATTTTTTAAAATAAAATAAAGCAAATGCAAGTTAAATTGCCCACTGAATAAACACATTCTTATCCAGTATTTCAAAGGCCTCTACAAAGTGTCCAGGTCAAGAAAGTCTTGCTTATCTATTCATTGCCATGGCCAGCAGCCAGTCCTCTGAGAAGACAGACCAGAGATCTACAAATAAAGCACCCTCCTCCACGCTGCCCACCTCCTCCGGAGGCCCTCTGGTCCTCCCCAGCACCCTCCGCCACGCTGCCCACCTCCTCCAGAGGCCCTCTGGTCCTCCCCAGCACCCCACTCACTCAGTAAGCAGCACCAGCCAGCCCTGGAAGAGCACCGGCCAGAGGACCCTGTTTCACGGGCTTTATAATAACTCTGTGCAACCCTGTGGCGAGGACATTATTATCATCCGCTTGTAAAAGGAGAAAATTGAGGCACTTGTGGTCCCAGGGCCACAGCAGCACAGCAAGGATTCAAACCCCAAATTCATCCTTTTTTTTTTTTTACTGAGAGAGAGAGACAGAGAGAGGAACAGACAGGCTAGAAGGGAAAGAGATGAGAAGCATCTGTTCTTCATTGCAGCATCTTAGCTGTTCATTGATTGCTTTCCTCATATGTGCCTTGAGCAGGGGGCTATAGCAGAATGAGTGACCCCTTGCTCAAGCCAGTAACCTTGGACTCAAGCCAAAGACCTGTGGCTTCAAGTCATCAACCTTTGGGCTCAAGCCAGTGACTATGGGGTCATGTCTATGATCCCACGCTCAAGCCAGCAACCCCATGCTCAAGCTGGTGAGCTCACGCTCAAGCCAGATGAGCCTGTGCTCAAGCCAGTGACTTCGGGGTTTCAAAACCTGGGTCCTCCATGTCCCAGTCTGATGCTTTATCCACTATGCCACCGTCTGGTCAGGCCCAAATCCATCCTTTCAACACTGTACTCTGCTGCTTCCTAGTAATAATCAGCATTAGATATATTTGAGATATTTTTTCTAGGGACCTTCTATTTATTCATTTTACATTCCCTATCATAACCCTATCAGGCAAGTACTATTAATATCTACGTGTCTAAATGCTGAAATGGAGGCACAGAGAAGGAACACGGCAGGTGGCACACCCAGGACTGGAACCTGGCATTCTGGCCCTGGACACCATGTGCTCTACACCTGCCACAGGCCAGGTCACAGTGCTGGGGCTGTGGGAGTGACGGGCACTGGATACAGACGTCTCAGCACTCAGATGGCTGCCAGTTGACGTGAGGAAATATGTGACTTGTGCATGAAAAGCTGCTTGAGATGAAGTGCAATAAGGCCGCACCACGGAATACTACTCAGCCGCAAAAACAAATGTCAAAACACACAGACACATGGTGGGTCTCCACAGTGTTACCCTGAGTGAAAGAAGCCAGGCCAAAAGGGAGTATATATGGCATGATTCCATTTGTGTAAATTTTCAGAGAATGTAAGCAAATCTACAGTGACAGAAAGCAGACCCATGGTTGCCTGGAGGTGGACGATGGGGGTCCAGGGACGTATTAAGAAAGGGCGTCGGGACACCTTTGGGGGAGGGGAAAATGCTCACTGCCCGGATTGCGATGGCAGTTTTACAGGAGTATGCTTCTGTCAAAGATCATCAAACTGTACACTTTATTAGGTGCTATTTATTATATGTAAACTGTATCTCAATAAAGATAGTTTTTAAAATAAAAGGGCCACAGGAGGGCAAAAGAAGAGTTCACTAGATAGAGCTGGAGTGCTCAGAGAGCCCACCCCCAAGGTATGCCTGTGAAGGGTGGGAAGAGCCAGACAAGGGGTGGTGATTCCTGGGGCGGCAGGGGGGAATGTCCTTGTGGGCCAACAGACAACTGTTGAGTCCTTCCCCGCCCGCTGGAGGCCACTGGATTTCACCTGCTGGGCGAGGGGCAGCCGTGAGCGTGTAAGCAGGACCCTGCCTCCAAGAGCAGGTGCAATGTGTTACATAAGGGCCAACGTGGTGATGGTAGCACGATGGAGAAGGGAGGGAGCAGGAATAGGAAACCAAAAAGAGGCTGCAGGGGCTGGGAAGACCCAGGGAGGGCCAGGGTCTGGCCTCACAGGTGGGAGCAGAGGGACTGGCAGAGGGCTGAGGTGGGCCGACCTCTCCCGTTTCCTGGGCCTCTGGGCCTGTTGGTGCTGCCAAGGAACAGCTAATTGCAAATCGGGGCTCTGTATTCCGACTCCTAAGTGGCAAAAGTGATGAGATGAGAAAGGAGAGGGTTATTGCTTCTGTATGTTTTGAGGTATTTTTCTTTTCCTTAAAGGAGATTTTATATAGTTTCTTTTTTGTGAACTTCAGATATCTGAATTTAAGATTAATAATGCACTTTACAACTATCCTGAGCATGGGCAACACCACAATTGATGACCAAAAGCAGTGCTAAACCATCTCCTAGGGGGTTTTATATTCCCAGGAAGCATCCATGAGACCCACCCAAGACGAGACACAGAATCTGTGGCCCCTGAAAAAGCCCTTTTTGGCGAACGCTAAGCTTCTAAAAAACGCCAGCGGCCAGCTCTACAGGGTCATAACCTGCTGGGTTATGTGGCTAGTAGACCAGCAGATGGCGCTCCTGCATCAGCACGGGCCCACTCCAGGCAGCCCTGGCTCATCCACATGGTTCCAGGGACGGGATGTGACAATTATAGGAACAGGAGGAGTACAGGTATAAGAGCTAGCTGGAGTTAAAGTTCAATTTGTGATAACAAAAGAATGGTCTACGGAGAATACAGCAAGGGAACAGAGAAGTCTTCAAAGCCCCCAAGGTCAGAGAAGGAATACAAGTGTTATCATGCACACAGCTGAGAATTTGAGAGAATATACAAATGAAATGTATAGGTCACAGAACAGCAGAGACCAGAGAAAAAGGAAGGCCCCAGGCGCTAGGCTCCTTTGTGATGGGGGCAGTTCTTGCTGAACTAAGCTGAAGCGGTGCTTGCCCAGCACAGCGCCCACTGCCCTCAACACTGAGAGGGGCGGCCAGTGTATCCCTGGGACCCTTCCAAGCTGGCTACAAAGACTTCCATCTTTACCGCACACTTTATAAACTAAACAGGAGCTATGGAAACTGGTAAATATTTTGCCCTCCTGAAGTTATCACAAGAGATTTATAGCCTTGGTTTATTTCCCTGAAGAAAAAAAATCCTAAGCGCTTTATTCAGTTTTTAAAATTTTCATTTAATGGAAACATTTTTTTCACATTGGAGTTCTTAGTCTTACTCTACTTTGAAAGTGGAAGCTGCACCTGCAGGTGCTGGATAAGTGGTTTGTTTTCATCCACTTAGGCTGTATTTTCTGAAATAACTAAAACTGGCTGTGTCCCCTTCATAGTTTTTGATTAACTGATTTTATGTTACTTGATTTTTAAATGTATTTATAAAAAGGCCTCTAAGCAGAAATACTGTATTGCACTATTTGGAAGCTTCTTTACACAACATGAATGCATACTGCAACGAGGGAGCAGTGAAGGGGAGGCAGGGTCAGAGGGAGGAGTGGAGGGAAAAGGGGAGGGGCGCTAAGATAAAATTCTCGAGGTTCCTGCTGTCAGCACCCTGCAGACAGCCAAAGCTCAGGGAACCAGAAACACTTTGCAAACCTGAGCTGCCTTCTCATCACAGAATCCCAAGGAAGAGGGTAGAAACTGTTTCTGCTTCCCTCTGAGAGTATCTTCCCACTACCAGCAAAACCACTCTGAAATCACCACCGGGTGCCTGCCCCACCTATAAAGGGTACCTGTCACTGGAGCCCAGCGGGAGTCCCAGAGCAGTGCAAGTCAGGGAGAGCAGGGTAAGGTTTTGTCAACTGTTTGGGGAATATTGTAGTACAGGAAGTTATATAAACTGGCAAGTTAAAATATAGCAGTAGGCCCTGGCTGGTTGGCTCAGTGCTAGAGCGTCGGCCTGGTGTGCAGGAGTCCCAGGTTCGATTCTGGGCCAGGGCACACAGGAGAAGCGCCCATCTGCTTCTCCACCCCTCCCCCTCTCCTTCCTCTCTGTCTCTCTCTTCCCCTCCTGCCTCCATTGGAGCAAAGTTGGCCCGGGCACTGAGGATGGCTCCATGGCCTCTGCCTCAGGCACTAGAATGGCTCTGGTTGCAACAGAGCGATGGCCCCAATGGGCAGAGCATCGCCCCCTGGTGGGTATGCCAGGTGGATCCCGGTCGGGCGCATGCGGGAGTCTGACTGCCTCCCTGTTTCCAACTTCGGAAAAATACAAATATATATATATATGTATATATATATATGGCAGTAGAGTATGACTGGGCTGCCCTCTTAGTGTATCTGTTCAACAGTAAAAATAAACGGGGTCTTTTGGGATAGAGCCCAACAACAAAACAGAGCAGAGGGAGCCACCCAAATAACAAGCTAACGGACATCCATGCTGACTTGGACATCCAGTGAGGTCAGAGTTCAGCTCATAATCCCAATGAGATCAATGACAGAGCTAGGACACTACGGGAAGACCTGGTGTAGTGAACAGGAATGTCAGTTTTATCACCTTGTGCCATCCGAGCCTCGTTTTCTCACCCATTCAGTGGGAGATGTAATAATGACTCCACAGAGCTTTGGGGAAAGTCAAATAAAATGGCCCATTTCCTGGCTTATGTGTCAGGGACAGAAGAACATAGTCACTGGAATTGTTGCTTTCATCATTCCCTAGTTTGGTTAGCTGGCCTTACCAGGAGTTCTCCTAGTTGTGATTAAACATAGTGGTAAGTCATAAACCCTATCACTTAGTGATACAGGCTCTCCTTGGTGATGATGGAGATGCTAGGTCTTGGGTTCAACACATGATCACAGAACACATCCTCCTTTGCCAGAAGCCAAATGTACTCCCCCCTCCACCTCGCTCTGCAATCCCACTGTCAGGGACGAAGGACGGGACTGCAGCACGCACATGTGCACAGGTATGCGCTGCCCCGGAGCCGACACATACACTCGTCAGCTTTGAAGGGATACGAAGCCTTCTTAAGATGGGGGAGCATCCTTTCAAAATGTGCTCAGTGACTCCTAACAGGGAATAAAGAACTGATGACTTCCAAGCAAATCAGCCCAAAAAAGACCTAGCAAAGGGACAATTTCATATGTTGGAAAAAACAAGCTCTTTGGGGTCAGATGTTATTTCAAATTCTGAGTCCAACTCCCAACTTTATCACTTACAAGCTATGTCCATGGGCAGGGCCCTAAGCTCGCTAAGCCTTAGTTTTCTCGTAGAGATTTTGTGAGTATTTGTGAGATGATGTAAGATATCCAGTGTGTCCTTTGGAATCCTAGGCTGAGGGATGCTGCATGAACACGTGTGCACGTGCACACTCGCAAACACACAAATGCACACTCACTCACCCACCACACATACAAGTTTCACAGTCAAGTAAGTTTGAGAAGTAAAAACCCTCTTAAATACTTAAATACATTAGTACATCAAAAGATCTAAAAAGTTCCTGCAATAAAGAACCCTGTTTAACTTGTTTAGCTCATGTTCTTTAAATGCTGTTGACTACAAGTAACTGTTAATAGCCTGCAAAACACACCTTTGAAAAATGTTCAGATAATGACTATATAGTGATATAGTGCTTAGTTCAATGCAAGGTATATACTATTCTTAATAATGGCAGATATCATCATTTATTATATTCTTTTCCCATCCCCTCCTGGGTTCCTATGGCATCTATTTACATGAATATAATGATAATAGCAGCAGCAGCAGCAACAGTAGTAATAACAGTAATATATTAACAAAGTATCGTTAACACTTCTGGTGTTTGATCACACAGCTAGTACATGAGAGAAGCAAGATATAAACAAAGACCTGACTCTAAAGCTCCTTTGTCATAATGTCTCCTCCCTCCTCAAGGACCCTCTTAAGAGTCGACCCCTGCTGCCCAAGTTAGAAGAGGGCAATCACTGGCGAACACTGCATGCCACTGGCTCCTGAGAGAAGCGGCCCCGTGGGAGCGAGAGACCAGGGCTCCTACCTGATGCCGGGCTCCGTCCTCGTCCACACACTGGGTACAGGCCTCCTCGGGCACACAGCTGCCTTCCAGCATGACTTGGTGTGCAGGGCAGAAGCAGCCTTCCGAGGGATGGTTCCCACAGGCACTCGAATTGCCCTCACAGTGCCGGGGGCAGCCATGCTCACAGTGGTTGTACACCAGGGATGGTGGGCATGACATAGCTGCGGATGGAGAAGAAGGTCACGCCGGGTGGTGCACACCAACCAGAGGGGAACAGGGGCACAGAGAATTCTAGGTGGTTGGTTGATCATCTGACAAACTTGCTGGGGCAGAGATGGCTAGTTTCTACCAATTTTCATTCTCCCCGTCATCCAGAATAAAGACTACATTTCCCAACTTCCCTTGCAACTAAGTGTAGTCAAGTGACACAGTTTTGATCAATGTAAGAGGAATATAGAATCCTACAGCGGCCTCCAGGAATCTATTTTAAACAAAAACAACTATGAGTGCCTTTTGCCCCTTTTCCATTTTTACCCCATTCGGCCTCTTGGAATCTGGATGTGAGAACTAGAGCTTCCTCTTAAACCACAAGGAAAAACACACCCAAGTAAAGGCAGAGCAGAAAGTGGAAATCCAGTTTGGAGCCCAGAGAGAGCTGGAGCACCTCCCTCTGATCAGCTGTGTGACAGACAATTTTATTTCTCTGTTACTTGCAGCCAAATTTAATTGCAACTGATGATATAAACGTATGTGTCCTTAAGAAGTATTTGGTTCTTTCTTTTCAATACATGTATATTTAATGCTTAAAGGGTCCTCTTAAAATGAAATAAGGAGCCTGGTGCAGAGCATCAGACTGGGACGCAGAGGACCCAGGTTCGAGACCTCGAGGTCACCAGCTTGAGCACGGGTTATCTGGTTTGAGCAAAGCTCACCAGCTTGGACCCAAGGTCACTGGCTCAAGCAAGGGGTCACTCAGTCTGCTGAAGGCACACGGTCAAGGCACATATGAGAAAGCAATCAATGAACAACTAAGGTGTCGCAACGAAAAACTGATGATTGATGCTTCTCATCTCTCTCTGTTCCTGTCTGTCCCTATCTATCCCTCTCTCTGACTCTATCTCTGTCTCTGTAAAAAGAAAAAAGAAAAAGAAACTTCTTTTAAAAAATGAAGTAAGGAATCCACAGCGATGAAGATATGCTTGGGGAGAGAGGCTATGAGGTGACCTACTCCTCCCACTGTGGCCTCGTGTTCTCCTGGTGCCAAGACAGGGAGAGTCTCTAAGGATTTAGAGCATCGGGGTTTTCCTAAGCACAATACGGAGTCAGGAGGCAGACAAAGAAATCAGTGAGCAGAGAAGGTGCTATCGGTAACGCGGACTCAGACACGAACACTTGCCCTCTTGTTCTGCAGGCAGATTGAAAGCAGGGAGTTTCATCCCGTGCACTCAGAGAGCCTGAGCTCAAAGAACCCAGGGGTTGTCTAGTCCAACTGTCTCTGACTAAGACGCAGAAACAGCCGTCCAGAGAGACAAAGAGAATAGCCCATCACCAGCTGAGCTGCAACTAGGGTGCCCGAGTCCCCCAGCCCCAGGTCAGAGCTGCTGGCCGCTGTGTGACAATAAACTCTGCGACTAAGATGCTTGTCTATATGGATTTCCCCCAAAAAGGAACAAGAGTAAGGGATTATTTTGGATAACTGAGAACGTTAAAGTTCAGAGTTTTTTACATGCCAGCGCCCCCTGAAGCAAGAGCCACATCTGATTTATTTTGGTGTCCCCTACATGTTAAAAGACAAATAAATGCCAAGTCCAATTAGGGGAGCTGATGGGGAGACAGCTACGCCAGCAACTGTGTGGCATTTGTAACTAAGGAAAATTGTGGTATCCAAATGGCAAAATTCCACTCACACCCCAAAATTCTGCTTGGGTGTGGCCTCCTCTGGGAGGCTTTGAGAAGTCTTGGTGAATTCAGAATGACTGATTACCCTGTTCTTTGCTGATGAACATCAGCATCTAACACAGTAAAATCACATCTGTCTAATCACTGACTGAAAATACTAATAGAAATGATCGTGCTTTCATTTATACAGAAATTCTACATTCAAATTCCTTTTACCTCCGCCATCTTATTTGAACCTCACTGGAATCCTAGGGAAGAAGAAATGCAGGCTCTTGATCCTCCAGAAGATAAAGAGGCTGAGTCCCAGGGAAGTTGAGCAAGCCCATAATTAGTCAACAACCACAATTTTTAGGGGAACTTGTGGGCACTCACCACAAAAATCAGCTGTCCTCCAGTCAACACAGACCCCATTGGTCCGACAGAGGTGGGCATAAGAGGCGATCACCTCACACACTTGCTCCGGGTGGCAGCTGTCCTGCTGGCAGATGGTGTGAAATGTGGCTGGATCGAGGACCTTGTGGCACTCAGCAAACTGCGCTGAGAGGAGGACCTGGCAGCGGGAGGTGCCGGAGACAGGACAGTCCTCCTCGGGAGCCGGCTGGCACGGCCTGCCCGGCTGCTGCACAGTCCACTCCTGCACCAGCGTCTTCCGGTCCGTGGTGACCGTGCCATCCCTCAGCAGGAAGCCGTTGGCCCCATTCTCATCACAGGTCCCTAGGGGAACAAGCAAAGACACAGTGGCTGTCTGTGGGTGCCAACATGTTGATGTCAGAGACCTGGTCATTCTCCATTGACACCCATGCCTGAATCTTGCTACTAGCCCCAGAAATACAAGCATCCAAGAGCCCCAAGAATAGATCAGTGACAATTTATAGATATAAAGGGGGGGTGCAGAAGATGTTCTTACCACATAGACCGTACATCTCTGAAGCAGAGGTCTTGGGACTCAGCTGCAGCTGGAACTCATTGTTTTGTGGCGTGAACGTGAAGATGTGGCCGAGATGATTGAATCTGATCTCAAACATGATGGAGCCATAGATGTTGACTTCCATGTCCCCACCCATGTAAGGGACAGAGACCAGTCTCCCATTAGCCCCTACCTGCCAAAAGAAGAAAATAACTCATCAGCTGTCATAGCAACAAGGACTCCTAGGATTTTGCTCTTAGCTTCTTCCTGAAGTTACCAACAGGCTCCAATATTCACCAACCCCAGTGTTGGTGAATACCCTGGTACTTATCAGCAGCTCTCCTAAGATAAAGGAGTTTCGCAGAGCTTGGCAGGAAAACAGACTACTATAATCCTGCACAGAGAGCCATGCACTGGAACCTGAAAGCCCAGTGGTTAAAGTGCACCTTGAACCTTGAGTCTCTGCGCTCCATGGAGGAGGACGACCCCTTTCAGGATAGACTGGGAAAGTTGCTATTTTGCCAGCTCCTCAGGTCTGTGTCTCCAGTAACATCTAACAAAACTATTTTAAGTCTTTTGGGGGGAAGGAGGGACAGGGGAGATTATTAGAAGCTCTTTGGAGGCCCATCATGTATCATATCAAACATATTAAGATGTATATACGTACATCTCATGATAAATATAATTTTTGCTGTAAAGATTTTGAAAGGTTTTTCCTATCCCTTTAACTTTTAAAATTTTGGCTGTTAGTCATTTAATATATGACTAGCCCTGATTTTTCAGCAATTACTGTGTGTATTCAAGAATTCTTGCAATGTGAGATCTAACTTATAAGTTGTTTTCACATAATGAAATATTTTTTATGATTTCTAAATGAACAAGAAGTTGGCATAACATAACCTTTCGTAAACATTTAACCAACATTTATTTAAATAGTTTTTTCAGTTTTCTTCTTGAATTTTGGAGCCCCACATTTTGTTTGGGCCCTAAGCTATTTCCAAAGGCCCTAATTTAGGTACTAAGTACTTTCCTTTGGATAGCTAACCGGCCCTAGGCACTGGGCTCATAATGCCTGTTGGGTGCTGATGTCAACCTCAGTTTCCTACTAGTGCCAGAAACTGACACTAACTTTGCAAATTAACACTACCTAAAATTGGTACCAAGCCTGGGCTCTGAACAGCCTGAAATACCCCCAAACTGGAGGAGATGGCCATACAGCCTTCCTAAAGAGGTGGGGCTCTTTAGGCAGAAGGCTAAGTCCCTAACAGGAGCACCAGCTAAAACCAACTGCCACCAGGTCCATGGAAGTGCCCCAGGGCTATGCTGCCTTGCCATGGGACCCACAGAAGGCGCTTCTCACCTCCATGTCACTGTGGAGCTCAACTGAGAGGCCGTTGTGTTTCACCTCAGTGGATTTCATGCACGCCTGCCTCGCCCCAGGGTTGCAGGCACCGTTATGGAGAACCACCTCCAGGTCCTGCTCCTTGTTTTGAAATAGAACGTATGAACAGCTGCCAGTCAGCTTGAAATTCTGCCCATCAAAGGTCACAATGTGCCGGGTAGAGCTGCCCGTACACACACCTGGACAGGGGACAACAAATGAGGGATGTGACATTATCCAAACCCCCACCCATACAAAGAGGCAATGAGTGTTACCAAGTTGCACACGGATCAAGAGAGCTGAGAGCTGAACAGGGCCTTTCAGGTCCTATCATTTTAATTTCCTCCTTTTTACAGATTAGGAAACTGAGATTCTGAGCGGTAGAGGGCCTTAGGTAAGTAACATTGGTCATTAAATATTTTCCTAGAGAAGGCTTAGAAGGACAAGTATTACACTAAAAATGTGGCAAATTATAGAAGCATATTTTTAAAAAAAATTGTAATGTGCAAAGTGAATGCTCTATTCTGCCTTGGCCCAGGAAACAAAGTTAAGTTCTAGGGGTGTTATGACTCATTGAAATCACGAGGAGCTAAGCAAACCATGAGCTCATGATCTCACTGTAATGAAAATTCACCTAAAAACATATGTCTCCTTTCAGCTGCCAAGCAACTAACCGTGTAAGTGGTCATGTTGACTTGATCCCTTAAGAGATCACACACAAGAAATATTTCCAAAACCAAAACAAATGGTTGGGTCAATCTCACACTCCTTCATTTGCCCCTCATTCACCCATATAATCACCAAATCTTCAAGGTTCCTATTAAAACACCATTTGGGAATACTAATGATCTTGCATCTATGCAAGATGACTCAGTGACAATCCCCTCTGTGGAAGGCACCGCAGTCATATGTGATTTGGAAGCTAATTGTTTGACCCACATGAAGTGGGGGATGAGCTTGCCAGACAAACCAGGATCATGTCCATGGCGGCGGGCAAATGAAAGCCCAAGGAACCAGAGGCATTTCAGCGAGTCAGTGAGGCCGCACTAACGCCCCTCACTCCCAGACAGGCCTGGACAATCTCCACCTGCAGGAAAGAACTGTGTATCAAGGCAGCACAACCACTGACAAAGGATGAGTCTGAATGTACCATCTGTCAGAGCTGAGCAGCCTCTCCAAGAGCTCTTCTGCTCAAAATCCCCTAAGTTCCTGGGCAGCCAGTCATTTCCAAGTGACCATACTGAATGCTACCGGCCTGTTGACAACCATACTGTATGTGATCCCAAATACTCCAGCTATGAATATTGTTTTTTTTTTTTGTTTGTTTTTGTTTTTTTTGTTTTTTTTTTTCATTTTTCTGAAGCTGGAAACAGGGAGAGACAGTCAGACAGACTCCCGCATGCGCCCGACCGGGATCCACCCGGCACGCCCACCAAGGGCGGTGCTCTGCCCACCAGGGGGCGATGCTCTGCCCATCCTGGGCGTCGCCATATTGCGACCAGAGCCACTCTAGCGCCTGAGGCAGAGGCCACAGAGCCATCCCCAGCGCCCGGGCCATCTTTGCTCCAGTGGAGCCTTGGCTGCGGGAGGGGAAGAGAGAGACAGAGAGGAAAGCGCGGCGGAGGGGTGGAGAAGCAAATGGGCGCTTCTCCTGTGTGCCCTGGCCGGGAATCGAACCCGGGTCCTCCGCACGCTAGGCCGACGCTCTACCGCTGAGCCAACCGGCCAGGGCTGAATATTGTTAAGTGTTAAGGAATCCAGCCCCAACTTCTAGGGAAATGTCACAAGTGAGAAAGATGGTGTTAGCTCACACTTGGCAAGGTAAAGAGAACGGCTCTGCCCACCATAAAGTAGACTGCTACTGTCAAAGGGGTACTTCAGAGCCAGGGAAAGCCAGGACCGAATTCTGTTCCACCCCTTGTTTGCTCTGTGACCTTGGATAATTTACTTCACTTCTGTGAACCTCTCATCTCGCTTGCTCTCTTTGAACGGATAGGGAAGATTTCCAGGATATATCATTAAACAAAAATGGCAAATCTCATTTGTAAAGAAGGATAAAACCAGAAATGAATAAAGTTGGTGACCTCCAGGGAATAATAGATGGGGATGACTAGAAAAGATGAAGGAAAGAAAGGAGTGACATTTCTGAGTAGATGTTCCTCGACTTACAGTGGGGTTACATCCCAATAAACCCATCATAAGTTGAAAATATCGTTAAGTCAAAAATGCATTTAATGCACACGGCATAGTGAACCCCATAGCTTTGCTTAGCTGATCCTGAACATGTTCAGAACACTTACATTAGCCTACAGCTGTAGCTAGCCAAAAATGATCAAAATTCAAAGTACAAGTTCTACTGACTGCTTATCACTTTCACACCATTGTAAAGTCAAAAACTTGTTAAGTTAAACCATTGTAAGTTGAGGACCATCTTGATACTTTTCTGTAGCGTTCTGACATTTAAAACCATGATAATGCTTAACACATCAAAAACAAATATAAATAAATAAAATCAGCAAGGATGGGGATGCAGGAAATTTAAAATGGAATATCAGCAAACACTAATTAAAGAAATGGTAATGAATAACATAACTATGCTGGAGGGAGAGGGGCAGTCTAAATAACTACAGGGAAAACTGTTACTATATCCGCCAAGACTAAAGACAAAAACGTTACACACAGATAATGTACTCTCTAGTTAGTAAACTTGTTGTGTGTGTGTGTTGTGTGACAGAGACAGAGAGAGAGGGACAGAGAGAGGGACAGATAAGGACAGACAGCATCAATTTTTCATTGTGGCTCCTTAGTCTCCTTAGTTGTTCATTGATTGCTTTCTCATATGTGCCTTGACCAGGGGCTACAGCAGAGTGAGTGACCCCTTGCTCAAGCCAGCGACCTTGTACTCAAGCCAGTGACCTTGGGCGTCAATCCAGTGACCTTTGGGCTCAAGCCAGCAACCATGGGATCATGTCTATAATCCCATGCTCAAGCCAGCAACCCTACACTCAAGCCGGTGACCCCTCACTCAAGCCTGATGAGCCCGCACTCAAGCTGGCGACCTCGGGTTTCAAACCTGGGTCCTCTGCATCCCAGTCTGATGTTCCATCCACTGCGCCACCACCTGGTCAGGCTGTAGACTTGTTTTTCATCAGAGTATTGGTTAGCAATTCTGGAACTATTTTTGTGCATTCTGGGATTAAACCAATATGTAAATATATTGTGGATAATGAGAGCTGGGCTTCTGTTTGAGAAAGGAAGGGGTGTGGATACATCAAAGGATATGGAAACCTAGTTGGAAGGATTCCCTGTGGCCAAGTCTAAGACCATTTGAGCAAGAAAATAAATAATGCTAAGAATTGATTTGTCCCATAGAATAAAATAAGAACTCATGAGTCCATATTAATGCAGTAATTATATATAAAATTCAAACTAACAAATGTGGGGGGATGATACAGTTGAAAATCGCTATTGGTAAAAACTGTTTCAGGCAAGGGCTATCAATGCATACCAAACTTAGTGGGTGACAATAATTTCCACAGTTTGAAAGTATCTCCGCACATGATAATTATTAAGTGTAAGGAAGAAAAGACTAATGTTTCGGAGAAGAAACCTGGTGAATACCACCTTAACCAAGTGATGATACTGAACATCACTGGTAATGGCACAAAATGACCTCCTATCTCAATAACATACCAAAAATGACACAATATGTGTCTTGTGGTATTCTTGACCAAATATAACCTGAACTCTTCCACATATCATGGCCATAAAAATCAAATAAATACTAAAGAATTGTTACAGATTTAAGGAGACTATGGAGACAGGAAACTAAACGTAATGTTTGGTTTTGGTTGAATCCTACACCTGAAAAAAAGGACATTAGTTGGACAATTGGCAAAAAGTGAATAAGATCATACTGTTTTACTGATGTTGATTTTCTGATTTTGGTCATTATACTGTGATTGTATAAGATATTACAATATGGGTAGAGGCATGCAGAAACTCTTTACTCCATTTATGCAATTACTTTATAGGTCTGAAATTATTCAAAATAAAGTTTTAAAATGTTTTTCGAAAAAAAAATTCTAGTTAGCTAAAATCTAGTTTCATCACTCCTGAAGCCCTTCACTCATTTTAAGGTTATAAAAAGAGTCAGAGGGGTCGGATTTAAGAAGAGATTTACTTGGAGAGAGCTGCTCCTGTGTGGTGAGTCTCACGTCCTCAAGTGCCCCCCCAAGGGGCAAATGAGACACCCAAGCCTCATGACCAGGACTTTCAAGAGGCCACTCCTAGAGATGGCTTTGTGTTCCATGCAGTCATGGGACACAGGCACGAAGCATCTAAAAACCAGGAGCTATTGCTATTGGGCAGAGGTGGCCAGGCAGCAAGAGAGACTTGCTGCTGTTGGGGAACTGGGTACATTCCACTTCCACAAAGGTGTATAACAAAGATGTATGAGTCCTGGGGACCAGACATAGCTTCTACAGAAGAAATATTGCCTGGGATTGTTCTAAATCTGGTCCTAAGAGAATTTCTGCCATAGGAAGAAGAGGACCCCAAACGATACAGATGCTAGAAAACAAACAAACGAACAAACAAAACAAAACAAACAGAAGCATATCAGCTAGAAGCAGCAACCGGCCAAAGCATGTAGACTATATCTCGCTCCTCTGCCCCCAAGATCGAGCATCCGAGGAACGCAAAGGAGCCTCTTCAGAAAGCTTCAAGAGAGCTGGCAAGAATCAGCGGCTGCCTTGAACACCTGCCAGGCCAGGGGGTGCAGAGCCTTCTCACAGAAACATGGTCACATAATTTCTGGAACCTTCTGAACCCCCTTCCACTTCCCCTCTGCCCATGCTCCAAGCTGGGAAATAAGCTGACCTCATCCCTTTTCCAGAGGCAGGCCGCCCAAACTGGGATTAGGGAAGTGTTTTAACTCTAATTCAAGGCCAAGGCTTTAATTATTACACAGGAGTAGGCACCCAATGACCAAATTCAGACCTATTTTTATCACTTAAAGTGATCACAGAACTCATTATGGATGAACAGAAGTAACATGAGGTCTGGTCGAGTTCTCATCTAGTCCAGGGAGAAAAGTCATCCCACTAAATAAACTCTGAGGAAAGTGAGGCATAAAACACAGTTTTTATGGCATCCTACAAGTGTGCCTGTTCAATGTAATAATTATGACCTATCTGCTGCTGAGTAGGGATCATAATAAGTGGCCACTTCTCCCAACTGTGAGAGGGCTAACCCACCCCCATGAGTGAATGCTCTCTACAGGTTTGTAGGAGATGGAGTTGAACACGTCCTCCTCTTAAACCAGGCCACTGCAATGATAAATCGTTTGTACCCAACTCTGATACAGCTATAGGTATGACTGAAGCATTTCCCAGGGGCATCTCCCTCACTATTGTACTTCCTTCCACTGCATTGATTCCTACAGGTCGGTTGCCAACAGCCAGGCTGAGCACTGAGCCCTGAAAATCAGTTCGTTCTTCTGGTTATACATAACCTGGGAAGGACCCTCCAAAGACACAGAAAGAGAACAGGGGTCCCTGGGACTGAATGAAAACGTGCAGCAGACACGAGAGGAAGGGAACATAGGTAAAGGTAGCACTGTGCCTGTAGTGAGGAGGGAAGGGATGCTTCTGCGATGGTCAGCTTCTGGTCTGGCATTCTGCACAGGCCAGCAGGACGTACTGTTCCTTTAACACTGTCTAGGATGAGGAAGCGCAGAACTCACAGGGGCAGGTCCAGCGGCAGCCACAGGTCTCTTCCACTCTGATGGGGGACTGGCTGTTGGGGCATGTAGGCCTTGGCTCCCGATCACAGTTGACCCGATGACTATTCAGCAAAGTCTGGCCGTCTGGCAAGCAAGTCACCATGTGGCACTGATCTGGCAAGGTCCAGACATCCCCAGGCTGCAACAGAAAGAATCAGACTTAGGCAGGACACAGGATGAGGCACTCCAACTCTAAGACCAGTCCAAGACCCCTCTGGGGACACAAAGACTAGGACTGGAACATAGGCCTCAACAGCAAAGAGACAGGATACGGAACACAAGGTTCACAGGTGGATTTCTGCACCCACCCAAGAAAAACCAGGGAGTAATGGTAAGAAAGAGAACTGGACGAAAACTATGAGAAAGAAAGAAAAGTTAAAGTTAACAAGAAGAAACAGGGCCAAAAATATACATCTCTGAGCTTTCGAAGTCAACAAAAGAGAACTTACCCTCTTCTCATTCCCGTCCTCATCCACGCAAACGTGAACGAACCCTGAAACAGATGCAAAGGAGATCTGAGTTCGCACCTATCACCCAGGAAGTCTAAGCCATTCCCCACGTCTGCTTGGGCCACCTGGCTAGCTCTTGAACTCAACTCAACTCTGAAAAGAATCTGAGCAGGGTTAACAGGGAGGATGTGGGTACGCATGCTTGGAGGCGGACATCTGTCGTTCTCCAGGCAGGCTATGATCATTTATAATTATGATGATGGCAACAGATAATATGGCAATAACTATGGTTCACAAAGCTTTTCGCAGTCAGCATCTCCTTTTCCTCTTTCACACATCAGTGTCAGTCAGGGCGATAGGGAGGATCCTGAACACTTGAACATTCCTACCTGGAGGAAAGGGCAGTGACTCTGTAGCACGTTTTGACACACTGCTAATTACATCAGGAAAACATATCAAACCAGGTACAAGAAATCAGATATGGCTAAAAGAAGGTTCCTAACCTTCAGTCAACCTACACTGTGGTGCTTTGATATTGAGTCTATGTAACTGTATTTCTGAAGCCCTATCTGCTCATGCTGAGAGTGAGGACAGGGCCCGGGGAAGGAGACCATGACCTGCAGGATGCGAGGTTCCCTGTTCTCTATCTTCCACTTCTTTATCCAAGATCCCTGTGCACTATTAAGCACGAGCTTTATCTGCTAAAGTCTGGATGAGTAGTGAGACTGGGAAGAAGGCCAAACACTGAGCTTTCTTGTAGCCCTTTGCAGGTTCATCGTACAAACTTCCCATGAGCAGAAACATCAAGGTCCTGGTCCACACAACAGTCTTCACTCAAGGCCAAATCTTGTACATGGGCATTCTCAGGTCTCTGAAATGGGTGTTGCTTTTGTTTCTGTTTTGTGAGAGGGGGAAGGAAGATGTTCCAAGACTCACCAGAGCACAGCTTGTGGAGGAAGGAATTGCCCAGGGTGAGCAAGGTTGGGAGGTCTTCGATCTGCTGGAGATTCACCACGTTGGAGCTGGCGTCTGGGCCTGCTAAGACCCTCAGCTGGGCTGTGTCATACCGATCCCCAATTCCAATGGGGAACACTGTCACTCCTAGAGTTAGCAGGAGAACAAGGTCTCTGTCAACGTGCTCTGGTCTGGCCTGAAGCTGCACCCGTATCTGCACAGAGCCTCCCGTTTTCCAGACTGGTCACATGCACACACCCTGTGAGGACGCCAGTCAGGCAGTCCGCAGTGTTAATGAGCTCATGCTCTGCGCCAGGGACTACTCTAAGCAACGCAGATGCAGTGAACCAAGCAGATGAAGTCTCCGTCCTCGTGGAGCTTAGACTGGGGACAGACAGACAACCAAGCACACAAAGAAGTAAAGATCTAGCATTTCAGACGTGGGGAGTACTTAGGAAAAAACAAAGTGGGATATAGGAGTGCTCAGGGGTAGGAGTGGGGGTTAGTGTTTCATACAAGGTGGTTGGGGGGGTGTTCAGTGAAGAGACGACATTTAAGTAAAGACTCAAAGAAAGGATGGAAGAAACCAGGAGGACACTCTACACAGACAGACCAGTGAGCACACAGGCCCCAGGGCAGAAGTGTGAGGCGGACTCCCGGCATTGGGAGCAGAGCAGGCCGGAGAGGAGGAGGGGCACACGGATCATGCAAAGCTTCACAAGACACAGCAAGGACTCAGCATGTCCTCTCAATGAAATGGGAAGCCAGCCAAGAGTTTGGAGTAGAGGAGTGACTTGAGCTGAAGGGTCACTACAGCTGCTGTACAGATTGGGAACCACAGGGAAAGGGTGGAAGCTGGGTCCAGTTAGAAAGACATTTCAACACCCGGGTGAAAGGGGGCGGGGCTTGGGTCTGGTAGCGTGATGGAGGGGGCATGGCAGGGTGGAGTTCTCAATGTATTATTTTGAAGATCGAGCTATTGTTTGCCAATGGCTTGGATGGTGGTGTGGGAGAAAAAGAGAAATCAAGGACGCTGACGTTTCAGACCTGAGCAACTGGAAGAATGGAAGTGCCCTCCTTTAGGATGGGAAAGACTGCAGGAGGAGACAGGTGCAGAGGTCAGAAATTTCATTTACATTGAGTTGTCTGTTAGAACATCGAGGTGGAGTTGAAATGAGAGACCTGGGCGAGAGGCAGTGGTAGATAAATGTATTAGACTCGACACTGAGACCACCCAGGGTGTGAGCGTAAGAAGAAAAGAAAATGTCATAGGGTCGAGCAGCAAGTATGCGCGTGCCTGGTTACTGCTGAGAAACTGAGGCCTTGAACGGTTCAATGACTTGGTCTGGATCATGTCCGTTCCCTCCAGACCACAACTGCTTCCTTTCCTGATGACAGTCTTTCTGGAGTCGTAATCCTAGAGGGGAGAAGTCCCCATCCTAAAATACCTCCCAGCAGTGCACCATAAAGTTTGAGGTGTTTGCAATTTGCTTAAGATTAATGCTGATTTTCCACCAGCAAATTTCAGCTCTTGTAAGCTACTTGTAACATCCCAATAGATACCCTTTCCATTCTAGAGGTTTTTTTCTCCCTAAAGCAATAGATTTTGTAAACATGTCATAAACACTCATCCAATGAACGTAAGTGGCCACCTATTTTGTGTACCATCATGCACAGATGACATAAAAATAGCCCTGGCCGGTTGGCTCAGCGGTAGAGCGTCGGCCTGGCGTGCAGGAGTCCCAGGTTCAATTCCCAGCCAGGGCACACAAGAGAAGCGCCCATCTGCTTCTCCACCCCTCCCCCTCTCCTTCCTCTCTGTCTCTCTCTTCCCCTCCCGCAGCCAAGGCTCCATTGGAGCAAAGATGGCCCGGGCGCTGGGGATGGCTCTGTGGCCTCTGCCTCAGGCGCTAGAGTGGCTCTGGATGCAACAGAGCGACGCCCCAGAGGGGCAGAACATCGCCCCCTGGTGGGCACGCCGGGTGGATCCCGGTCGGGCGCATGCGGGAGTCTGTCTGACTGCCTCCCTGTTTCCAGCTTCGGAAAAATAAAAAAAAATAAAAATTAAAAATAAATAAATAAATAATAAGCGAGATTTTACTCTTGCCTTCAAAGAGCCATCAGTTGGTGTGAGAAACAAATGTGCAACCAAAAATGGACAATGTGGTTTGCACGTTTTGAGTAGTTCAGGTGCGGTACAGAAAAAGGAGTAACTCACAGCAAGATATCAGAGAAAAGACAACTCTGGAACAAGGTCTGAAAGGCGAACAATAGTCCAGGTGGCCATGGGAGGACTTCACGTCATTCCACTCACCTGCCCCCTCCCGCACCTGCACCACACCACCTGTCCTGGCTCACACTCTGCGAATATTCACAGCACATGTTCCTATGAGACACCAGTGCTGGGTCCTGCCTGCCTCGCCTCCTTCTTACCTTCCTAAAGCAGCAGCCGTTGTCTCCTGTCCATCCCGTGCCCCCCAATCCCATTAGGCTGGCACCAGAAAAGGGCTCTTAATATATGAAGGTCCCGGATAGCTCTCAAGGTCCCTTAGTGAGTCCCTCTGGCCTCGGACATGGGGACAGTGGTGAGAGACCAGGATACCACTTAAAAAAAAAAAAGTGTGAGGTCTGACCCACCACTGGGCACAAAGGGGAAACACAGAGTGATTAAAGGTTAAAATAGAAAGAATGCAAACAATAACATTCATTACTGCTTCGTTTCCAAATAACACAGGGATTGGACAATTTCCTACTGTTGGAAACCAGGCCACATGTGGGTATTAAGCATTTAAATTGGCCAGGACAGTTGAAAGCCACAACTTTCCACTTTCCACCCTCTAGCGTTGAACAGTCGGGACTGTGCCCTAGACACTTACGGTTGGATCTGGCGGCAGCGGCGGCTGCAGCCACCGAATCCGTGGAGACGTCCATGACCAAGATGACTACCGCCTTAGAGGCTCCAGGCCTGGCACCATGGACTTCCGAAGTGAGGTATTGCAGAGCAAAGCCCAAAGCTTCCCCTGAGAGTGGAGAAGGAACCACACCAAGTCAGTCCTGACTGGGGGAAGTGGTGCTTCTGAAGCCAGTGGGGCAGGCCCCCTATCCTCAGGTGGATCCTTAGGCCACCAAACTGATTCAGAGACTCAGAGAGTCTCACACACAAGTGAGATCTGAAAGAGCATCTAGGCCCTCGCTCTACAGGGAAGAACACTAAGGCCAAGAGCATAGTAACTGGACGAGGTCACACGTCACCTAGGCTGAGAACGGGGACCAGACGCAGCCCCATATCCCAGCCCACGGCACCACGTTACCAATTTGGCTGGGGCCTCCCTCCTGCTGCATGTAGTCCACGAGGCTCATCAGGTGGGTCTTCTCCTGGGCCACATTCCACGGCACGTCGACGGCGGTGATGCTGCCGTACTGCAGCACTGACACCTGCATGAGCTGAGGCCCTGTGGGGACAGAGGACGCGGGATCGTGCTCGGGATCAGGTGGAGCCCCGGAAAGGGCCCCTTGCTAACCTGCTCTTTCAGGTGCATCACTCACCTATATTGGCTTTTGAAATGAAAGCCTTGGCGAAACTCTTCATTTCGTCAAAGTAAGAAGCTGGGACGCCGGAGGAGCCGTCCAGGAGGAGGACCATGTCCAGGGGCTGGCTGCAATCTGCAAAGGGACCGGGAAGGTGAGCTCACAAGCGCCAGCACAGGAGACCGGTCACTGTGACAGACACCTGCATTCAAGGGGCAGGCGTGCAGGGCACTACTGACCACATGGTGCTGTCAAGGGGAGGTGTCACCATGGGTCCTGCTGGTTGGCAAGGGGGGCCAGGGAGGAGGGAAAGGGGCCCATGAGTGCCTCCAGCTTGGAGGCATTGGGAAGACTCCAGTGCTACTCACTGGCAGTTTAAATGTCTCCCGATGAAAGCAAGAGGCATCTTGCTCCCTCAGTAACAGGAGGCTGCAACTCTTCTAGAACTGAGTGAGATGGCAGAGCCACAAAACAGGGAGATGGCAAAAGGAATTGGAGCAGCAGCAGAGCCTTGGGAAATGAGCTGTGTGCCTGCGAATCTTATGGAGTGGTAAGTGCGAGAAGGTATTCTGGTTATAAATGCCTAATGCTTGGGTTACTGCTTGGGCACAGAGTCTATCTCTGGCTTAAACACCATTCTGAGACATAAGATGATGCTATTACTGTTCTCCTTTGCAGAAATATTATAAAAATGTAAATAAATCTGTGTCTCTGATTAAAACAAGAACAAAGAAACAAAGGCATTGATGCCAAGTGTGAGGATGAAGAGACATTTAAAGAAGGCTTGTTTTTCTGAGATGGTCCCAAATAAGGATGCTCAAGAATTAGGAACTGATTTAGACATTATCCATTAAGAAGGCAGTAATCATAGCAGAAGAGGCAAGCATTTTTTGAGCATTTTCTATGTGCTGGGAACTGTTTCAAACATTTTTCAAGTGGGTACAATTATTATCCCTATTTTACAGATGAGGACACTGATACACACAGAGGTACTTGCCCAAAATTACCCAAAATTATTACCAAAAAAAATTGCCCAAAATTACACAGCTAGTAATTCAGCTAGTAACTCTGAATCATTTAGGCAGAGGTGAGATTCAAACAAAGGCAGTTTGGCTATAGAATCTGAGTATTTCACCTGCTACCTGTCTCCTAATTTCCTGGTCTCACCCTAAAGAACGTCAGCTGCTTAGAATAGCTGTATCTATCTAGGGTGGTCAAAAAGCTGATAGTCACCAAATTTAACAGGTTACCTCCAAGGCAGAGGGTAGGATTGGGTGGGATGAGGCTACATGATAAGCACATATTTTTTTTACTCCATATCTTTGGTATTATTTAAATTTTAACAATGACTTGCACTACCTTTGAATTTACAAGGAAAGATCCTCCTCAGTGAAGGATCACATTCTGCCTGGGGGGGGGGGGGACGACAAGGACACAGGTACTCTGAAGTCAGGGTGTGACCTAAGGCACAGAGCAGGGCAGCCAGGACTAGAACCTGGGAGTCACATCTCCACCAAGGCCACCTCCAGCCTGGCGCCTGTGCCAAGTGCCCACATACCTGGGGCGGGGGAGGGGGCGGGGGTGGGGAGCTGCAGCCCCTCTCCGGAGCAGCACCGCTGCAGCACCAGGTCCGGAGCCTCTCGGGGGAGGGTCTCAAAGTCCTGGATGAGGATGGGGGTGTGGGGCCAGCCGATCCTCTCCAGCTCCTGCACGTCGGCACGAGGGCCCACTCCAACGGGCACCACCTGGATGTCTCCGGGCATCCGCTTGATCTCATCAGAGGCGGGGCTCCCTGTGACCATGTAGACCAGGTTGGGCGCCTGCTCCCGGTCCCCCTGGCTGGCCAGGAAGCTGTGCTCGGACACGTACTGCAGGGCCAGCCCCGTGTTGGTGCTGCTGCCGCCCTGGTAGCGGATCTCCCGCACCCGCTGCAGGATGTTGCCTTTGGACTGCGTCTCGCGGAAGGTGGACTCCACGGTGACGGTGTCTGCGTACTGCAGCACCGCCACGTGGATGCTGTCCCGGCCCACGTCCATCCGCTGGATCACCTCCTCCACGAACTCCTTGCTCTTGTTGAAGCTGGCCTCGCCAATCTGGTCCGACCCTTCCAGAACAAACACCACATCCAGCACCATGGAGTTCCTCTTGGGTCCCAGGGTCGAAACCCCCAAGTGCCCCATGGTGACTTGTGCCACAGGAGGGGGCTGCGTCGGGGCGGGCGCTTCAGGGGCAAGGTCACAGAGGTAGCTGATCATCTCGTCCCTCCGCTGCTCCAGCTCGTCCACACTGCTGAGCACAAAGGCCTTGTTCTCCGGGGCCTGCTTCTCAATGAGGCGGATCTGCCTGAGGTTGGCGTGGGGCCCAATGCCCACCGGGATCACAATGACCTTCTTCTTCTTCAGACCCTGGACGTAGCGGACCAAGTTCCGGGCCAACTTTGGGGGCTCCTGGCTGGCCGTCAGGAGCAGGGCGACGCGGGAGGCCTCGGGGCGGTCAATCTTGCCAAAGATCTGGAAGAGCGTGTACTTGAGGACCTCGCTGGTGGAGGCCACGGCGCTGCCGGCGTACTTCACCAGGCTGGCGATGCGCCGCAGCTGCGAGGGCCGCTTCCGGTCCCTGAGCTGGACGTAGGCGTGGGAGCCCTCGTGGTACTCCACCACGGCCACGCGGATGTGCTTCTGCGAGATGCGCAGGCGCTCCATCATGTTCACCACGAAGGCCTTCAGCACGCCGAACTCGGCCTCGGACAGCCGGGAGGAGCCGTCCAGCAGGAAGACCAGGTCCAGCAGCTTGCTGCAGTAGAAGGCGTGCAGTGGCGGTTCTGGGGTGTCTTCCACATAGGGGGTGGTGAGGCTGAGCGGGCCTTCTGTGGGCGGCACCTCTAGGCCTCCAGGCTCCCCGCAGGCTTCACAGGTCAGGTTGACACCATCACAGTGACTGCGGAGGGAAGGAGACAGGAAAGGTTCAGGAGGAAGCTCTGAGCTCTACTGAGCCCTACTCAGAACCACTGCACCTATATCCATACACCTGCCTGCCCTGCCCTCCTGAACGGAGCTCCCACGGCTCACTCTCCACCCGAGAGACATCGTTGTTTAACCTATGTCCCCAAATAGCATTCCTACACACATACACACACAAGAGAGAGAGAGAGAGAGAGAGAGAGAGAGAGAGAGAGAAGGTTTCCTTTGATTCTAGAAGCCAAAGCTTTAAGCTATCCTGGGACCTGAAAAATAATCTTTCTTGCTTCCAGGCCATCCACACAACCATTGAAAGTTGACTCCCCCTCCCCCTCCAATATCTCTAGCAATATAAATATTTAATTATAATCCAAAGCTTCTGCCAAGTAACTCCAAAGACAAATAATGCTCTAAAATGTTGACACTGACCAGGACTTGTAAATGTCTTACTGAAGATAAATGCTTCACAGTATTTATTACAACAGTTTTAACTGTGTGGAATTTGTTACCATGTTTAAAATGTTGGGCTTCAAAAAAGAGAGGAAACACTGGACTATGAACATTTTTGGAAAGATGAATAAAGCTTCAAACCCCCAGCACTAGCCAGCAAGACAAAGCACTTGAGGGGTCAGACGGGGAAAGTTGGTGGCTCGTTCATCCAGTCCTCCAGCAGAAATGTGGGGAGCACCCGTCACGTGCCAGGAAATGACTAGGCCCTGCACCCAGCCCCGAGTTTATGCCAGGGGTCTTTAGCAGACCCCTGAAACAATCCCTACCCCACCAGTCCAAACTTCCAGTCCCTTCTGGTCACTTCTCCCTTTCACCAATGTCCTGGAAAGCGGCAGGCTAAGCCAGGCCCCCGTGAAGCCCAGGCTAGGCCTTTCTCTTCTACGAAGTCCCAACCTTTGAGGCAACTTGCCCTCAGCAGGCCCAGTGAGGGCGAAAGGGCAGCGGTGGCCAGAGCCCTGGGGAGTGTGCCCTGAAGCTTGATTCCCAGGCGCTATTCAGCCTGCTCTGAAACTACAGTCCACACCTGCTCACCTCTGCAACATGCACCCTGGCAGCTGCCCCCTCCCGTGCCCACAGAGGGAGGTGGGGAAACGGCTGGCACTGCACTCCCATGTCCTGTGGCTCAGAGCCCCGTGCCAGCATCGGGCTCATTCTTTACACCCTACAGTCCCCATTTCAGCACATGGAGAATGGACAGGCCAGTCCTACTGGGAAGCCAATTCCTACGTCCTTGTGGCCCACACGATTTATTGCTTCAATCTTTGTTAACAGTGCATGAGTGACACATTTGCTAGTTTCCTGTGTTTGCTAGGAAGCTCACCCCAGGCAGTGTTCACTCCTGTTTACACAGATGGCTGCGGCGGGGTCTGACTCTGGCAGCTGCGGCCACAGCCCATTCCCCGGTGAATTTAAGTTCTCAAGTTTAAGTTCCCATAAGAAGTGGTATTGAATATATCAACATCCAAATGCATGTTTCTTCCTTAGGAGCAGGGCTTCAGAAAGCTCAGTGCTCACCCTGGGGACTCGTTCTCACCTCCCCAAACTGCCCAGTTCCCAGAGGCTATGGGATGAGAACCCAGGGTGCAGGAAGGAGTGGCTCTCCCCTCCCTCCCCCACCCACCCAAGCTACAAAAGCCATCCGGGGACCTTGGCCGTGGCCCAGAGGTGTCTATGGTACACTGAGGGTCTGGGCTCTCTGCCTCCCTTTCCTGCCCTGCAACCCCCACCCCCCCACTCCAGCTACAGAGAAACCTAATTTTCACAGATGCCTGTCCCAGCCTAGACGTGACCTCCAGGAACAATCAGACTGCACCCATCCTTCAGTGAGAACAGATTAAGAGATGTTTCCTGGATAAAGAAGATGTGGCATATATACACTATGGAATACTACTCAGCCATAAGAAATGATGACATCGGATCATTTACAGCAAAATGGTGGGATCTTGATAACATTATACGAAGTGAAATAAGTAAATCACAAAAAACCAGGAACTGCATTATTCCATACGTAGGCGGGACATAAAAGTGAGACTAAGAGATATTGATAAGAGTGTGGTGGTTACGGGGGGAGGGGGGAAAGGGAGAGGGAAAGGGGGAGGGGGAGGGGCACAAAGAAAACTAGATAGAAGGTGACAGAGGACAATCTGACTTTGGGTGATGGGTATGCAACATAATTGAATGACAAGATAACCTGGACATGTTATCTTTGAATATATGTATCCTGATTTATTGATGTCGCCCCATTAAAAAAATAAAATTATTATTAAAAAAAAAGAAATATATAAAAAGAAAAAGAGAGATGTTTCCTGGAGAAGATGTTTCTAGTCTGTCTTAAAGAAAGAGAAACAAATGGAATGAAATCTACCCCCGACTCGCACGTGGTAAGGAAGTTCTCCCAAAACCTACACCCTGAACAGGTCCCCAGGGAAAACAGTAAGACTCAGACTTCAAACAACCAGGTTTTACCAAATCTGGCAGTGCTTAGGGTCATCGGGGTTCAAGGTGATTTTCTTCCCATGGGCTAAGCGCTGGCCGGACACCTCACACACGGGGCAGTCCGCAGGGTCAACGCAGGTCTGCAGAAGCTCATCTAGGATCTTCCCTGCATGACAAACTTCTCGTGAGGAAACAAGACTCTCACCTTTGCCACGAGCCTTTACCCAAAGGGATCTGTCCCGGAAGCCAGCTCTGCCTGCCTCCCCAAGAGTCACCTCATCACGTAGAGACAGTTCTTAGTTCCTCCTCTTCTGGAAGAAGTGATTTCTCCCTCTGCAGAATGGGAGGGGATTCCATCACCCCCCATGGTCCCCAAACCTCAGCACAAATGAAATCTTACCTCTTTTTGCAGGTCTTTTTTTGCTCCCCCAAAGAATATATTTATTTTTTTACTGAAGTTATTAGAGTGACATTGGTTAATGAAATTATACAGGTTTCAGGTGTACAATTCTGGGTGGGAATGTTCTGACTATTGTACTGTGCATTCAGCGCCCCAAGTCCAGTCTGCACCCAGCACCACCCATACCCCTCCTCCCCCTCCCCTCCTCCCCCCCCCACTATTCCCACACTGTTGGCTGTGTCTATAAGGTTTTTCTCCTTTGTTTAACCCCCTCACCTGTTTTTGTTAATAACTCTAGATCTGTGCTATTCAATACAGTAGCCAGTAGCCACATGTGGCTAGATTTAAATTTAAATTAATACTAAATAAAACTGAAAATTCGGTTCCCCAGATACATGAGCCACATTTCAGTAGAACTGCCCATCATTGCAGCAAGTTCCGTCAGAAAGTGCCACGCTGGGTGACAAACCTGTACGTAAGCACAGAGCACCAGTGCAGGTGCTCAGAGCCACAAAGGTCATAGGTGGCCCGGCTTTGATGGGAAGGCCAGGTGGAAACAGCACCCAGGGTTACAGGGGTGGGGACAGGGCTCCACTGGGCAAAGCTGAGATGCCGTGGGCCAAGGGACCACCTCTCCGATCACCTGCCCCATGCCTCCAGCCCATGCCCACCCAGGGCCGGCGACTGACCTGGAGGACAGTGGGCGTGGCAGCCCTCCACACACTGCACTGGGCAGGCCAGCGGCTCGGGGTGCTGGCACGTGGCGGGGCAGGCGGGAGCACAGCTGTTGTACCGCCACTCACAGTCGTACCCGCCGTCCTGGAGATTCCGCTCCTCGCAGGTCTGGGCTGTGCAGACGGAAGCAATGAGTGTAACAGGACAGCGCAGGCCGTCCCGTGCCGCCTGAGGTGCCAGGACCGCCGCGAGGCCCCAAACCGATGGCGGTGAGACCAGCGGCGATGGCCCTGGAGAAGGTGATGAGTCTACCCAGGAACTAAGGAACGGGCCAGAGTCGCCAGTAGTGGAGGCTTCTGAACTTTTACAGCACCTAAACCAAGAACCCAGTGGTTCTGAGTTCGTTTCCCATGGAAAAGTAATCAGCTGCTTACACCCGAGGAAGGAAAACCCTATATAAACGTATGAGTTGATCAATCACGTTGACAAATGTGATCGTGTCTAACTCAAGACACGCATTCACTTCCCTCTTCCTGTCATCACTGTCCCCTCTTCTCTCCCTCTTCCAGAATTTCTCCAAAATAAAGGTCTCCACATATTCATGTCCTCAACCCCTGTCCCTTGTCCTTCTTCACATCAGGCGTTCACTCCCTCTGCCCCCCTGCCCGCCGTCCCCACACTAGAGCTCTGCCTTCTCTCCCACTGGGCTGCCTTCCTGTGCCCCACTAGAAGGTCTTGAAGTCTAGGTACACGAAGGTTGAGGGAAGGGTGAGTGAGACCATGAGGGACATCAAGACTCACGACACAACGTGGCTGTCCTCCAGGTCACCACCTTGCCGTGCTGGGCACACAGGTGAGCGTAGGCAGCAATGGTGTCGCAGAAGCAGGCACAGTCCCCAACAGACTCACAGGAGCAGGAGTCGTAGATGCAAACATCCAGGAAGGGCTCGGGGTCCACCTGCAAGGAGCCGCAGGGTGGGCGGGGCCTGGGACCAGACTCGGGCACTCTGGCTCCTGGTCCGGGCGGGAATGTTCTGGTGGCCAGAATCGGGAAAGGGGGCTCCCGGGAAGAAGGGGAACTGGATGGAGGCCATGCTTCCACAGAGGGACTGGGTAGGGAGGCAGAATGCCTAGCTTCTAATCTGTATTCCAGCAAGAAACACTGAGTAAAGCACTTTTTCCCGTCTTTTATAGGATAGGTGTGTCTGAGAATGTTTCAAAAAGACATTTCTTTCTAACTCTCTGTCCACTTACCAGCTCAGTCATCCCGCCATCCTCTAAGCCCACTCCCAACCTCATGGGTGTTTGGGTGTTTTTTACATAAACACAAACACACATGCAAGCTGGCCACTCTCTTTCTTTGCCTCCATTTAGCAAGGAGAGAGAGGAAAACATCAGGACCCGCTCAAGTCGCCTCGCTGAGGTGCTCTGGGATGAGACGGCTGGACAGTGTATATTCCTGAACTCTGACCCCAAACCTCCATGAAGAGGTAGCCTACCTACCACTCACGTTCAATTACAGCAACCGCCTTCCCCTCCCCCACACACGCCACTGCACACACCGGCCTCTGTCAGGGTAGCTGTGAGAGGGACAAATTCCGACACTCGCTGGGTCGCTATTTCCAAGACCTTCCAACCATCCTGATTCCCCTGACTCCTCTCCCTGTCTTCACCCTCCCCACTCAGATGCCCAGATTTCCACTGAGCCTGGGCATCCTGCGCATCCTCTGAAGTCCTGAGGAATGAAAATCATTGGGTGGATAGAAAGAGAACTGAGATACGGGTATTCAACCAGCCACGCCCATGTTGGGTACTACACAGTTGCGTGTGTGTGTTTGGGGAACTCCTTGCCACCATTGCAGACAAAGGCACCAACATAAGCCATAAAACGAGAGCCCAAGCCCCCTGAAGTTAAGACCAGAAAAGGGTTTTGAGGTAAGACTTAGGAGCTGAAGGGCTCTATGAGGGCAGAGGCTAAGGGACTCAGGTCTGAAGACATAGTAAGGTAAGAGGAAATGAAATTTCTGGCTCTAGTGTTGGAGCGGAGACACTTCCTGGGGCACAAGCCCCAAGGCTGAGGCGGAGGAAGCAGATGAGCTACGCCCTCCTGTAGAAGTGACCTGCCAGGCGTGACTTTCCTCGTAAACTGTTGATAAGCCTTTCTGCTTCCCAGCCTGAGGTCAAGAAAGCCAGCGGAGAGGTGACCCCAATACAGATCATTTCAAAGCCTCCAAGGGAGTGTCCACAATTAGAAGTTCGCACTGCAAGTGCCCGAGCCTCTGGCCAGCTCGGCGCTCTCAGGCCTCTGGCCACCCCGCAGCCCTCACCAGCCTGTTGCAGTCCTGGAAGACGTCACTGGTGAGGATCCTGCAAGCGGAATCCACCATGCTCTGCTTCATGACGTTGTTGTGGCAGGCGGCGGGGGACGAGTCCAGTGGCACCTGGGGAGCAGGCACGGGCACACACAGACTAGAACAGTCCACCCGGACCCACAAGACCCTCTCCCCAAGCCCTGCCACCCCTGCAGGGCTCTTCGCCCACCTCCCACCACCCGGTCCCCATGGAGACTCCAGACGTACTTTCCCGGTGTCAGCGCACTGTGGGCTCACTTTCCAGGAATTCCCGAAGTCCACAGGGTCCTCCTCCACTTGGAGGCTGCTGCTGGTGAAGTCGTTGTTCTGGATGCCGTCGAAATTCCCACAGAGGCCGCACACCTGCTCCTGGCGGACAAGTTGAGAGCATGAGCATGGCGAACTTCAGGGCAAATTCTGACCCAGGGCAAGGAGGACTCCAGGCAGCAAGGGAGGCAGGCTTGTCTGAGGAAGAGGAGGGTGGGAGGGGCCTGGATGGAGGCCCAGGCGGAGACCAGGGCGACCAGCAAAGCCTTGCCCTTGTCAAGGCCTTTTCCTGGCCTTCCTTGCTGACCTCATTTTAAAGTTAAAGAAAAAAAAAAAATCGGTCATAAAAATAGGCAACCTGCTCATGTCCCACAGTTGGCCAAGGGCAGAAGTGGAAATTAAGCCTTGGTATCTATGAGATAAGCCATCACCTTCCCCAGGAAAGGCCTGGGCACGGAGAGGGGCTGGTTCTTAGTTACATCACTGAGAGTGCAGATCTGAGAAGAGGATGCTCCAGTCCAGCTGTGCTATGGACGGGGGCCCCTCACCTGGAGAACTGCAGCCTATTCAGAGCAGGCTGGCCAGGATTCCGATGCCTACCAAATGCCCCCTGGGCTAACATAAAATCATCTCCGTGTTCCCCCATTATCATGCCATAATACAGTATAGGTCCTACACAAGTAACTGCTGAATGAATGGAAACCATCATGTAAAAACTATGGGAAGAACTGGAAAAGACAGCTGCTGGGCTCTTACGACATAGTTGGAGCCCTGTGTTGGGATAAAGAGATGTGACTTATTCTATTTTGCTTCAATATGGAGAATTTGGTTTGGCCCAAAGGGGATACATTACTGGGAAATATGTTAGAGTGTTCCCACAGTTGGACAGAAGGCCAAATGTCTTTACATGGCTTAACAGCCCCCACAATACGGCCCTGCCTCCTCCCTACCCCGGTTAACTGCCCAAGTCCCTCCGCTCCAGCCATGGACAGCCTTGCTCAGACACTCCGAACACCATACACAGGTCATTTTGTTTTGTTTTGTTTTTTTTACAGAGACAGAGAGTCAGAGAGAGGGATAGACAGGGACAGACAGACAGACAGGAACGGAGAGAGATGAGAAGCATCAATCATAAGTTTTTCATTGCGACACCTTAGTTGTTCACTGATTGCTTTCTCATACGTGCCTTGACCATGGGACTATAGCAGATCGAGTAACCCCTTGCTCAGGCCAGCAACTTGGGTCCCAGCTGGTGAACTTTCCTCAAACCAGATGAGCCCACGTTCAAGCTGGCAACCTCGAGGTCTCGAACCTGGGTCCTTCGCATCTCAGTCCGACGCTCTATCCACTGTGCCACCACCTGGTCAGGCCATCCACAGGTCTTTACACAGGCCTCCTCTCATACAGACATTTGCATGGCTCCTTCCCTCCCTTCTCTGATGTTTCCACTCATACACCCCCTTTCCAGACCATCCACCTTCCCCTGAGACATGGGGGGGGGTAGCATCTACTTCCTGCTACTCAGGAAGATGAAGATGGTCCCAACAATAAGTCACAGACAAGACGAGAAAGAAGCAGGGGAAGGCCACTGACCTGGTACATCTGCTTCAGCACCACAGAGATGCCCAGGCGGCGGTCCCAGACCACAGAGAGTGCCTTGCTCAGCAGCAGAATGACATACCGGCCAGACTCCACCACCTCAAAGTGAGTTTCGTCCTTCATGGGCCTCTTCACATCCACCTGAAGGAGGGCAAAGCATGAGACAGGGAGAGGGAGTATCCCCCATCCTGCCCTGCTCCATACCCACACCTTTCTCCGTGGCTCTGCACAACCGTAAGCCATTGGCCCCACTCAGTATGGGCTCGTCCCTTCAGGGCCAGCAGCTGCCCGGATGTGTCTGTGTTCATCTCCCTACCCCCCCCCCAAGAATTCTCTGAGTAAGGGACAATAGAGGTGGCAGTAAAATTATAATTATGGAATTAACAATGCAATGAAACCCAGTAGTAGAAGATCACCCATCACAAAAAGAAAATTTTTTTGATACTTGATCATTAAATTCACATGTCCCTTAAATAGGTTTTTAATGTAACAATGATTTTAAGCATCTCTAGGCAATTGATTTTAAAATTTATCCCTTTACCCCTGGCTGATTGACTCAGTGAGAGAGCATTGGCCCAGTATGTGGATGTCCTGGGTTTGATTCCCAGTCAGGGCACATAGGAGAAGTGACCATCTGCTTCTCCACCTCTCCCTTTCTCTCTCTCTCTCTCCCTCTCTCCCTCTCTCTCTCTCTTTTTCTCTTCCTCTCTTCCCCTCCTGCAGCCATGGCTCGACTGTTTCGAGAGCATCAGCCCCAAGTGCTGAGGATGGCTCCATAGAGCCTCTGCCTCAGGTGCTAAAAATAGCTCGGTTGCAAGCATGACCCTAGATGGGCAGAGCATTGCCCCAGACAGGGGCTGCCAGGTGGGTCCCTGCCGGGGTGCATGCAGGAGTCTGTCTCTCTATCTCCCCTCCTCTCTCTTGGAAAAGAATAAAAAATGAATCCCTTTACAAAAATGAGCACTGGACTCTCTCCTCTCCCCAGAGTCACTGTCATCCGGAGTCAGAGCTGACGGAGAGCAGAGAGGCTGAGGTGCTTGATGCTAGCAGGGGGAATCACAGACTTCGGACTGTAGGACTCTGACCTGAGACCTTGACTGGTGGAATGCTTGTTGGTGCCCGATCTCAGCGGCTTGGCTATCTATCCCATGAAACTGAGGCAGGTGCTGTCACCTCTCTGCAAATGTCCTCTCCTTAGCACACACAGCCTGCAGAGCTAATCACTTGTGCACCCCTACTCAACATCACTGCTGTCACCTGTCCTAGATAGAGCTGTCCTTGGACATGGAGCTGACGCTGCTGACTCCCAATCAGTAGGTCACACTTACTGAGCAGTTTTCTCCCACAGGGAGGACAATTCACCTCCCACCCTGATACTGGTGACGGGTGTTTGAGGGAGGCAGGGATACAGGTTAGGGCCAAGGCACCAAATGAAGATACCAGGACATGGGTGAGCCCCGGCCCTGGGTCCTCCTAGTACCCACTCTGGTCAGAGCAGCTGAACTGAAATGTGGTCTAGGAGCTGCCAGCACTTCAGATGCAGACTCCTGAGCCGCAGCCAGACCCACAAGTCAGAATCTCAGGGGCAGTCCTGGAGTCAGCATCTTAAGATCTCGGCCTTCCCATGTACCCCCAGAACCATGTCAAAGCTCTTACTACAGAGGGACTGGATATGCTTACTGCTCTTTTGAACTCTCTAAAGAAAAAGATTTATCTGAAAATAACTGAACACATGAAAGAAAGTAGAAGTCCCCAAAACGCCATCACTTCCCAGAATATACATATTTGCATATGCATGTGTGTATATTATATACACTCACATAGAAGGGAAAGTCCTCCTGCCCTCCAGTCTTCACCCCCTACAGAGGAAATCCCCGATTCCTTCTTCAGAGATGCAGTTACATATCCCTCTTCACACAATATTTTATTCATACAAGTTGTAAGCAAATGCTTGTCAGAAGAGCCAAGGGGGCTGAGGGAGCAGAATGGAGCTGGCACTCACCTCCCCATCAAACAGTTCAATCTCTCCTCCTTCTACTTGGATGGTGACCCGCTTCTTGCATTTCACTGAAGGGTAGTCGCATCCCTCGTTCCCCACCAGGATGCGGAAGGTCCCAGGATTATTGCCACAGTAATCCTAGGAAAGAGGTGCCGGGTGACAAATAATATTCCTGCCACCTCTCTCCAGACTGGAAGATTGGCGTCTCATCATCTCTGGCGTGGGTGGTGGAGGCTTGGCTTGTTGGTGTCACTGCTGCTCACTCCCAGTGTGCTCTGCACATGCTATTGGTGCCTCCCGCTAACCCCCAGCAAGTTCTGTGCATGCTAGTCGGTGCCCTCCACTCACCCCTAGGGTGCTCTGTGCATGCTAGTCGGTGCCCCTGCTCACTCCCAGCGTGCTCTGCACATGGCTGGTCAGGGTGCCCCTGCTCACTCTCAGCGTGCTCTGCGCATGGCTGGTCAGGGTGCCCCTGCTCACTCCCAGCGTGCTCTGCACATGGCTGGTCAGGGTGCCCCTGCTCACTCCCAGCGTGCTCTGCACATGGCTGGTCAGGGTGCCCCTGCTCACTCCCAGCGTGCTCTGCACATGGCTGGTCAGGGTGCCCCTGCTCACTCCCAGCGTGCTCTGCACATGGCTGGTCAGGGTGCCCCTGCTCACTCCCAGCGTGCTCTGCGCATGCCAGTCGGTGCCCCTGCTCACTCCCAGCATGCTCTGCGCATGGCTGGTCAGGGTGCCCCTGCTCACTCCCAGCGCGCTCTGCACATGGCTGGTCAGGGTGCCCCTGCTCACTCCCAGCGTGCTCTGCACATGGCTGGTCAGGGTGCCCCTGCTCACTCCCAGCGTGCTCTGCACATGGCTGGTCAGGGTGCCCCTGCTCACTCCCAGCGTGCTCTGCGCATGGCTGGTCAGGGTGCCCCTGCTCACTCCCAGCGCGCTCTGCGCATGGCTGGTCAGGGTGCCCCTGCTCACTCCCAGCGTGCTCTGCGCATGGCTGGTCAGGGTGCCCCTGCTCACTCCCAGCGCGCTCTGCGCATGCCAGTCGGTGCCCCTGCTCACTCCCAGCATGCTCTGCGCATGGCTGGTCAGGGTGCCCCTGCTCACTCCCAGCGTGCTCTGCACATGGCTGGTCAGGGTGCCCCTGCTCACTCCCAGCGCGCTCTGCGCATGCCAGTCGGTGCCCCTGCTCACTCCCAGCATGCTCTGCGCATGGCTGGTCAGGGTGCCCCTGCTCACTCCCAGCGTGCTCTGCGCATGGCTGGTCAGGGTGCCCCTGCTCACTCCCAGCATGCTCTGCGCATGGCTGGTCAGGGTGCTGCTGGCTCTGCCCCACTCCAGTGTGCTGGGCGGGCGTGCATGCTCAGTCACCCTCCCTGCCTGACTCACAGGGCCCTGCAGCTCAGTCCCTGGGACTGAGGCTCCCACAGGTGTGTGGGTCTCCCTTCAGACCATACCAATTCCAGCTAGGACTTCCTGGGCTCTCTCATCCTGCTGGCAGTGTGGCTTTTCTGTGCCCCCCTTCCTGCCCATTCTGAATTGCAACAGGTTAGAAAAGAAAATGTGAGAATGAATAGGGCAGGAAGCAAACTTCAGGGGTCATTTCAATCCCAGGTCCAGGGCTGCTGCATAGGGCTGTTTGGGTTATTCACCACACAAGGTGCTAGCAGGGAGGGTAAGCACCCCGAAATCTAGCCTCGCTCCCCTCCCGCTGTGCACCCTGACTGAGGCTGTGTCTGCCAAAAGGGTCGGGTGCCTTTTTCTAATTCTGTTTTGGTGCTAATTTGGGCTAATGGTAGCCTTTCCCCACAACAGTCCCAGTCAATACATGAGCTTGTGTCTTATTTGTGTAAGTGTCCATCCAGGTAAATAAAAGGAAGGTGGACAATCGCTATGAGAATCAAGCCCCGACCTCTTCAGGCACCTTTCTGGGGGTTGGACCATCACTCCAGTGGAAACCAGCCCCAGGGTTGTTTCTGGGGACTGAGCAGCAGACTGACCCGAGAGCCCCCAGACCGCAGGCAGCGCCTCCCGCCCCCCCCCCGCCAGGACCCGCAGTGCCTCCCGCCCCCTCCTCAGGACCCGCAGCGCCTCCCGCCCCCCCCCCCCAGGACCCGCAGCGCCTCCCGCCCCCCCCTCAGGACCCGCAGCGCCTCCCGCCCCCCCCCCGCCAGGACCCGCAGTGCCTCCCGCCCCCTCCTCAGGACCCGCAGCGCTTCCCGCCCCCCCCCAGGACCCGCAGCGCCTCCCGCCCCCCCCTCGGGACCCGCAGCGCCTCCCGCCCCCCCCCCTCGGGACCCGCAGCGCCTCCCGCCCCCCCCTCGGGACCCGCAGCGCCTCCCGCCCCCCCCTCGGGACCCGCAGCGCCTCCCGCCCCCCCCCTCGGGACCCGCAGCGCCTCCCGCCCCCTCCTCGGGACCCGCAGCGCCTCCCGCCCCCCCCCTCGGGACCCGCAGCGCCTCCCGCCCCCCCCCCTCGGGACCCGCAGCGCCTCCCGCCCCCCCCCCTCGGGACCCGCAGCGCCTCCCGCCCCCCTCCTCAGGACAGGCAGCGCCTCCCGCCCCCTCCTCAGGACAGGCAGCGCCTCCCGCCCCCCTCCTCAGGACCCGCAGCGCCTCCCGCCCCCCCCCCCCTCGGGACCCGCAGCGCCTCCCGCCCCCCTCCTCAGGACAGGCAGCGCCTTTCCTCCCCGCCCTCACTCTCACCTGCACCAGAACGTACTGGCACTCCCCGGGGAACATGTACTTGAGCCCGTCGAAGGTGAGATAGTGGGCCATGCCGATCGTGGAGCATGTGGCATCACACACGTGGTCTGTGCAGTTCCACTTCCGGTCCCGACAGACACTGGGAACAGTAATGGCAAGGACGCCGGATGTAGAGTGTGCAAGGCTCATGCAGGCATTGCAGAATGAGGAGGCCAGGAAGGAACATAGAATGTTCCAGGTGAGCTCAACCTTTCGGGAAATCTCAAGAAGTGGAGGATCTGCAGCCTCACCAGGGGGTGGGGGTGCAGTTGTGACTGTCACATTTTTAAAGCACAGGGTCCAGGAGGAAGTCATGCTGCACTCCATTACAAGAAGGAAACTGAGTCAAATAAGAAAACAGGTGATCCAGGCAGCCAAGGAAAGAGACCCAGACACTCTGTAAACCACCTGCTATGGGTTTGCTGAAGCTCAGCCTCCCTGGAAGTTGGGCGAGTGTATCCCCTCAGTCTCTACAAGACAAACACGGAGGCTGCATGCTGTCTGAGGCCAACAGGGAAAACGAGACAGAACAGGAGGAAAGTTCTGAGTTGGGAAAATGCTGATTAGCCATGAACTTCTGCCAGTACTTTTGTGCTTTTGTGTACAGAACAATATGGTTGAATCGACAGGGACTTGCTGGCTGCCACAAGGCCCCATCCCACCACCCGGGGACCGGAGCTGACATAAGGATGTCCCTCTGTGCATCAGAGACGATAAGCTCAGACCTCAGGCCCAGGAGACAGCTAAGCGCCTTCCTGGCTCTGTCCTCATGGGCCTTTCCATGAAGTCTTTCCCCAAAGTCAAAAGCACAGTCAATGAGCAGAGCAGAAGGTTACGTGAAGGATAGCCAAGGAGAAGGGAGAAGGAAAACCAGCCTCCCTCACAATGTCCCTTTTCAAACAATGCCATTACAAGCACACTGTCATATATTTAGGGGCAACATGAGGCCAGAAGAGGACCCTCCAAACCCCATGCTGCTTGGCAGCGTGGTCCCATGTGCAGTGACTGACATAAGACAAGGCCCTCATCTCCGGGCCCATCCCTCTGAATGCAAGCACGAGCTTCCAGGACAGTGTCTATGCAGGTGATAAGGATTCTCCCCATTTACATAGAGAGAAACAGAGGCATGAACAAAGAAAGAGTGCTGGAGGCAAGGGCCCAGGGTACTTGGCCATGTCTGCCCCCACAGCACCCTGACCTTCCCCCCCCCCACTTCTGCCAACTCTGTCCACAGTGGCTCCGCCCCACAAAAGCCTCTCCCGGGGCCTCACCAGCTATTGCAGTCCATCTTCACCGTCTCTCCTGGCGCATACTCTTTGCCCTGGTGGAAGCAGGGACACCTTTCCAAAGCCACACATCTGTTTTCATGCCGGACCTAAGGGAAGCAATCCAGAGTCATGGGGGCCCCAGGGAGACAGCCTCAGTCAGAAGTGAAGCCAGGGAGCCAATGCCCAGGCCAGGGCTTGGAGGGCACGGGCACCCATCTACACGGCTCCTCCCCTGCTCAGTTGAAGACACCTGACCACCCTCTGCCCTCACACCCCGCTGGGGACACGGTGACCTGGAACCTGAACAGAGACTCTTTGGTGACATGTGCTGGAAAACCCCGAGATGCCCATTCCCTTAGCCCCAGTAATTCCATGCAGACTATTTCTCCAAAGGAAAAGAGTTATAGACAAAGGTTAATACAGAATTATCACTGCAATAAAAAAAAAAAATGGGAGCAACCAAGCGTTCAACAATAGAAAGATGATGAAAACCATTAAGGACTCACCAGGTGATGGTGTCGCATGGAGCATTTAGAATGGCCCTTTGGGAGAATCTTATAAGATGTGAGAAATACTTATGCTGTTAATTTTTAAACCAGGGGAGAAAGAAACTGTATATACATATGGTCCCAATTATGAAAATATATATATATTTCAAAAAAAGACTTAAAGGAAATATAGAAGTCACGTCCAGATGGTGGGCTAAGATAGGGGGATTTTACTTTCTTTGTTAGCTTAAATTTTTTTCCCCAAATGTTCTTTAATGAGCACCTACTATGTTTATAATTGAAGAAAATGGACAATATATTTCATTAACTGAATGAATTAGTTATTAATGCACTTAATACCCTGGAGGTAAAAGTTGAATTCTGGCCATAGGCAGAGATGGACCAAAACCAGGGTCTGGGGACTTGCTCAAGCCCCACGCGTGCCCCCCTCACCCAGTCCCGAGAGTCTAACACAACCTCCACGCGGGAGAGCTCTACTTCCCTGCCCCGCCCCGCAAGCAAAGAGTTACTACAGGAGCATGTCACACTCCTCAGGTCTGCTGCGGTGGGGGATGGGGAGGAGTGGGGAGAACTAAGACCTACTGGCCCCAGGGGCTCAGGAAGAGCTGGCCAAACCCACTCCGATCCCACCATGTAGATCTGCTTCTGTCCCAGCTGCAGGAGATGGCCCTGATGTCTGCTCTGGTGGGCCCTGCCCCTGGGTGGTCTAACGGAGCCCTGGGCCATCTTCAGGTGGAGGGACCATCGCACTGTGGTTGTAGAGCAACCTGAGCGGTGAGAAGACCCTAGTCTGGATGGCTCAGGATTCCTGTGATCGTCACTCCCCAGACATGCCTGAGTTCCCAGGGCTTGAAACTAGACAAAGCCCTGGGAACAGGCGTTCTTGGGCAGAACAAAGGGCTCTCATGTCAAGGATCAGAAGCTAAAATCGTGTGTGTGTGTGTGTGTGTGTGTGTGTGTGTACACGTGTGTGTTGGAAGGGGATGGGAAAAACAAGTCCACTACTTCCCCATCAGATTCGCCAGCTTCAGTTGTGTTCCTGAGCTCTCCGAGCCTAAGCGAAGGGACAGGCTGGGGGTGCAGAAAGTCAGGAAGGTGCAGGTCTACCACATTCTTGGTAGCTCTTACCTCCTAGGACCACTGTTCTTGGGAGAAAATGAGCTTAGATGCCAAGGAGAGAAGATGGCAGCTTGGTAGGATTGGGTAGGGATAAAAACTGTCTGTCTCCCAGTCTTCAAAGGCTGTCACAATTAGGGTTCATTCCCACAGGCTCCTCAACTTTGTCAGCTCTGACTTAAGGCTGAGTCTGCCACCTAGTGGCTACTGTAAGAATAACACAAATAATGCATCTTTTGGGGAACACCAACACTCCCACCTATAGTTAGAGGAAACCAGAAAATAAGCCTCACACTGGAAATATTACATGAGACAAAAGCGATGCAGGTTGCACAGAGATGGATTCCGGGAAACAGAGCCCTCGCCCCAGCTCAGCAGCATCCATGCTGTCCCATCACCTACAGAAGGCTGGGTTGAGGCTCCCAGACCTCCCACTCTGCATGCTGGATGTTTCCACCTCTCTTCCAGACAGCCAACCCACGGACAAAAAGCCCTTCACACTGTGGCTCAGGAGGCCCCTCCCCTGGTCCGGGGCTGAGTCCCAGGCAGCCCAGCTCTGCTGCAGTGGACATAAAACTCAAATCCCAGCTTGGCCGTGAGATTATCCTGCCAACTCCTTCTGTGCTCCTCTCTGCTCCGACTTATTTTAGTAAGAGAAGATTACTAATTGGCAGATTACAATATTAAGATAGGACTGTATTATTTCACTTCTATGTGGCATCTAAAAAACAAACAAAACAGAAAGACTCATAGACGCATAGAAGACTATTGCCAGAGGGAGGGCGTTGGGGAAATGAGGTACAAATTTCCAGTTTGAGAATAAGTACGGGGTTGTAATGCACAGCATGAGGAATATAGGCAATAATATAATAAATAACTTTGTACAGTGTCAGGTGGTTGCTAGATTTATCATGGTGATCACTTCGTTGGATGTACAAAAGTTGAATAACTAGGCTGTACAACTAAAATTTATACAGTGCTGTATGTCACCTATATTTTAATAAAAGAAAGGACTTTTTGGTTGAGAACTGCTAGAAAGACGACAGAGTCGTGGTAAGGGGTCTATAAGTCGGAGCTGGAGAGGAGACAAAGCCTAACCTTAAAAGGAGCGGAGAAGGTTCCAGGCCACACCTCAGCAGGAGGCTCTGACGCTGGAGCAGGGATCAAATAACACCAGCCCAGCCAAAAACACCCAGAGTCCTGATGCTTTAAAGAAATAGAGTTCTGCCTCATTAAAGACAATCATGGAGATAGAAAGGTAAAGGCACAACACAGGTGATGGGCAGGGTCCGGGTGAGGACTGGCCGGCACATAGGGTAAGCCAGAACAGCAGTCCCCAAGTGGGTGTTGTGGCAAGTCACCTACACATCTAATTTAAAATGAACAGAACCATCTCTGTCTAGTGTTTTTTTGTTTTGTTTTGTTTTTCTGAAGTTGGAAACGGGGAGACAGTCAGACAGACTCCCGCATGCACCCGACCAGATCCACCCAGCATGCCCACCAGGGGGCGATGCTCTGCCCATCTGGGGTTTTGCTCCATTGCAACAGGAGCTATTCTAGTGCCTGAGGTGGAGGCCATGGAGCCGTTCTCAGCGCCCGGGGCCAACTTTGCTCCAATGGAGCCTTGGCTGCAGGGGGGGAAGAGAGAGACAGAGAGGAAGGAGAGGGGGAGGGGTGGAGAAGCAGATGGGTGCTTCTTCTGTGTGCCCTGGCTGGGAATCAAACCCAGGACATCCACACATGGGGCTAACGCTCTACAACTGAGCCAATCGGCTAGGGCCTTCTGTCTAGCGTTTTTGTTCCTTTGGGACACCAAAAGAGTTGACAAATGTCCTTCAAAGACTTCAGAAGAAAACAGGCAGAAAAAATAGTCCCTATTGTTCATCAACTCATGACATCTTCAGTAAGAATGGCTCACACTGAGAGCGTGGTACCAGGTATTGATCAGCCTCCCGCCAAAAAAAAAACTATTACGTAGAAAAAACTTGGTTTTGTTACCCTTTTCTGCAAAGGCCCCATCTTTCTCCTCCCACCCCCATGCATGAACACCACACAGTCCATTGTCCAAAATCTTTTTTGCCTCCCAACTGTCCTTTATTCGTTCTCCCACTCCATCAATACTTCCAGCTCCACACAGCTGATTTCAACTATAAGTTTGCTAGGAAAGGAGGAAAACATTTGATGAAATATTTCACACTAAGGTGTGAATGACTTCCCATGAGGATTTGTAAGCTTTTTTAAAAGTCCTTACTGTTAACCAAAATGAATTTATGTTTATTCTATTTCAGTAAGCTTGGTTAGCTGACAAATAATGGAAGTGTAGAAAATATTTTTAAGACAGGAGGGCTTTCTCGGACCTTTACAATGCCCACATGTGAGGCCTGCTCTGGGCGGACCCCTGGGCCCAGGCTCTGTATTTCAAAGAGCAGTGACAGCGTCTTTCCAGTCTTCATATTGGGCCGTGAGAAAACTGGGCATCAAAGAACCGGGGAAATGAACACACTCCCCAGCTGACAAGAGGTTTCCATGTACCAGCAGAACTGGGCACCAGTCGGAAATGTAACCACTAGATTTCAAAAGGTGAGTGGGACTCTCCCGGACAGTGGTGCTACATTTTCTCCAGAGCACTCCAGGGCCTGGCCTCTGAAGCCTCTGGTCTGGGAGTCCAGAGACCAGGATTTCCACTCTGCAATTATGTATCATTGAATTGCTCTGTTTCCTCTTTTTCTTCAGTCTACTCCTGTGTGATAGAAGGGGTCAAAATCCTGGGTTTGGGGGTTACTTCTCATCCTGCCCCTTGATGGTGCTCTTAGGATTCCAGCTGTGGCTGGAATGAGGTCTGAGCCATGGGCGGGAGATTGTGCTTTGCTGCCACCTCGTGGTGGAATTGGGTAATGTTCTAACTTAAAGGCAAGTAATTCACTCCAGAATCTTTGAACTAAAAAAAAAGACTTGGGAAATTTTCTAGTGCGACACCCCCCCCCCCCCAATTTTACAGATCCGGTAGGCCTCAGAACGTGAACACTGGGGTGTCAAAAATATTTCTCGTTGTCTTCTAATTTCCTAGAGCATCTCTATTCATAATATGATTTATGGTTTTCCTCCATGAACTTCTAATAGCCATTATTAACCACCACTTACTGAGTGCCTCCATGCACCTGCCACTGTCACATCCAGTCTTCCTAACAGCCCTTCTAACCCAATTTTGTGGGTGGTTAAAATCAGACACAGATTGTAAGTGACTTGCCACTCAATTAATTATCAGAAGGAGCCAGGATTCAAACCTAGAATTTTGTTTGGTGACTTTTTTTATGCTGCTTCTCCACCAAAAGCATGCCCACCCACTTGTTCAAAAGCATGCCCACCCACTTGTTCCATGCAAGGAGGCCTTTGCACCAGTGGCAGGAGCAGATGGAATTCACAACGTGTGGGGTGGACCCAAAAACCTCTGCTCTAAACAGGTGCCAGGTCTGGAGCAAACTGCAAGAAGGGCAACCCTCTCCCTGACCACAGCATTCTCAAGCAGGTGCTGCTGGCCTTACAACAAACACAAAGAGATACTTTGAAAAGCAATCAATCTTCAACAAAGAGCAGCACCGTTCAAAGTGTGTCCATGGGCCAGCGCCGGTCTGTGATGATGTGAGCGCAGAAATGGAGAGATGTTTAGAAAATCTTATGCCAGTTTGACTGAGATATCATGTCTGTTGTAGCCAATAAAAATTAGGGGTGATATTTTGTATGTAACTGTTTTGTTTTATTTTTGTGATCATTCTATTGTATTTATAAAAACTTTGGTCCACAACAGATTGGAACTTTAAGAAAACAGGCCCCTCATAAGTTTCTCATGTGGACTTGAGGAGCAGACAGGCACAGCCTTTGAGACTGACCCCCACTTGTTTATGAAACAACAATTAAAGCTGTTCCTATGATTCTGTAGCACTTTCCAGTTTTAAAAATGCTTTCTCGGCCCTGGGCAGTTGGCCCTGTGGTAGAGCGTCAGGCCGGTGTGTGGATGCTCGGGTTCAATTCCCAGTCAGAGCACAGAGGAGAAGCGCTATCTGCTTCTCCACCCCTCCCTCTTCCCCTTCTCTCTCACACATTCTCTCTCTTCCCCTCACAGCCATGGCTCAATTGGTTCAAGCGCTTCAGCCCCAGGCACTGAGGATGGCTCCATGGAGCCTCTGCCTCAGGTGCTAAAAATAGCTCAGTTGCAAGCATGTCCCCAGATGGGCAGAGTATCGGCCCCAGACAAGGGTTGCTGGGTGGATCCCGGTCAGGGTACATGTGGCAGTCTGTCTATCTATCTCTTCTCCTCTCACTTGGAAAAAAAGAAGAAAAAAAATGCTTTCTCATACAACTTATTCAGACCCACAGCAAACGTGTGATGAAGGCAGAACAGGAATTATGTGTCCATGTTACAGATCAGGCAACTGAGGCTCAAAGAAAGAGTGAGTGATTGTACAAGAGCAAGAAGCCAGGAAGCCGCGAAGCCCAGACTGAGAACATGGCCCTCTGACCCCTGTTCTTACTCAGAGGCTCCTGCTGCTCTCAGTGGATCGCCCCCAGGAAAGAACTACTTCCACCCACCTTTTTAAGTCCTCAGAAAGCAGAATTCCTGACCTCTTCCCCCAGACCCTCGGTAACATGCCACAACCTTACCACCTTCCACAGGCGGTGGGCCAAACAGAGAAACTCCCCTGGGAAGAATGTCTGCACGGTCTGATGGGCCCAAACAGGGTGTTTCCAGATCCTTTCTCTTTGCATTGTGTCCAGGAACATGTGTCCTGTGCAGCAGCCAACACGCTGTGCACTTAATAAATCACCCCGACGTTTCTGCACTGCCGAGTCTGGCCTCAACAATTCGCACGTTGGTCGGCATTGTAGTGACGCAGTTGTGAAAATAACCTAATCTCTTACACTAGGAGTTTTCAGGGTTATAGTCCCCTGAAACTGAGGCGAGAGACCCCTCAGTCTGTGACAGATACACAGAGCATATGACAGTATATACACAGAGACTGTCCTCGGAATGTATTCCAGAGGCCTCGGGAATGCCCCTGAGTGCCTAACTGTATGTCCACATCCTGTACTTCAGGCCTCTTTCTCCACTGGGGAGTTGGGACAATAATGCAATTACTGTGGTTATTAAAACTTAAGACTGGATTGTTGCCTTCATGAAAAAAAAAAAGTTCACTGAAGGGAGTCCCTGATGCTGACATAATCTCCTGAGGGATGTCCTTTTCCTTGCCAGAGCCTCCTCTGATGTTTAAGAATTCTACCTCTAGGTTATGCTGAAGGGACAGCCCACATAGGGGCCCTTGGGGTACAGGAGCATCATGGAAGTTACAGTCCTCTCTCTTCCTTCTCCCCTCCTTACCCACCTCCTCGAATAGCCACCTTCTGCTAAGGCACCAAACAAGACTCTCTAGTCTGGGGGTGCTCCCTGGCCAATCTCTAGCTTCCTCATTAGAAAAGACAGTTCCAGAATCCTGAGAGGCTAATGCAGAGGGCAACAAACACCCCAAGGAGGGGGAGTAACAGCTGGTCTCTCTGTCTTAGAGGAGAAAGGGTTGGTTGGAAGAAAGGAACTAGACTGTCTGCCCTGCATATAGCCAATGGACATCCTTCCTGAGGGCCACTAGTGATTGATCCAAGTGCCACCCACAGAATATTGGCAGCTCCCATGACCTAGGACACTGCCCCCTAAGCCAAGGCCTGGGCATCATTAACACCCTTTACAGTCATATGAGAGCCATCCTGCCTCTTATTTTGGCCTTTACAACCCCTGCCTCTCACCACTCATGTTGGATCTGGGGAATTGTAGTCAGAGAAAGTAATAAGACAGGATGCACTTGAAAGAGAAAAATCTAGAATCTCTCCTGGTTCTCAGGGTGACAAGAACAACATGTGTATAATATTTTTAATACAAAACAGCCTAAGAGTAGACTTGGGAGAAAGGTTAAGGAGATGTGGGCATGCTCAGACCATTGTCACCACTAGGAGGCACACAGAAGCCAGGTGGGTGCAAACCACTGTGAAACCTGAGAAAGAAGACACCTACTAAGAAGGGCTCCTGGTGGCTAACTGGGCTGAAATTAAAAAAAAAAAAAAAAAAAAGGCAGCTATTTCTCAGGAACTAGTTCTTCAGGAACTTCTTCAGCTAGTTCTACAGGAACTTCTCACATAAACTGTACTTCAGGAAGAAGTCTACACTAAACTGCCTGCCTGCCTGCACCATGTTTGTGCTAGCTGACCCAGCCCTTATAAAGGAGTTCCTGGAATCCTATTTCAACCAATAGGACTGAGACTTTCCTCATCTAATTGAAGCTGAGCAGCTCTCTGACCAACCAGAGTGGCTCTATTCTGACCAATCAAAACAGTGCCTTTTGGACCAAACTGTGATGGTTTGGAGACCTCATTTGCATGAGAACGAACCAAGGGCAGGGACTTTGGTCCATATAATCCAGCTTCCCTCTGCCTCAGAGCACACTTTCCCTTCCCACCAAAGACTCTATCTCCCTGGCCCGGCTGAAACTCGGAAGATGTCTCGCCAGAGCAGAGCAACGCAGACCAGGGCAGCACGAAGTAGGCCAGCATGTGAGCAGGCTCCAGGGCTGCCCCACAGCCCTGCTCTTCTCACAGCCATGCTGTATCATAATTGAGCTGTTTTTCACTGAATAAAGTTTTCCTCTTCACCACACCCCAAACTGGGGATTCCTGTTGGTGTTTAATTGGTGCCAGCGACCATCAGTCGACACCACCATGCCTTTGACCACACAAGGAACACCAGCCTCAGACTCATGGAATGTTAAGAGTGGGCCAAGACCTCACAACTCACTTTACAGATAAGGAAAACTAGGCTCAGTGTAGGAAAGGGACATGTTGGGCCCATGGCTTGTTGATGGCATGGCAGGGACATCAATATCTTCTCTTGAAGTAGAAAGTCATAAACATACAGTATGTATAAGTCATATGCAAATGTGGTGTTTGTCCTCTCATCTTCATTCAATGGAATGCAGCCCCTGGGAAAATTCTAGTGGAAATGCCTGTTTGCACTTGTATTCTCTGGAAATTCCTGCTTTGCTTTCTATGGCACCCCAGTGACTAAGTGTTTTTGTCAGATCTCAGTAGGACCAAACCCAGACACTTTCCTATCATTTCCCTTCCTGACTTGGGTGGCTGACTCAGCCACCGAGGATCTCCCGCACCTCTGCCCCCATCACCACCGCCACCCCTTAGCACCCTGCTTTAACTCCTGTCTCTCCCTCTCGATGCCTGCAGGAGCGTGGAAGGCTGCCGACCCCTGGCCGCGGGGGGGTGGGGGGGCTCACCATGCCCGGGGGGCAGAGGCAGCCCGAGACGCAGCCTGTGCTCATGCACTCCAGGTCGTAGTTCTGGCAGGTTTTGGCACACTCGAGCCCTTCTGCCCGTGGGTTGTCAGCAGGACACACCAACTTGACCATGGGGGGTCGGCAGGACAAGCTTCTTTTGCCTTGAAGATTGGAAGAGCAAAGAGGCCATCAGTGATGTAGTGTGAATAGACCTACCTTCTACACTGTCCTTTGGTCCCGTAGGGGCAGTCACTCAATTCCAGAAACACAAAGCTGCCCATTTCTTGGGATGAGGTGCTACACGACCTCCTATTGGGTCCAGCCAGGTTCACTGTGTGGGAACAGGTGGCATCTTCATTTACTCAACCGAGCTTTGGACCTTAGCCTACACTGAGGGTGTCTCGCCCCCTCCCAGCACCTCCTCAGTGACAGACTCCACATCCACCTTCATCCTGCTGCAACGGGCTACACTGACTCAGAATGCAGGGCAGAAATGTCCAGACCCAAGCTTTACAAGGTCTCGGTTTGGGTGCTGAAAAGGAGCCCCTGTGGGCCCCAATAGGACATTCCTAAAATTGTTACCACTAATTTAGTCACAAAAACTTTAAAGTAACCTTTGCTCACAGGCCATCCTTTGCCTAGCCACTGGCCACCCCAGCAACTCTATTTACGTCTGCAACACTCCACCCTCGACGCTCCCTCCCACCCCCCCTGCGTTGTCACTCTCCAGCTCATCGTCATCTGACTCCAGCGTCTGACATACTATATATTTTACTTATTCATTTATTTCCCACCCACCCCCACCTCAGCCCCACCCACTGCAATATGTGCCTGTGAAGGGAGGGGTTCTTGTCTACTTTGTCCATTGATATATCATATTTCCCATCTACGGCCATACCACCCTGAACGCGCCCGATCTCGTCTGATATATCATATTTCCCAACAACTAGTGGGTATAAATGGCTGATTGAATAAATGACGACAGCAAATGACCGCTACAGCACCTTTCTTTTGAAAACCCCGCTGTACTTCATAGCACTTATATCTTACCACATACACCACAATCTCCTGTGAACAAAAAGGCCAAGAAATTTTTGTTAGGAAATTGAAACCCTAAAAAATCTTAAATAGCTTTCCTGAATCTCACAAATTTCTAGGACTTTCCTGACTTTGAAGGAGATGATCCTTTCCAGTGACTCTGAGCAAGAGGAAGCATTCAAGACCGACCCAAGAGGCAAAAAGGAACGGAGAGGGCGGGAGGGTGAAAACCATGCCGCAATGAAAGACAGCACGAAGAAGAAAGAGGGAAGCGTTCTTGACCTTGAGGCTGGTTACGGGCGGAGTGCTTGGGGCCCCAAAATCCGTATGGTGAAATCCTAATCCCCAAATGTGGTGGCATTAGAAGGTGAGGCCTTTGGGAGATGATTAGGTCAGAAGGGTGGAGCCCTCACAAATGGGATTAGATCCCTTACAAAAGAGACTCCACAGAACCCCTCAGACTCTTCCACCACGTCAGGACACGGTGAGGAGGCGCCAGCTAGGAACCAGGAAAGGGCCCTCAGCCAACCATGCTGGCACCCTAGTTTCAGACTCCCAGCCTCCAGAACTGTCAGCAAGAAATTTGGTTATAAGCCAACCAGGCTGTGACAGAGTAGGACAAAGTCGTAAATTTGATTTTAACTTGTGAGCCACCTGTGCTCAGGATCTTGGCCCAGCTCCAGGCTGAGAGATGCTCCCCAGTCAGTCACGTGGGGGGACCAGACTTCTCACCCAGGGGGAGCTGGGAGACAAACTCGGGGCGCCCAGGTGGGCCACTTGAAGAGAGGATAAGAAAATGAGAGGCAGAGACAGAGGAGGTCAAGCCAGAGGCTGAAAATAGCCCGTTTATCTGCCTAAACTTCAGCAGTGGTTGGCAAACTGCGGCTCTTTGGCCCCTTGAGTGTGGCTCTTCCACAAAATACCACGTGCAGGTGCTACCTCGATAAGGAATGTACCTACCTATATAGTTTAAGTTTAAAAAATTTGGCTCTCAAAAGAAATTTCAGTCCTTGTACTGTTGATATTTGGCTCCGTTGACTAATGAGTTTGCCGACCAGTGGTAAAGGCACTCTCTCCCTCCACTGGGAGGTCCCTTCTAAGCAAAGATGGTCCTTCTGGAAACCAGTAAGGCCCTCCTGGTCCATAATGTGGATCTGGTCCCACCAGGGCCAGGGCAGTCCTTCTCCCTTCTGGGCCTTGTCCATAAACAGCAGGAACTATTGGGAGCTTCAAACTGAGAGAACACATCCAAACTCCCTCTTTCAAATCCATCTGAGAAGCTTTCTAAAGAAGTGTCCTTGACAGCAAGTCCTGAGGGAAAAGGAGGCCATTAAAGGTGGTGTTTTCACCACACTCAAGGTGACTGACTCACTCACAGCTGCTCAGTGGGTCCAGGTCACCATGGGCAAACCAGAGGTCTCAATGAATCCACCTTGGAGATAATTCAGTCTTTCCCACGCCACAAAATAAAATTCTTCCTGCTTCAATCATTTGGATTTACACATGCAAAGAAAGGCACGTCTAGTCCTGAAAGTCACTCACGCAAACGGAAATTGTGGCAATTCTGACCCGCGTCTGAATGTACACGCCCCATGCCACACCTGAGAGGTCTGGGCGGGGGAGGTGAAGGCCTTCCAGGGGACAGTACTCACTGCGGTGAAGCAGGGGGCTGCTGAGGACAGCGTGCTGCGGCAGCAGGCTTCCCGGGGCTCCGCTCGAGCAGTGCATGAGGCCGTCCTCACAGTAGCTGCGAAGGAAACACAGCCCTGCTCAGCGAGAGCGGCGACAGCCACCCCCTCCCCTCCCTCTCACTCTCTGGGCTTCCAGGCCCGCCACTCGCCTAAAACACAGTTTGCAATGGCCACCAATGACCTCCATGTTGCTAAACTCAATGGGACTGTTCTCAGTTCTTTGACTTGATTCCTTTCAACATTACTTATCACTGTAGTCTACTCCATTCTTTTAGAACAAGAGAAAAGAAGTCTGGCCTGGCTTTCCCCCTACTTCCCAGGTGGCTCCTCCTCAGCCTCGCTGTACTGCTCACCCCGCTGCTCTATCCCACTCCTCTCCGCTCCTCACACTGTGTCCGCCACACCCCAGCTTCCACCACAGAGAGGGCTCAGTGCACAGCAGCAGCTCGGATCTCTCCTTTGAAACTCAGACCCATTTAATGCCCGTGAGACATAGCAGCCACCTTTGGTGTCCCAGACGCTTCACACTCAGGATGTCCAAAACCGAACTCCCCACCAAGCCCGTGCTCGCCAGGGCTCTGAGTCATTGCAGGTACCACCATCCGTCTGGAGTCACAAAGCAGAAACCCAGGCACCAGCGCTGACACTGCCTTCTCCCCGCCCCCTCCTTCTGATCTATCACCTGGCCCTCGGACTCCATCTCAGAAATTCACATCCATTTTGTGTCTCCACTGCCACAAGCCACCATCACCCCTCATTGGACGATGCAAACGCTTTCTAACTGATGCCCCTGCACCTGTTCTTTTCTTAAAAACACACTCCTAGCCCTGGCCAGTTGGCTGAGTGGTAGAGCGTTGGCCTGGAGTGCAAGAGTCCCAGGTTTGATTCCTGGCCAGGGCAAACAGGAGAAGCGCCCATCTGCTTCTCCACCCCTCCCCCTCTCCTTCCTCTCTGTCTCTCTCTTCCCCTCCACAGCCAAGGCTCCATTGGAGCAAAAAGTTGGCCCGGGTGCTGAGGATGGTTCCATGGCCTCTGCCTCAGGCGCTAGAATGGCTCTGGTTGTGGCAGAGCAACGCCCCATGGTGGGCGTGCCGGGTGGATCCCGGTTGGGCACATGCGGGAGTCTGTCTGACTGCCTCCCCGTTTCCAACTTCAGAAAAAAAAAAAAAAAAACCACACTCCTTCTGGCAGCCCAATTATCTTCCCAAAACAGACATCACATCCTTGCTTGGAATCCTTCAATAGTTCCTCCTCACCAGGCCCTAGGATAACGATCAAATACCTACCATGGTTTCCCAAGCCCCGCATGATCCGACCCTGACACCTCTCCCCTCTCCAACCCACTGGCTTTCTTTTCATATTGAAGGTGCATTGCTCCCTTCAGACCCAGGGCTTCTTCACACACCATTCTCTCTAATCTAATGTCACTTCTGCCCAGCATACACATACACACACATACATACACACATACACACGCAGACACACATACACGCATGCACACACACACACCATTTCCTCTGATCTAATGTCCCTTCCACCCAGCATACACATACATGCACATACACAGACACACATACACTGCACACACACACACACACACACACTCACACACAAACATCATTCTTTGTCCCACTCCATTTCAAGCTTTCATAGTTCAAATACAGTGTGTCCGTAAAGTCATGGTGCACTTTTGACCGGTCACAGGAAAGCAACAAAAAATGATAGAAATGTGAAGTCTGCATCAAATAAAAGGAAAACTCTCCCAGTTTCATACCTATTCAGTGCAGTTCAATGTGGGTTCATGCACAGATTTTTTAGGGCTCCTTAGGTAGCTATCCTGTATAGCCTCTACAGACTCATCACTGACTGATGGCCTACCAGAACAGGGTTTCTCCACCAAACTGCGGTTTCCTTCAACTGCTTATCCCACCAAGTAATGTTATTCCTATGTGGTGGTGCTTCGTTATAAACGCGCCGATATTCACATTGCACTTTGGTCACGGTTTCGAATTTAGTGGCCACAGAACACACTGAACTTTCCTCTGTACCGTCCACATCTCGACTGGCATGGCCGTGGGCTGCTCCGCTGTATACACGGTGTTACGTCATCATCTGCGCATGCGCACATGCTGCCACATCATCCTACAGAAACTGGGAGGATTTTCCTTTTATTTGGTGCAGATTTCACATTTCTATCATCTTTTGTTGCTTTCCTGTGACCGGTCAAAAGTGCACCACGACTTTACGGACACACTGTACTACTTTTCCTAGAATTTGCCACACTGTAACGTAACATGCATTTGAGTTTTTATTTGGTTATTTTGGTTAACTGCTCCTGCTCACCATTACATATCCATCAGCCAGCACAGGCTTTGCATTAAGGACTCAATAATTTTTTTAAATTTTCTTTTATTTCTAATCTCCGATCTCAACCCCGCCCCTCAACATGGGTATCTATTTTCCTGGTATTGAGTCTCTTAAATGGCTTCCAATGAGCACCACATTCTGCGATCCACACCCTTGTGTCCTCTCCTCCTACACTGTACCAAGATTGGTCTGTGTGACCAACAGTACCCGGCAATAGTGACATATCATATGTCACTTAAGATTAGATTATAAAAGCTCGTGGCTGCCATCTTGGTGCTCTCTCTTGGATTCCTTGCTCTGGGGGAACCAGGTCATGAGCACTCAAGCGGAGAGGTGCCCGTGGGGAGGAGCTGGAGCCTCTGCCAACAGCCATGAGAGTGAGCTGGCAACGGACACTCCGACCCCAGTCAAATCTCCAGATGACAACAGCCCTGGCCCACAGCTTGACCACAATCTTACGAGGGAACCTGGGCCAAACCACTCAGCCAAGCTGCTCCTGGATCCTGACCCTTAGAAACTGGGTGACATTACAAATGTTTGTTGTTTTAAGCTGCTAAATTTGGGGGTAATTTTTAGGCGTATAATCTTCTGTTTAATGTATACCTGAACTTATTATTATAAAACATGTGATTGTTTTGCATGCATGTATGTTTGATTTATATAAGTAGCATTATCTTATTTATCACACTGTGTTCTCCTTATTCAGCACCATGTGTTTAAGATTCATCCCTATAATAAGTGTCTCTACTTTCTGGTGTTTCTAAGGCTGCATGACGCGTCGCAGTGGGCATCCACCACATTTCGCCTATTTACCCTGCCAGTGATGGACTCAGATTGGCACCTACTCCTCACCACCAATGACGTGGCTGTGATCGACATCTTCATATATGTGCCCCTAGGAACCTGTGTGAGAAATTCTTTACTGCGTAGATATGCTCGGGAGCAGAATGGTGGGCATATCGGGTGTGGAGGTCTAATATGCATATACTGCACCAGTTGCTCACCCAGGTGTGCAGCTGACCTTGGGTTTGAAGGGAGCAATGTGCCTTCAAGATTAGGGAAGGCCAGGGGTTTGTAAAGGGGAGCGGTAGGCAGAGTCAGATTGCATGGGGCCTGGGAGACCACGGTAGGGATCCAGTCATTATTCTAAAGCCTAGTGAGAGGGGGAGCTGTTGAAGTACTCCAAGCAGGGATGTGACACAGCGAGATTTAGGTTTTGAAAAGATACTGGGAGTATTTGAACCCATCTATGTCCCACCAGGGGCGATAGGGACCCCGTGCCCCTCGGCCCTGCCAACACTTGGCATTATCCAGATTTCAAATTTTTCCAGTCTAATAGATTGGAAGTAATATTCATTGTTTTAATCTGAATTTTTTATTATAAAAATTTTGAACATTTTTAATGTGGCTTCTGTTCAATCCAAATTTGCTGAATGATGAATAATAATCAGTCCTTCCCTCTCTGGGCACATACAGAACTTATACCTTCTGGTTTTTAACTACCTGATTTAAAAATATCCTTCCCCAAATGTCACGTTCTATCTGTCATTTGGACAAGGCCCAAAAACTTCATTTCACTGAGACAAAAAGAAACTGGCAGGTAGGTTAAAAATCAGTCCTTGGCCCAGAGCCCAGCCGGGAGTAAGTGCAAGCACGCAGCTGTGACGTCTGTCTGAGGGCCAAGCAAGTGGTCTGAAGGAACTCCAGGCCGAGGGTGCATGCGCCTTCCTCACACCTTGTCATGGGCATAATTGTCATTTGCTCCAGCTAGGCACTCTCTTTAAGTCTATTGTCTAAACAATAAACATCTACAGCCATGAAGAAGTCCTGAGTTCCCTCCAGCTCACACGCTCCGTGAAGTCCAATTCTCTGAGTGAAGCGGAGAAGCAGAGTGGACCATAGTGGTTAGCCCGGGGCCTGCAGGGGAGCGTGGGAAGACGAGCATCCTCCACATGGGAAGTGGGGAGGTCACTGATGTGTGAACCTTGGAAAGAGACTGCAGCCAGGCCACCCCCCAGCACTGATGACCCAGGGGCTGCTACACCCCGTCTCCTACCTTCCTCTTGCCTCTAAAACAGTAAAATAGCCAGTGACACTTCCTGCCCTCCCAGTCATCCCAGCCTCCGACCCTCTGGCTGTTTTCCTCACCAGAGTACAGTACTGAAACATGGGGGCCGCCACGGCCTTCTGATCACCAACCTCAACAGCCTCGTCTCTGTGCAATATGAAGAGTTTAAGAGACCCTGGGTCTGGTCACTTACTGGATGACTTGGGAAAATGCCACAACTATGTTAGGTGTTGGGGAGCAGGACCTATGTTCTCTACTCTTGGGGAGGTCAGAGTCTAGAAGGGTATATAATACATTTCATTGAAACCCAAGTCCAATGGCCACAATTGTTTTCTTACACATGTAAACAACCTATTTTAGGGACATGAAGTAGGAAGGGGCTGCGAATTGGTCTTACTGAGATGATGAAAAAAAGCTTCACACCAAATGCAATGTGCAGACCTTGTTTGCATCTTGATTTGAATATCAATTATAAATAGATATTTTGAGAATCATAGAAACATGATTATGGATTGAATGTTAGATTTTATCAAAGAACTTTTGTTAATATTTAGATTCGTAATGATATTATGGGTAGTTTTCTAAAGTGCTTATCTTAAAAATACATATTGAAGTATTTTCAGATGAAACGATAGAATAGTTCAGGTTTTCTGTAAACTATTCCAGCCAGAAAGGGAAGAGAGAATAGATAAATAAAGAATGACAAAGTGCTGATAATCACTGAAGCCGGGATGAATACATTAGGGCTTCTTACACTATTGTCTCTCTCTTATGTCTGTTTGAAATTTTCCATAATCAAGACATTTTAACTGGTCTTGCTGGGAGCTCTCAGCTCCTTTGGGGCCCAGGCTGCCTGATTCTTTGTTAGATCTCCCATCTCTAGTCCAGCACCTGGGACAGCACAGGTGCCAAGGAAGCACTTGCTCAGTAAAGGTTCTGCTACACGTTTCTTCTGTGACCACGACAACCTGCTGAAACTGACCATGACAGAAGGCCCAGGTGAAGGACCACGAGAAGCAGGCACCATTTGGTGCTATTATTCAGGGACGTGCACAAAGCAAGTTGGGACAGCACTGCACCACTGAGGCAACACTGTGATGTATTTTCTTCTGGTCCAAATGTTTCGACCTGAGACACTGACAAGAGGCCAAAGGGAAAGGGGACAAGAAAGGCTCCCGTTTTCTGTTCCAAAAAAGAGAAACTAAGACCCAGAGCAGGGAAATGGGGCCCAACACTTGATAGTTAGCAATAAAGCTCAAGAAATCCTACAGCCAGCCCGCAGTTCTAGTTTCCTGGTCAGTAAGGAAGTCCGGAGCCCAGCTCTGATCTGACTTCCTGTGCAACTCTGGACAAGCGACTTCCTTCCTTGGGCCTCGGCTTACCCATCTGTGAAATGAGGGACTTGGAGGGCTATCTGGCTTTCCCTGGTGCTTGCACTTACCACATGGTGTGGTGATCTGAGAAGATGTCTTCAGGCTGGAAGATTTCACCATCATAGTAACAGGGGCACTGGGCCTTGGGCACGCAGTCTCCCCTCTCGTCCAGGTAGAGCCCTGGGGGGCAGAAGCAGCCCTCCAGGCAGACCTCATTGCATTCTTCATCCGGGTAAGAGAGGGAGCGGCAGGTCCTGTTGCAGGGAGCCCCACACTGCAGGTACACTTGGTCCTGTGGGCAGCTCAGGGCTAGAGAGGGGCGGAGGAGGAAGGCCTCAGTGGAAACGCTAAGATGACAAGGACTATGGCGCTAGGACTTTGGGGTTCCACCCCTCGCAGCTATGACCCCCCCACTCTATCTGTATGGTCACTGCTTTTCTTTCCCAGTATGAGCAAAAGTGTATTTTTATGCTCACAAATGTCTATTATAATTAGGGATACACATGTTTTCTCTCTTAACCAGAGGGGCCATGCCCAGTAATCTTTGAATTCTCAAAGCGGGGGACACAGTAGAATTCCTGGTGGATAATGAAGCTGTGAATATTAAAAAGAACCAGAATTGATGGGCAAGGGCATCTCTCCCACGATGATAACAATAATAGTCATGATTTATTGAGCACCTGCTGAATACCCTGCTCTTCACACAGTTTTAAGCCTTTATGCCTCTCTCAGTGAGTTAGGCCTCTTACCCCTCCCCCCTTTCTACAGGTAAGAAAACAGACACTTAAGCTAAGTGACTTGTCAGGGTCCTGTTTTGCAGGAAGAGGCAGAGGTAGGATTTGAACCCAAAAGCTCATGCTTTTCACCAATAGGTTTTAAAAAGGACACAGTCCATCAAGAACTAGGACTTTGAGGACACACACGCCAGTCCCACAGAGCAGGGACACTGGTACCTACTCCAGTAAAGTGGGCAGTATCCTCCACCTCCCCCTGGCCTCCCACAGAGAAATGGCACAACAGACAAGAGCCAGAAGTGGGGCAAAGGGCAAAGCAGCTACAGTGGGGGGCTCTGTAACCCATATTCCGGGGCTCAGGTCCCAGTTCAGCCACCAGTCAGTGGTGTGGCTCTGAGCAGTTTCCTCCCTGGAGTAGACTAACACCACCACCTGGGCTGTTGTGACAGCGAAGCGAGCTAGCGTGTTTAGAGTAGTGCCCGGCATGTGGTCATCGTTCCCTGCTGCCGGGACATTATGATTACTGGGGAGACAGCCCCAGCTCAGCAGGCTCCAGGGGGGAGAGGTGTTCAGAGAAAGTTCTAGGCCTGCGAAGACCTGGCCCTCCTGGATTCCGGCCGACACACAGCCCACCTTCTGTGCTCACAGCAGTCTCACAGAAGCTGTGAAGAAGGCCCTCTGTGAACCTCAGCAATGAGGCTGTGGCCCTCTGGAGGGGCTGCTGCAGTGCCCACCCCACCCCCCGCAACTGCTCCGGGCTTGGTATTTGAGGGTAGCTGGGGAGGGAGAGGCTCTCTAACCATATTAGACACAGATTTTCCCCCCTGAACTAGCAGAGAGGTTGGGTTGCTGGATAAATATTTAAGGGCAAGGCTGGATTAAGATGGGGTGTGTTGGGCAATAAAGATGGACATCTCTTTCAACCCACTGAACCCACGCTGATATGAGGGTGCATTTCACCCAGTAAGGAGTAGCTGGACCCGAGAGCTGCTTTTGTTCTCTGACAGACTGTCTCTAGAGCTGGCGTGGAGCCATATTAAATGTTTTCTTCCCCAGAAGAAATGATGCACATCTCTATATAAGAGACATTTAGTGTGCACCCACTGTGTGCCCAGGGCTGTGTGAGGCTCAGGGATGCTGAGATGATGCAACTATGGGCCTTTAAGGAGCCTATAGTCTTGTCTTCCCAAAGGAAACAACCAATTTACAAGAAAAAGGTGTGTGTGCTTCTCCCTACCCTCCTCCCAGCATCCCACCAAGTAGCTACGTGACCTGTCCTTGCTCTAAGAGTGTCCCCAGTTAGTGTGACTTCTCCCTCTGGATGGAGTCTGTGGTTTAGGGAGCTCTGTTTGTTTCTCAGGAAGGGAAAGTGGGAAACAGAATGAACCCAGGAGCCCTGCCCACCCTCCCTGGGCTCAGAGGAACAGCCCAAGGCCATCCGGCTGGCCTTTTCTCTGGTTCCCCTCCACATCAACCCAGAGAGCCAGATGTCTCTTCCCACCACCCTGCAGTTTCTTCTGTTTCTTAAAGTCTCAGGAGTCCAGACACCAACTCTTAGTCCCTGCTACCAGTGGGTGTTAAGAACGGCTTCTCTTGGCCCTGGCCGTTTGGCTCAGCGGTAGAGCGTCGGCCTGGCGTGCGGGGGACCCGGGTTCGATTTCCGGCCAGGGCACATAGGAGAAGCGCCCATTTGCTTCTCCACCCCCCCTCCTTCCTCTCTGTCTCTCTCTTCCCCTCCCGCAGCCAAGGCTCCATTGGAGCAAAGATGACCCGGGCGCTGGGGATGGCTCCTTGGCCTCTGCCCCAGGCGCTGGAGTGGCTCTGGTCGCGGCAGAGCTACGCCCCAGAGGGGCAGAGCATCGCCCCTGGTGGGCGTGCCGGGTGGATCCCAGTCGGGTGCATGCGGGAGTCTGTCTGACTGTCTCTCCCCATTTCCAGCTTCAGAAAAATACAAAAAAAAAGAACAGCTGCTCTTGGTTGATTAAGGAATATTTCGGGAAGTCCTCAGCATTCCGGATGAATGTCCTAAACTAGTAAATCCTTCAGATGCAATAGCTCATTGATAATGTATAATTTCTAACATTGTTGGGCAAGCAAAGCAGACTCACAAACATCACACCATTTACTCCCCATCAGTTTCCCCAATTTCTAAACAGCAAACACTCATGAGGACCTGAGGTCTGGACCAGTGGAAAGAAGGGCTCAAGAGCATACTGCTGGGAAGTCCCAGGCAAGCGGCCAACAAGGTCTCAGCCCTTACTCCTCCCAGGGCTAGCCTGTGACTGCCACCCCGGAGCTAGAGGGACGAGACGCACCACTGCATGCATCTATCTACTCGTTCCCTTTTGTGTGCGCTGTGTCTCTGCTCCTCTTCCTGGTGACTGCTTAAACTTGAAACATGAGTTGGCTCAATAAACCCCATACTGAAACATCTCTTCAAATACATGATATTAAGTCCTTTCACCATTTCTCACAGCTCCTATTTTCCTGCTTCCATCAAGACCACCACCATTTTTGTCTCTAAACACATCTACCTAGCCCTAAAATTCAGACTAGCCACTATACCTTATCCTTCCGGAACACCTTCCTCACTTCTATGCTTCACTCCTACTATTCCACCATTGGAAACAAGTTTTCTACCCCCCTACCACCACCACCAAAAAAAGTGTTTTTTAGAAACCTAATCAAGCCTGACTAGGTTGTGGCGCAGTAGAGTGTTTGACTGGGACACAGAGGACCTAGGTTCAAAACCCTGAGGTCGCTGGCTTGAGCGCAGGCTCACCAGCTTGAGCATAGGATCATAGACATGACCCCGTGGTCGCTGGCTTGAGCCCAAAGGTCACTGGCTAGAGCAAGGGGTCACTCACTCTGCTGCAGCCCCTGGTCAAAGCATATATGAGAAAGCAATCAATGAAAAACTAAGGAGACTAAGGAGCTGCAACAAAGAATTGATGCTTCTCATCTCTCTCTTTTCCTGTCTGTCTATCCCTATATGTCCCTCTCTCTGTCTCGCTCTCTCTCTGCCACCAAAAAAACCTAATTAAGTATACCACCTCCAGAAAGCCTTCCTTGGTTGCCACAGCAGTCATCTAATTATCATTTCATCAATAGGCACCCAGTAGGGAATCAGTCCTATCTGTGTCTCAAAAGGAAGGTTCAGGATCTATGTCACTGACATTTTCTGACCACACTGGGCACTTAGCAAGTGTCCCCAGAGCAACACAATCCATTTAGAGGACTAAAGCGTGGGGCAGATTCCAACTCTGGTGCCAGGAACCTAACAGGGCAGAGTGAGACTCTAAAATCAGCTGGGGAAAATGATGTCATTCCACTTCATGTAACTTTATACAATGCCCCAGAGTCCAGCGACGGTTTGAAGTTGAGTCAAGGATTGTTGTTTGTCTTTCCCATTGCCTTCATCAAACGTCCAGGGATGCAGGGATCCCACTCTCTCCATGGTATCGCCATACATAAACCAACACTAGGTGGCAGCAGCCACGGGAAATCTTTGCTTGGCAGGAACACCAATGTTTCAGCCTCCAGGTAAGGGATCTAACTTGCCCTCCTGTAACAGGCTGAAGTGGCCAGGCTGTCCTATGATAGGCAGCCAATCCCCTCCACCCTGTCCTGCTAGGCATGGGAGGGAAAAGTGGCCGCAAATGAACTGTTCCCACACTCTATGCTTGTCAGATGCCCCTGGGCCGTTTGGAAATGCAGGAATGCACAGACAGGGCTAAGTAAAGGAAATGCCTAGAGATCCTAGCAGATTCTGCTGGGTTTCTATGAGGAGTGGCAGGCAGAGAGGGCACCCACCACAGAAGCTGGGCTCCCGCCACGCGATGTGCACGCCTTTCCGGGCACAGGCGGCAGCGTAGTTGGCCACAGCGTTGCACAGGCAGTCCCTGCCGTCGGAGCAGGAGCAGACGTCGTAGTGACAGTTCTGCAAGTAGGGCAGCGGGCCCACGGCGTGGTGGCAAGCCTCGAACTTGGAGGATGTGAGCAGAGAGCACGCCTCCTCTGCGAACTTGGCTGTAGGGGCGAGAGAGATGGGAGAGAAAGGTGAACCCCCGCCTGCCACAGCCTGGGTGCCGAGGACCTCGCGGGACAACGATGGCTCCTACTCTGAAATCCTAATCTCAGCTTCTCCCTCGGCAGCACGTGCTGCAAAAACAACTCTTGGCTCCGGGACTCTGTGAGTTTTCTTCTGTAGCCAACATCCTCTCCTAATTACGTTTGGCTGAAAAACATAACAAGCTGCATTTCCAGGGCCCACCCCCTGGCAGAAGGGAGAAATAGTTCCGTGGTGGGTTAAATGTGGCCGCAGATAAATCCGCAAACGGCCACCCCAGTGCATTTTATCTGACGATAATTTCATTCAGGGTTTGAGTGACAGCTGTTTTGACAGACTGGGAGGGGTTGGCCCCTGGAGGGTGCCCAATAAAAGGACTTTGAGGAATAAAGAATGATCCAGCTGCAGATAATCAAATGCTGATGGTATAAAAAAAAAAAATTTAAACCCAGGCGCCTCCCTCCCGTAGCGAAGGGCACCCAGTCCGGGGATTGCACCGGAACGCGGGGGCCTCGGGGCTCCGCGGAGTCCCCATGGCTCACGTACCCTGGCGCGGGTTGAGGTTACAGGGGTCGCTGTGCTGCTTCCGCAGGTCCTGGCAGTCCCCGCGCAGCTTCCAGGCGTTGCCGAAGTCCTCCACCAGGGGCTCCACCAGCCCCGCGGGCGTGCGGAAGTCGTCGCCCTTGTTGCCATTGAAGTTCCCGCACAGGCCACAGGTCCTCCCGGCGTAGACTGGGGACAGCTGCGGGAGAGCAGACCACCTTGGAGCAGCTGCCGCCAAAGCAGCCACAGCCTCCTTTTGCTAGTGAGATGGTTTTAATCAAAAATACTCCCCGGGTGAAAAGTAAATATGAAGTTAGTAAACCGCAGCTAAGCCCTAGGCTGCGGAAGAAGGGAGAAAGCTGAGTGCAGTATGGTTTACCAGCAGCTCTTAAATCAGTGGAGTCAGAGACCTGTCGTGCCAGGTGGAATTTTAGAGAGCATCCAGTCCTTTACAGGTGGCGACACTGAGTTCCTGAGAGGGAGAGGGACTTGTCTGAGGTCACAGAGCTCGGACTGTAGCCAGGCTGAGCCCCCTCCAGTGCGCTCACTGCCACCCTTGCCTGTCAGACAGATGCCTGAGCCAGTGGGCCCTGACACCCGCGGGAATCAAATGTAAAGTCACCATCTTTTCTTTTAAGGGAATTCAACATCTTTTTATTGAACATTCATTTTGGTCACACATGTGGGCCAAGCATGCTCAGTCAGTTGTGGTTCAAGTCCTCTCAGAGCTCACATTTGGTGACAAAGAACAACACCTTCCTATCATCTGTAGTTAACTCAGCCCCTGAGTGTCCCTGAAGAGGAAAGGCCATGAGCCAAGAGGACCCTAGGGGTTGTGATTGGGTCAGTGAGGACTCTAGAGCAGCCTGCTGAGGGTGACCTGGAGGGGTCCTGGGGTCAAACTCCAGGCCATTGGCATGTGGCCCCTTCTCCATTCTTCTAAGCCCAAAGTGCATGTTCAGGGACAGCTTGGAGAGTCAAGTCTGCCTCTCATCCAGCACGGCTGGGGGCAAAGGCTGGTGTCAACCGAGAGGGCCTTCGTTCAAAGATGGTGCAGGGCTGGGCTCCAGAGTCCTGCCTCCGCTCTGCAGGTAATTAATGTAGCCAGATGTGCTCCCTGTGTTCAGAGGCCCTCATGAGCTTGGCCTGGGCCCCGCGTGGTCATCTCTTGGATAACCCCTGCATCTGACTTAACAAGATGCAAGATGACCTATTGAGTGGAAGGTTCTAGACCCATAAAAAATATACCCAAGTAAATATCATCAACAAGTAATGGTTACTTGTTTGCTTTACAAATATCACAGTGCCCCCTTAGACACCCAGGCCTTCCCTGACCTCCTTATTTAAAGGATAATCTTCTGACCCTGCACTTCTCACCTCCTTCTTGGCTTTATTTATCTCCCCAGGATTTATTGCCTTCTAATACATGATATAATTTACTCGTTGGTTTTATTTATTGTCTGTCTCTCCATCCCCAATAGAATTTAAACTAAATGAGGCCAGGATTCTTGTCTGTTTTGTCTCACTGCTGTAACCTCAGCCTCTCTAATGGTGCCTGTGGGCACGCAATAGGTATGTGGTGAATGAATGCTTGAACAAATGACTGAATAAATTCATGAATGAATGAGGTTCTCTCTGGACACAGAACAAAATGTAATGCCACAGTCAAGGCTAGCCTTGAGCAAAGCAAAACTGGTGACAGCTCTTCCTCTACCCCCATATCTCAGCACCCTCTTTCCTCCTCATTCTCAGACCTGAGTGACCTCTTATCCCCAAAGGCCTCTCTTGTTCATCCCACCAGGCCAGCCATCACTCCCGTCCCCCACTCTCCAAAATGATATCTTTGTCCATCCCCTTGGCCTGCCTCAGGGGTCAGCTGGCCTGGGTTGAAGAGCGGGTGTATCCATGGACACGGGGCCAGGCCTGGCCACCAGCCCTCCATTAGCCCGACACCGGGGACTTAGAGAGCACGCTTCTTGTTTGAAATAAACCTCAAATCAGACACTTCTGACAAGACTGTCAGGGGGTGTTTCTACACCACTCTGCCTACCCTGAGCTGGTGCTGCCTGCACAGCCCTCCTGCCTGGACCACCCAGCCCTCGGGCACAGGGCAGCCGTGCCCGCTGAGAGGGAAGGAGAGCAGGAGCCCTGCGCACCTCTCTGCCGCCTCCCCCGGTGAGTGCACGCAGCCTGCTCCTCCCGGAGTCCTGCTGCCAGCTGGATCCTCCCCTGGGCCCAGGGCAGCCCCCACGAACCGGAACCTGCGTCAGCACGGTAATGTGCCCGCCTCCCAGCCCGTCCAAAGATGCCCCCTTTCCTCCTCCAGACCAAAACATGGAGGATCCCATAGCCGTGGGGTGGTCTGCCCCTCTTCTGAATCTTGACCAATGAAGTCCTCTTTTTGTTAGCTCAACAGACTTCAACTCACCCTCAAAGAGAGCCCTGTACCCCATCTCCACAGAAAGAAGTCTTCCTATCTCTCCTCAGAAGAGAGACAGGGAACAGAGAGCCCTGAAGGGAACAGCCACCCTGACAGGACATGTCACGGGCCTGCTGACTCAGGGGCGGGGTCACACCATCAAGAGTGCCCTCTGTGGGGTGCAGCGCCCTCTTCCTGACAAAATAAAATGGTTAATGGGGACCCTCATTTCAAGACACATGAGCAGAAGGTGACATTAGAAACCCAAGTTCTACTCCTCACTCTGTAACCATCACCAGGAGACCCGGGGCAAGTCACTTTTTTGCTCCAGAAATGATGGACCTGTATTTCCAGGTATAAATGAGGAGTCAACAAGAAGGGCTCCTTGTGCTCTATGGTCTGTGCTCATAAGGTTTATTTTTTTATAAAAGAAACAGAAAATTAATGTGAAACTCTCTGAGGGACTTTAAAACAAGAAAAAGAACATGACGTCATAAAGACGGAGGAAAGAAGGATCTCATCAGAGACACCACAGATGTCCATCACTGGATAATACCACCAGCCTTGTAGGACATGGGACCCAGGGACACAGAAGGGGACTCTCCAGGGATCCTAGGAATGATCTAAAGCAGTGGTTCTCAATGGTCTGGGGACCCATGTGGGGACTCTGATGCCCTTTAAAGAGGTCCTGCAAGGCCAAAACATTTTCATAATAATACAAAGACCTCCCTTGCATTCTCTTACAAGTGCGAAGTGGTGTTCTCCAGAGGCAATGTGACATGTAATATTGCTAAAGATTGAATCCAGAAGAGGATATGAGACCAGCTGTCTCCTATTAAACCAGCCATTAAAGAAATTTTCAGAATTGTAAAACAATGGTATTCTCATCGCTACTTATTTTTGTTTTGGAAAACATAGCTATTTCAGCCCCCTCAAAAAAACTGTTGTTTATATTAGCACATAGTGGGTTTATTATTGTTATTTCTAAATGAATTCATGAGCACATATTTTAAATGTCTCTTATTTAATTTCTAATCTGGTAAATATCAATAGCTATTAACCTTCATCAACAATCTTGGTCCTGAGTAATTTTTAAAAGTACAAAAACACTTGATGACCAAAAGATGAGAAGCAGGACGATGCCCAGTGAGCTGCTGAGCTCTGGCCCAGTCTGTGCAGCGTGGGACATGTCCCCAACCCCCAGGAGACCCGGTTGCTTTGTTTATAAAATGGCAGTGACAATACCTGCTAGAGAAATTTCCAGAGAAAAACCTACCTGGACGTTCTGTGAAATACACCCATCACAATGTAAATGTGACTCTATCGCTACGGAGAGCAAGGGGAAGTGCTGTCTGTACCTCACCAGGTCCAGGGAGGTACTTCCCAGTACAACCCTCCCAGACGGTGGGATGGCTTTGTCCCCCAGGATGCACAACACGGTCTTGGCTGAGTGCTAATCTGGCTCTTCCCTGCTGCCCACAATGGGAATCCTGGGGGACACCCTGTTTCTAGGTCTCATTGCAGCCAAGAGACTAGGCTGCAATCTGCCCTTCCCAGCCCCTCAGAAGCCCACCCCAGACGTGAGAAACCTGAGGGCAAACAAGGAGAGTCCAGACAGCAAACACCAGCCTCTCCTAAACAAGAGAGGCCTGTTCCTCGCTCTGGGGGCACTGGGCCTGTGCAGAAATGAATTCTTCTCCCACACACAGAGCCACTCTGCCCGGAGCACAAGGGGCACTTTGTAAGGCTGGGCTGCAGGGATGCAGCGATCAGAGGGGGTCTACCTTCACCAGCAGTCTCCCGCGGCCATCCCAGTCCATCTGTAGGTCTTCCCCGTAGCTGAGGCGCACAGACGCCATCACGGTATGTTGGATGCGGAGGTCACCTAAAGTGAGCAGGGGCAGAATTTAGGCTGAGATTGGGAGAGGGCAGTGTGGTGACAGGCAGCTATATTGTGGGAGAGATGGGGTGTCTCACAATGAAAACAATCAGTATGGGGAAGACAGGGATGTCCATGAACCGTAAGGGGGTCTCAGGAAGAAGGGTGACAGGGATGGGCATAGTGCAAAAAGGACACACACCCCACCCCCCCCCATCCCCGCACCCCGTCCCCCAGAAGGCGTCTCTGTCGTCTTCCTGTAGCCTGCCATTCCCCCTCCTGCCACAAGATGACGGCAGAGGCTTGTGCTGCCATCACTTGCACAGGTGCCCTGAGCCAAGCAAGGATCTGTCTCCCATCTAACCTGTAACCCTGAGCATTCCCTGGACCCCTCTGCTGTTGTACAACACTCCCAGACTGAATTACTCAGTACTCACAGCTGAGCCATACTGTGTGCCCTGGAGGAACATGTTATCTCATGGGCAGACACACACAACGTTAAACTAACACACAAGCATGCTGTGTGCAATGCCAAGATAGCAAGCCGTGGGGAGGGCAATGGCCATGAAGAAGAAGGAAAGGTCTGAGAGCCACTTTGAGGGTGAAGGTTGAGATTATGCTAGGTGACATGGCACTGTGCCGCCTGGCAAATCACTGGACAGGTAGATTTTCCCCGTCATCACTCATAGGTCACAGGGTCACCTGGTTTTGCCCTATGACATCCCAGGGTCTTACTCACCACCAACCATCCCCCACCTCAACCTCTCAATGACAGCCTCTGCTCCTTTTCCACCTCAAAATAGAACCAGAGATGTGAAGCCCAACCGTCAACTCTCTGCTTTGGCTCAAGCTAAGTGGGAATCCTCTTGGTTCTGTTTTCCCTTCTAAGCTTTCTCCCAGGCCTGGTCGTCTCCAGCATCCAGTCATCTTCCTCCACTTGTCCTCCTCCTCCAGGAAGCCTTCCTTTCTTGCATGGATGCATGCCGAGGATACCCAGCCTGCCCTTCAAACACAGCACTCTCCCACATCCCACAGAAGAAGCAGCAGCGCGGTGCCAAGGGCGGGTGCACTGGGGGAGCTAGGCCAGCTCAGGCCTGTAAGCAGAGGCGAGACTCACCTTGCAGGAGGGGTATCAGGACATCCTGGCCGTCTATGGAGACCCCGCCCCCATGCTTCAGCTTCACCAGGCTGTTGTGCAGGCTGGGCAGGCGGACAGTGACTGAGCGGGTGCAGACAGCATCAGGGTCATCAGCACACTGCCAAGAGGAGCACGCAGAGTGATGTCACAACCCCCCGCCAGCCCAGGACCCCAGCCCAGGACCCACAGACTCAGAGAAAGACTCCAATCTCAAGCAGCTTCTGGCCTTCTCACATAGAACAACTCCATTCTCAGGGAAGGACCTCTGTGAATAGCGCCCCCTGGAGTTGTGTGGCAAGAAGGCCCTGAGTCCAGCCTCTCCCCCTGCCCAGCTTCCCATGGCTCCTACACCCCTTCTCGTCTTGGTCTGGTCTTTAAAAATGAACTCCAGGCCCCTGGCTTGTCCTGTTTCTTGCACCTATTATTTCAAAGCGAGTTGGGGACTTTGACCCTAGGGGGAGCCCTATGCATTCTTATGTCCTCAATTTGGCACCGTTCTCTAGGGGAAAGATGTGTGGACACAGCAGCTCAGTAAAGATGGACCCTCGCGCCACCCCCGGCACTCCTCGGTTGGCCTCCCTACAAGGGGCCTGGCAGCTCACCTGCACAGTCTCTGTGACGATGGAGAAGGAGTGGTCCTGGCAGTCCCGTGCCAGCAGGTACTGGCAGACCCCGCTGAAGGTAAAGTACCTGTCGTCAAAGCTCTTGAAGTGGGCTTGTCCTGTGATGAGACACTCCCCTGCAGGGGCACAGAGCAGGACTGAGAGAGGGGGAGGAGGGGCAGGCCCCTGGAGCGGCAGAATCTACTTCTCTGATCTGATTTCCTGCTCTGACCTCCACTGATTTGTGTTCCAACGTTTCTCGGGAATCAGAAATCTAAATATTTTATTTAGCTTATCTCCTTGAGGGATGGAGCTGCAGGCAGAGATGGAAGCCTGCATGAGGGGCCCCCTCACCCAAGTGACACAGACCGTCTGCGAGTTCCACCAGGAGCGGCTAAATCAGACTCCGCTCCTCAAACTACTCGGTCTTTTGGTTCAATGCCCCATTTTATCAAGGAGGCAACAAAGAGAGTGACAGAGTCACACTCAGTCAGTGGCAGAGCCTAGACCAGCACCTGCAGCTCCTGGCTCTCAGCTCCCAGCAGCTCCCAGTCCTTCCCCATAGCCACTCCCAGGAGCTCTGGCCCTGTGGGCATCAGACACCCGGCGCCCGCAGGGTGCCAGCCCAGGGAGGGGCCTTTCTCTGCACTGGCATGGTGGGAGCTCCCAGAACCGAACTGAACTGTAGGACACCCAGTTGGCGTCCAGGAAGTCCGAGAACTGGATGGTGTGGGAGGAAAATGCCACAAACATTTGCTGTTAGAAGTGCCATGAGTAGAAATAAATAGATCATGGCTTCCCACTGCACTGTCCCCCAAGAAGGGCAGGAGTGGGGGTCCCGGTGCATGGAAGTCGGAGCAGAACAGGAAATGAGGACGGGGCCAGGGTCGCCCAAGTGGATTGGGAACGGACTGGAATTCCAAACCCGCCGATGTCACAGGAAAGCCTTTTCTAAGTGGCTGTTTCTCAGAAACCACCTTTACTCTACAAACACCGTGACAGGCCCTCGTGTCCAATGTCTTGACCCTGTGGCAGTAAAATGGCAAGAACTTTCCCTCCAACCTTTCTCTGTTTTCTCAAGAACGTTCTTATCAGAGTAAGAAATTGGACTTTCATTATCTCTGTCCATGCCCAGGAAAGAGGGGTCAACAAGAAAATGGGCAAACATTCAAAAGCAAAACTTTCAGGGCTAGAATCTACTTCTCTGATCTGATTTCCTGCTCTGACCTCTACTGATTTGTGTTCCAACATTTTTCGGGAATCAGAAATCTAAATATTTTATTTAGCTTATCTCCTTGAGGGATGGAGCTGCAGGCACAGGACAGCCAGGGACCTGGGAGGGTGAGCAGCCAGGAAGCAGCCGACCCTGGGAGCTGGAGCACCGGCCAGAACAGTGGGCCATGTGGCAAAGCTCACCCTCCTCTGTCCCAGGTGGGCGGACACCCAAGACATCCCCAGTCAGGCTGTCAATCAGCAAAAGGCAGCCCATAGTAGACAGTTAACCCATTGCAAGCCAGAGAAGGGAGGCAATTAAAGTTTAGTAGACAAATGAATGAAAAGTAGGTGCTTCTTAAAACAACATACAAAGTAGAACCACCAAAAGTTAAAGCAGATCCACTACATGATTAAAGATGCCCCCTCACTTAAAAAAAAATCCCTCATCTGGCCCTGGCCGGTTGGCTCAGTGGTAGAGCATCGGCCTGGCGTGCAGGAGTCCCAGGTTCAATTCCCGGCCAGGGCACACAGGAGAGGTGCCCATCTGCTTCTCCACCCCTCCCCCTCTCCTTCCTCTCTGTCTCTCTCTTCCCCTCCTGCAGGCAAGGCTCCATTGGAGCAAAGATGGCCCGGGCGCTGAGGATGGCTCTGTGGCCTCTGCCTCAGGCACTACAGTGGCTCTGGTCGCAACAGAGCGACGCCTCGGATGGGCAGAGCATCGCCCCCTGGTGGGCATGCCGGGTGGATCCTAGTCGGGAGCATGCAGGAGTCTGTCTGACTGCCTCTCCGTTTCCAGCTTCAGAAAAATACAAAAAAAAAAAAAAAAAAAAATCCCTCATCTGATGAAACACATTACCTCCTCTAAACAAACCCTTTTGTCCAGTCAGGGAGCCTCTACAGCGCTGCTCTGCTTAGCTCATTGGCTTCAGTCCTTTTCCTTGCAGCTACAGAAATACCAGCCCACAGCCTTTAGCAAAGCAATTCAGACTTCCTCCCGATATAAAGAGTCACCAAAGACTGCCTCTAAATCACAATCTCATAATCGCGACCAAACGTACAAGATGCATTTCTAAGTGTTCTGTGGGCAGCATCTCATTTTCTGTTCCCCTGAGCTGGCTGGTCATTATTAGCCCTACTTTACAGATGCAGAAAAGAAAGCACAGAGAAAAAGCTGTCCAAGGCCCCAAAGGAGTCAAACAGGGCTTTGTGCATGGGCATGTGTCTTGTCCGGAGCACAGAGCACTCCACACCACTCCACACTGCCTCCTGGACTGGCTCCTGCGGCTTCTCGTAAGCCTGATGTCATGAGGTCCAGGCTTGACGTCACTCTGGTCCTGGGCCCACAGGAGCAGCTGGGTCTGGATGTGGAGACTGAGCAGAGGAAAGCCTTGGCTATGAACAGTGATGAACTGGCCTGACCTGAAGGAGGTATGAAATCCCAACGTGGGCTGGGGCAGGCCACAGGAGACCTTCCACAGTGTTTCTAGACAGGCATTGGCCCTGATTTTACTCGTCACTATCTCTATTAGCCAGGACTTTCAAAACTGGCAGTGTGAATCTCAAGGCTCAAGGACAGGACTGTGCTAGAATGCATGAGAAACGATCCCAAACCAAATGTGCGACAAGTGTACCAAGGCTCTCCCCGCTTCCGCAGACTACGCAGGTGCATGGGCCTTCCATGGCACCAGCCCGAGGTAGGTTCTGGCCCTGTCTCGCTCTCCTGCCCCGCCTGCTTTAGCCACACCCCACCGCACACCACCCCTGCCCATTCCAGGCTCCTGTGGGGCGTGTGCTCAGTCGACCCTGGTAAAACAGCGGTGGTTGTGAAGATGAAAATAGCTAACATGTATGGAGGGCTTGCTGTGTGCCACCTCACACAGCTTCCACGGGATGAAGCTGCTGTTACCATCTCTATTTTACAGATTAGAAAACTGAAGCTGCAAATGATGAATCAGTTTGCCAAAAGTCACCCAGCTCATGCGTGGTGGAACCCGGGCTGCCTGAGTCCGCACCCCCTGTCCCCAGCCCAACACTATGCTACCTGTTTATGCTCACAGGATTTGGGCCACAAATGGAAAGCCCTCCACTTAGTCTTAGACCTTCCCAGTTCCAGAGGAGCGCCTTCCACAATCTTCCATTGGGAGTTTGAAATTCCATCACCAGAGCTTTTAATTGTTTAAGAAATAGTCCCAATGAACAGCACACACTTTCCTCATTTACCCTAAACAAACCTTTATGGTTCAATGGAAACTGAATTAGCAGAGCTTCTCTGGGCAGCATCTTCTGCAGAGGAAGGGAAGTGAGGCTCACGGCTACAGGAAGGTTGTCTGCAGGCTATGGGGAAACCACGATTTTGCCTGGTACCGCCCTAATTTCTAACCAGAATAGAGGTGTGAGTGGTCAAGGAAGATCTCAAGCATGGCACAGAAGCTCCAGCCCCTCTCCACATAGACTGAAGCTGGGCTGGGTGAGTGTTTCTCCTGCCCTTCTCCACATAGACTGAAGCTGGGCTGGGTGAGAGTTTCTCCTGCCCCTCTCCACATAGACTGAAGCTGGGCTGGGTGAGTGTTTCTCCTGCCCCTCTCCACATAGACTGAAGCTGGGCTGGGTGAGTGTTTCTCCTGCCCCTCTCCACATAGACTGAAGCTGGGCTGGGTGAGTGTTTCTCCTGCCCCTCTCCACATAGACTGAAGCTGGGCTGGGTGAGTGTTTCTCCTGCCCTTCTCCACATAGACTGAAGCTGGGCTGGGTGAGTGTTTCTCCTGCCCCTCTCCACATAGACTGAAGCTGGGCTGGGTGAGTGTTTCTCCTGCCCCTCTCCACATAGACTGAAGCTGGGCTGGGTGAGTGTTTCTCCTGCCCACTCCCCATACACAACACCCTGTGCTAGGCAGCTTCCAAGATGTACCACATGTTCCTCGTACACTGTATTTCATGTCTTTCTGTGATCCCCTCACCTTGTGTATAGACAGACAAGTGGACTTGTTGCTAGTAAGTATAATACAGCAAGAAGTGAGGCATGTCACTTTGGAGATCAGGGTTTTAAAAGACTGTGGCTTCTGTCATGGCTGCTCTCCCTCACTCTCTCTGACATCACTCATCCTAGAGGAAGCCAGCTGTCATGTCATGAAACAGCCCCATGGAGGGGTCCATGTAAGAGGGAACAAAGTCTACCAATCACTGCATGAGTGAGCTTCAGAGTGCTCCTCTCACCCCGATGGAGACTTCAGATAAGACTGAAGCCCAGTCAATACCTGAACTGCAATTTCATGAGACCTTGGCCCAGAAGCACCCAGCTAAGCCACACTCAGACTTCTAACATGCAGAAACTCTGAGATAATAAATGTGTGTTGTTTGCTAAGTTTAGGATCATTTGTTACACAGCAATAGACAACTAATACACTCTCATGTTATTCTAGAGAATCTAAGCCCAGCTCTCTATTTCTAAGACTCACAACATCAGCTCCTCCAGGGACTGCAAAGAAGTAGACTGAAGCAAGGTGTATAAATATGTCTGTGTGCTATAGGTTGAAATGGACTGGGAGGCAACAACCAACTGAACTCCAGAACTAGAAATAGAAGGTCAGAGCCAAGCTTAGTAATGCAGAGCAATAGCTTAGTAGCGTCATTGACAAAATATCAAACCACAGAGTTAGAGCTGGTTATCCTTCCATCAAGCCTTCAGGAAAATTTTTTGCATCCTCAGCAAATCTATTTTCTAATTTTTGAATTGTTGACCAATGGATTGTTTAGTAAAAGGCAAAAGATTTGTCTACCCCAGACCAAGCATTCCATGTACACAGTGGGTATTTGAATAATTGTTGGATGGATGGATGGATGGATGGATGGATGGATGGGTGGGTGGAAGGAAAACCCTCGCTTAGAAAGTGTTTATTAAGAATTTCTAACCTGACCAGGCAGTGGTGCAGTGGATAGAGTGTCAGACTGGGATGTGGAGGACCCAGGTTCGAGACCTCGAGGTCGCCAGCTTGAGAGCAGGCTCATCTGGTTTGAGCAAAGCTCACCAGCTTGGACCCAGTGTCGCTGGCTTGAGCAAGGGGTCACTCAGTCTGCTGAAGGCCCATGGTCAAGGCACATATGAGAAAGCAATCAATGAACAACTAAGGCAGGGTCCCCAAACTTTTTACACAGGGGGCTAGTTCACTGTCCCTCAGACCATTGGAGGGCTAGACTATAAAAAAAAAAACTATGAACAAATCCCTATGCACACTGCACATATCTTATTTTAAAGTAAAAAGACAAAACGGGAACAAATACAATATTTAAAATATAGAACAAGTAAATTTAAATCAACAAACTGACCAGTATTTCAATGGGAACTATGCTCCTCTCACTGACCACCAATGAAAGAGGTGCCCCTTCTGGAAGTGTGGTGGGGGCCGGATAAAGAGCCTCAGGGGGCCGCATGCGGCCCGCGGGCTGTAGTTTAGGGACCCCTGAACTAAGGTGTCGCAACAAAAAACTGATAATTGATGCTTTTCATCTCTCTCCGTTCCTATCTGTCTGTCCCTACTATCCCACTCTCTCTCTGTCTCTGTGTAAAAAAAAAAAAAAAAGAATTTCTAATCTGGTAGTCAGTCTGACAAACAGAATAAAATGAATTCTTAATTCCATCTACTGTGGCTCACAGATATACAAAAAGTAGTGCTTATTATTTAGATATTAAAAGTCTTTTCACAGGTCAATTACAGCTACCTCATATGTGTTTCAAAGGACTCCTTGGGTTTTTCACAGGGTGTGATTATGTTAAACTGGAGCATTGATATCACTTGCAAGAGCAATCTTTTGTCCCTTTTGCTTCCTCCAAGAATTGCACAGAAGAGAAACTTGCTAGTTGGCTATCCCTGGGCCAGATCAATTGACCTATCCCTACTGCTTACTTTCCATCTAGTTCCAGAATTTTCCCAGAATAGTGGGCACTAGGTAAGGTCCTAAATGAACTAAAAGCCACAGATCCCAAATATGATCCCAGATAGCCACGCTCAACCCCTCCTATTAGCCCGCCAAAGCCAATGTGGCCCCTTGGGGCCACAGGGAGGGAAGCCTGTTATTTGGCTGTTTGCCTTGCAATTTTTTGTTGCGCTATACAAACATAGGGACCCACAAAGTAGTATCCACTATGCAAGCTGAAGTGGAGCCGGTCTCTAACTAAGTGTGAAGCCACTCCAGAGCTCATGAAGGCTGGGAAGTTCCTCCTGCAAAGGGCTGAAGCAAGGACTAGGAGGGACAGGGAAGGGGAGGGCGGAAGTAGAAGTCAGACAGTTGTGAGCTTGAGCCCTGTCTCTGTTGCTCAGCAGCTATGTGACCTTAGACAAGTTATTTACCCTCTCTAGGTATGTTTCCCCTTTTGTAAAATGAGACGAAATTGTACCTGCCTCACAGGTTGTTGTGATAAGGCAGTACATGTAAAGTACTTAACGTATCGCCTTACATACAGCAAACATCACATGAGTGACCACAAATGGGAAAACCGGCAGGGGAAGAGCCACGGCCCTTGAGGGGTGAGCCAGAAGGGGGCCTCGATGGGCAGTGTTTGCAGTAAACAGAATATAGAGTTTGGAGCCAAACAGAGGAGAAAGTAAAGAGCAGAAATTCTGAGGCAATTTTTCCTAAATAGATTTTTTGTGGTGGGGACAGGATAAGAGGAATCATTTGGTGGCCGGATTTTCCTGGCTCCTAGACCATGTCAAGGTTTTCATATTAGGCATTCCAGAAAATTCCAGAAATTCTCACTTCCAGCTTAAAGAATTACTAGACTCTTCTTCCTCTTAATTTTCCAAAGAATTTGAGTCATCTGTGTTTAGTCAACCATGCCCTTATAGCCTTTATAGCTCATTCGACCTTGATCCTTTTCTCATGAATACAACAAAACCTCAGCCCAGGTGCGTTTTCCCTCAGTGGGTCCATGAGTGGGTCAGCACGGCTGGCATCTGAGACCAGAGCTGTGGCCAAGGGATTATATGCAGTGCGTGCAGGGAGGCCACCTTCGCCCTGCCTTGATGTGTGGCTCACAAGGGGTGGGTGACATACCTCTCCATTCAGAGAAGGCAGAAGATGGGCAAAAGGTCACCTACCTGGACATTCTTCATTGCTGCAGACCCACAGGCTGTTTCGGCAGATGCTGTTGGGGAGAGAAGCACAGATCATGGGTAGTTCTGCAAACGTGAGGTGCAGGAACGATCTGGAGCTGTCTGCAGATAGCACAGCCCCCAAGGAAGGGATGGGGAGGGGAGAAGAGCTGGTGTGGAGAGTCTCCGTGAGGTTAAAGGTGTACAGGACAGGGCTTTGGTCACAGAGGAAACTGGGAGAGACAGTGCCAAAGGGAAGAAACCAACAGAGAAATAGACAAAACAAAAAAGCCAGGGCATCTAATGTCCCTACCCAGGCACTAAACAATCAAATTCCTCCTACTATGTGTACGTGCGCACACGCGCTCACATGTATAAACACACACAGCTAGTGGAGGACAGGGAAGGAGTCGCCCCAAGAATCATGTCGAGCAGCTCTCAGAGACTCCTGGAAGTTGCCAGGCAGGGAAAGACAGCAAAGGGAAGAGGCCAGGAGGCAAAACGAGGAGTGGTTTTCCCGTGTGCGGAGGCAGGTGAAGTGAACCAGAGCAAACATCAGAGGAGCTTCCTCGCGAAAGGATCTGAGCTGAGCAGAGAGGGCAGCCCAGGCTGGGCCTGGGCGATCACAGGGAACCGGGGGGCAGGCCTGTGCGAGTTTCCACAGGCACTGCTGCCTCCTTCCACCTAGTAGATAAACAATCCCAAGGACAGAAGATCTGTCTGTGACTTGCTGACTGTTACACAGTCCCTCTTCAGGAAAAGAGAGTCACTTGTTAAAGCATGGTTTGGAGGAAAGCTAGAAATGTTGTGTGCATGAAAGGTCCTTCCCTCCCTGGCCCCGCCTCTTACAGGCGGATCTGTAGTATAATCCTCGCTTTCCATCATTGACTTCCATGCCCTTCCCCCAACCTCCCCCCATCTCAACCTCTTCTCCCTCAGCCCAGCCCAGCTCCTGTCCACCTCCCACTGCCCCACCGGCCCCAGCTTCCCCTCCACAGCCCCTGGGCAGCTCTCCCAGACCACACGCGGCAGCCCCAGTTACCAGGTGTTGCAGTCTCGCGAGAGAGAGGCGCCTGGAGGGTACCGCTTCCCAGAATGCACACAGGAACACTCGGCGCTTTCCACACAGCGGCCTTCATCGAGGAGCTGTCCCTCTGGGTTCAAGGGCATCAAGGCACAGGATCAGCCTTGTCATCGTCATTACTCATCTCACAACTATAGAATCCCCATGGCTGATCATCAGTTTAGGGCTTCTTCCAAGAAATTCAAAGAACTTGTTCTGCGATGTTAATCTTTCACATTAGCACAATATTAAGGAGGGGAGTTGTTAATCTCCACTCTGCTGATGAAAAATTGGAGAAAAAGTTTTGTTCAAGGTCTCTAAATAGGGAAGTCATGAGCGTAGGCTGAGGGCTTCTTCCAGGAAGCTCAGAGAACTTGTGCTTCCCTTCATAGTAACACAATGAGAGAGGGCAAGATCATTCCTCTCCATTTTACAGATGAAATCAAGGCAAGAATTTTGTTCAAGGTCTTCCAGGAGGGAAGTCATGACCCAAAACACACAGGACTCACTTTTCATAATGTAACAGGGTTTTTCACCAAACCTCGCAAGGTCTCTCCTGAGGAGGACATCCTAGTGCAAAGCTCTTTTTCAGCTGAGCTCACATCACAAAAACAGAAAATATTTTAAAATATTTTCTCCCTGACCAGTTCCCTGACACTTAACCAAAAAAACAAAAGTGCCATCAGATTGGGCCTTCTGTTCCCCAAATAAAGTCACTATTGGCACCAAGACCATCCTCCTGCTTTCTAGACACACATGGATCCAGTACAACAGGAAAACATAAATTAAAAATAAATGCCAGCTTAATCCTGACCACTCTGTATGAAGAATTAAAAAATAAATAAAAGGCGTCTGATTTCAGTCATGGGGAGCAAACACAAGGGGCTTTCATCCTGCTTTCCCAAGCCAAGAGCACTGGCAAGGTCTTGGATCTGTAAAGAAAGTGGGAAGTTCATTACCAGGGCAGCTGCAGCCATCCACACATTGCTCCTGACACACGTCGTTGATGGGCAGGCTCTGGCAGGTTCTGGTGCAAGGGGACACACACTCCTTGTACTCCATGCCAGCAGGGCACGCCGGGCCTGAAACAGAGAGCTCAGCAGTCTCCCAGAGCAATTCCCCGCAGGCAGCCTCTCACAGGCCACCCCGTCCTTATGCCTCCTCCGCCTGCCCCCTTGGTCTCCAGGGCCCCAGGGGCCATCTCCATCCCAACGACACTCCAATGGCCAACGTCCTTTCTAAGGCCATCTCATCCAACCACCCCTTCCCTGAAGGACCATCTTTCATCATGCATAGCCTGGCTAGGACCCAGCAGGGTCACCTGGGACCACCACCCCTTCCTCTTGGTTATCTGCTCTTTCTTCCTTCCTCCCTCCCTCCCTCCCTCCCTCCCTCCCTCCCTCTCTCTTTCTTCTTTCTTTCTTTCTTTCTTTCTTTCTTTCTTTCTTTCTTTCTTTCTTTCTTTCTTTCTTTCTTTCTTTCTTTCTTTCCTCTGTCCTGTGCTCTGTCCCTTTCAACTAAAACCCTCTCAGGGTGACACCAAACTCCTCTAGGCTGAAAATGAAAGGCCTCTGGTGACCAAGCAAGGAGTAAATGACATCCTCATCACATTCTCTTCTGAGGGCCCCTCTTCCTCATAAAATTGCCCCCAAATGTCCCACCCAGTCCAGGGCATAATAGCATTCACACTCGCCTTCCCTCTTATTTCCCATTTATTTCCACTGTGCTACAGGGCTGCCTTTAGAGCTTGTCACCTACACATGTGTCCTCCCAGCTGGACCCAGTAGCTCATGGACGAGGGCTTCTCTCCTGCTCTTTCTCAAACCCTGTGACTGAACTGACACTCAGACCAACTGCAGGACCAGAACTCTTTTCTGGGTTATAACAACACTAAACAATTGTTCCAAACCACCTTCCTCCAAGAGACATTAGGTATTTCTCCCAGCAAAGACCGAAACAAAGTCCCTCCCCCTCACAGAGGAGAACCAGCAGCTCAGAGCCACCCTCCCCACATTCCACAGCACAGATGAAAAGCTCTGGCTTGTGAGCTGAATAAACACAGACTGGAAACTGTGTGTGTGGTGGAACTATCTGGCCGGCTCCTCCACCTCTCTCCGGCGTATGAGCTGTGTAATTATTGCAGACTGGCCGCTTGTCTGCACGGCTTGGATCCGTGGAAAGTCTGGGGAGACAGCAGCTGGCTTCCTTCAAGCTCTTACTTAACCATGATAATGTGGGGATGGTGACAATGTTGATGACTAGGGACCCAAAGAGATCAGAAGATCAAAACCAGGGGTGTCACGAGGTGAGGCGTAGGGACTGGTGAGCACTGGGCCTTGAGGACAGAAGGCTGACTTAATTAAAGGGGAGAACATAATAAAAGCCTGTCCGGAGCTGCAGGGTCACCCACAGATGACTCTCTCCCTCCGTCAGCTCAGACAGGCAGTCGGCAAAGATAATCACTGAAGGTGCCGAGATTCTGGTCTCAGGCGCCGGATGTTCTAACACCCAGAGGATGGCTCCCCTGAGGGAGTCATGGCAAACTAAGGGATGCAGGAGTGAGGACAGAGGCGGGAGAAATGTCACGGAGACTGGAAAGGCCTTTCAGGCCTCGTCACAGCCTTTAAGGGGGAGAATCCCTCTGTGGGCCAGCACTCAATGGCCAGGTGACCAAGGGGTGGGGCCCTGCTGGCTGGGGCACGGTAAAGGCGCACAGTAGTGACACAGACTGAGAGCTTCTTGAGGGACACCCCAGGACAGAGACCACTGCTCCCCAGACCCCAAGCACCACCACACCCAGCCAAGGAGGACGGACAGTGACTTACGACATGCGCTGTGGTGGGTCCAGCCATACAAAATCATCCCTTGCTGGGCACAGGCCCGGGCGTATTCCAGGAGGGCCACGCAGGGGCACCTTGGCCCCTGGGTGCACGTGCACAGAGTCCTTTCACACAGGGCCACGAAAGGCTCGGGGTCCACCAAGGGGTGGCAGCGGGCGAACACCGAGGCACTCTTCAGAAGCTGGCACTGCTCCCACGGGCCCTGCAGGAAGAAGATGGCACCTCGGTGAGGGCCGCAGCAGGGGGCCCTGGCTCTGTACCGCGCTCACCTAGTGCGCCCCTGAGTGGGGCCCTGTAGAGACTTCCCTGAAAACCAGAAGTTCCCCCACACTGGGATGGTGCCTGGCACCTCGTAGGCACTTATCAACAGTTACCAAATTAAACTATCTATCAATCAAAGGAAAGATATTGGACTCATGCTATGTGAAGTATACTGAGACTGAAGAGCCCTCCTAAACGGAGCCTTGGAAATCCAGAGTCCAAGGCCCTTGACTACGGTGGCAGTCAGCGTCCCCTGAAAGGAGAAAGTAGAGAAAAAGAAAATAGTGGAAAGAATGTTGAACTTGGAGTTCATGTGGCTTCAGAGCCAGGAATGCCAATCAGCTTCTCCTTTGCCCTGACCTAGTCACCTCTCCTCCCTGGCATTGGTCTTCTCCACTGTACATGAGGAGGTGGGACAAGTGTTATAAAGCAGACATTCCCAGGCCTTACCCCCGAGACTGAAACTCAGTGTGACAGGGATGGAGTTCAGTGAGACTTTTCAACATTTCCCCAGGGGACTCCTGCGACCAGACGGGACCGGTTCCCATCATCAAAACTGCTAGGGTTCTGTGAACTGTCCCAGAGACACTCCACCAGCAAGGGCTCTTCTCGGGGGTTAGCATCTTGTTGATACCCTCAACCCAGCAGCACAAGGCAGGCTTGGGCCTGTCGTCTTCAATTACTCCCGTAACACATTAGATAAACAAATACACTCCTGTACGCTGTATTTGCAAACATCTCTGCATTCTGTATTTTAATGATTCTAAATGTACATCTTTTTCACAGTTTAACATCTCTGAAGTTGGAGTGCAACTTACAATTGATATTACACGTAAACTGGCAACTCTTTATTTCTTTTTTTACTTTTTTTTTTAATTCGGTGAAAGGAGGGGAGGTAGAGAGACAGACTCCCACATGTGCCCCAACCAGGATCCACCCAGCAAGCCCACTAGAGGGTGATGCTCTGCCCATCTGGGGTGTTGCTCTGTTGCTTAGCAACTGAGCTCTTCTTAGCATGTGAGGCAGAGGCCATGGAGTCATCCTCAGCACCCAGGGCCAACCTGCTCTAATGAGCCATGGCTGCACAGGAGGAAGAGAGAGAGAGAGAGAGAGAGAAGTGAGAGGGGTGGAGTGGAGAAGCAGATGGTCACTTTTGCTGTGTGCCCTGACCAGGAACCAAACCAGAGATCCATAAGCTGGGCTGACGCTCCACCACTGAGCCAACCAGAGAAAGCCAGCTTTTTCTTTCTCAGTGATATACATGGGCCAGTGGTGTGTCTTAGAATCAACAATGTCTTCAATTAGACCCTACACTGTATTGCCACTGGAAATGACCCCCACTGGGTGTGTCATTTCTTTTAGGTATGGGTATGCTCTCTGATGGGAAGCCAGCAGTCCATGAAACAGGGGTCAGGAACCTATGGCTCACGAGTCAGATGTGGCTCTTTTGATGGCTGCATCTGGCTCGCAGACAAATCTTTAATTAAAAAATAATAACGTTAAAAATATAAAACATTCTCATGTATTACAATCCATTCATTTCCTACCACTCATGTTCATGGTTGCAGGTGGCTGGAGCCAATCACAGCTGTCCTCTGGGACAACACCAAATTTTTATTGAATAATGCATAACGTACAGGGGTCGTTGTATGGTTCTCACAGAATTACATTTTAAAATATGTGGCGTTCATGGCTCTCTCAGTCAAAAAAGCTCCCAACCCCTGCCATGAAAGGACTTCAGCTAAAAAGAGAGAAGTATAAGACTATCTAAACAGAAGAGCTGAATCCTGAAGGGTAAACCAGAGCCAAGCCAGTCTGCTCAAACTGTTCAAAGGACGGCCAGAGAAAGTCTGCATAAACCAGGAGCGAGGAGCCAGGACCATCTGCCTCATCCTATGTGCCACCGTGGAGGGCCCAGGGAATAGAAATCTGACTCAGTGCTGCTCACCGTCCTCTAAAACCACCGTAGGAGCACCAGCGACAGGGACACGCTGTGGTCCTAGGGAAATCTGTGTCCTGCTCATGGAGCCACTAAGTAGGAGCCCAGACTCCAGCCCAGACTGCACAGTCCACCATCAGAACCAGGCAGGCAGGGCAAAATGTCACAGACGCACCTGGACTGTAGCAGGCTCAGAAAAGGGTGCAGACAGGGGGAGGCCCGGGGCGCAGATGGCCCAAGCAGATAGGCGTGGCTAGTTCCCGCTGCACCTTATAAAAGCTGCTGCTGCGAGTTTGTGCATGAGGACAATTGCCAACTCTGCACGCTGGGCGCCAAGTGCTGACAAGGGAACTCCTTCCATGACCCTCCCTACTGACGTACACCCTTTAGAATAGAGATCCGGCACCCACTGTGTAGCCCAGAGAAAGCGCAGGCTTCAGCCCAGTTCTGCCACTTCCTGGGGGTGGGGACTGAGACGCGCCCTCCCATCATTAGAGAAGGATGTCCTGCGTTAAATGGGGATATAGCAGGACTGCCTCATGGGTGGTGAGAAAACCCAAAGGGACTGGCACCGACCAGGCTATCAGCAAACGAGGACTCCTCTCGTGGGTCCCAGGACCATCGAGGTCTCGAGTGATACATGCATCCTTCCATTTGCCACCCCAAGAATTTCATAAAAGAGGAAACTGAGGTTTCTGCAGATAATGCCAGGAAGAGCCAGTCCTGCCCTGAATGTGTTATGACTTCACAGACCTGGGTCCAAGTTCGCCTCTTCCCCATGCTGACAGCGTGACCTTGGGCTGCTTACTTAACTCCATCTGATGATGATGTTAATAACAGAGCCCTCTGAGAAGACTGCAGTGAAGACTGAATGGAATAACGCACGTAAAGGTTCAGACCAATAAATGGTGACCCCATATCATCATCATCATCAACATCCTGGCCACCAGAGAGATCCCTCCACTGTCCCTCCTGCCGTTAGGTTTATCTCCCAGAATGAAGAGCAGGTTATCAGTAAGACAGAAGGACGTCTCCGTCTCTTTCTGCCCATCTCCATCTCTCTGGGCTGTATAGGATAACCATGACAATGCTGTCAATTGCCCTACTATCTCGGAGGCTCCCTGGTGAACAGAGGAGTTGCTTTTGCTATTCTTTGATTTGGGAGGTCACACCGACCCAGAACAAATGGGGTTTCTTTCTGGCGAAGGAATGAGGGAGGACCTACCCTTTGTAACCAGCAAGTCTAAGACTCTCTTGAGGCTCGGGACAGGCAGTCTTGGTTTCTGAACTCCTAAAGAACAGCTGAGGGCCACCCTGAGAAGGCTCTTACCTACCTCTTTTTCCCACCTGCAAGCTAAAACCAGAAAGGCAAACCACAAAAAGGCAACTCCATGGGATTTCTTCTAGTGATGGCTGCCACCCTCTGGCTGTGGGACAACAGCTTGGAGCTGTCCCTGCACCATGGGACTATCTCTTGCAGGCACAGGGACCAGGCACCTAGGGTGCTCACCAGCAGGACACAGTCAAGTCAGAGGAAAGAAGAGCCAGAGGAAAGAAGAGACCCAGGTCTCAGTATCCCTTCCTCTGTCAGAGGGACAGTGGGCAGGGTCCCGCCTGGCTTGTCTCTAGCTGGCCCCGGTCTGTTTTCTCTCCTGTTCAGAGGAAGAGTGCGAGCAGTAGCCCTGCACATTTCCAGGGAAGGCCCTTGAGGCACTGAGTGGTTTACAAGAAACCTTGGCCAAGAGGGTGTTTGCTGGCTGTTTGTCTGCAGGATGGGAGTGGATTTCGGCAGAAACAGTTACCACCCTCCTTAGAACAATTCCAGTGGCCTCCGCCGTTGGCACCTCAAATCCGGCTCAGATTTCTTTCTCGGCAGAGACAAAAGGAGAGATTTGTACCCCCATCTTGCCCTCCAGCCCTCCCCTCCAGCCCTGGCCTGCACATGGCCTCCTAGAGTGACTACAGCTGAGGGCCCGGCAGAACTGCCAGCCACCAGAGCGCATCACGGTGGCACCTCTAGCTTGTGACCCCTGCCCCACCCCCTGGGCTTCTGTCTTCCACCACAGGCAATCCTGCCAGCCCAGGCCAGTTCCCAAGACAAGACGTCTCCACAGAAGCAAGTCCAAGCTGGAGCCGGCATCGTGCCCTCTTGGGCTCGGGGTAGAGACATCAGCATGTAAGAAGTGCAAACCTTCACTCAGTAAGCATTGGCTGGGTGCCTCTGGGTCTGCAGCAGTGTGTCGTGGTCAACATCAAAGGCAAAGCTGACTGTCACAGCCCACCTTAGAGGGCCAAGTTCTGGCTCCCAGGATCTGCCTCCTGGCCCACCTCCCTAGTTCATCCCTCCCCACTCCCCATCTCCTGTGTTACTGGTGGTTTCCTGAGTGAAAGCCGCACCACCCACTTTCACAAACTGACCCTTCAGAGGCCCGAGGATGCTTCGAAGAACCCAAACCTCCTCAGAGACCGGTGAAATAACCATAGTCTTCCAGATTTGGAAACTGAGGCATGGAGAGAGTAAAGAATTTACTAGGTCAGAGGTTTAAAGAGTGTGGTCTCGGGACCCCGTACAGACTCACAAGATCCTTTCAAGGCTCCATAAGGTTAAAGACCATTTTCATAACAATACTAAGATGTTATTTGCCCTCTGTGCTCTAAGTCCTTTGGCAAGTGCACAGTGGAATTTCCCGGAGTCTGTGACACGTGATATCATGACAGACTGAGTGCACACACAGACATGAGGGTCCAGCCAGACAGTGAAGAGACTTGAAAAACCATGAAACAATGCCATTCTTCTTCCTAAACATTGCTTTTGTTTAGAATTTATTGTTATGTTTATTCAAAGGATATCATGCCTGTAAATTATAATGTGTTTATTATTTTTAAATGAGTTAACATGATTTTGATGTCTCCGTTTTAACATCTAATGTAGTAAATATCAATAGATCTAACAGAAATAAAATCTCTTTGGCGTCCCCAGCTGTTTTTAGGAGTGTAAAGGGATCTTGAGATTAAACCATTTGCAAACTACTGAACTAGCGAAAGGGTGACCACACAGGACTGAAACCTGGATTCTGTCTACAGACCAGCTACCTGCCACCAAACCACAATTTACATGGCCTTCCATGCCTTCGAGGCACCTGCCTCTCCCCGCTGTGTTTTCTCACAATCAGATGAGAAGACAGTGTAGTTCAGTGGCTACAGCACCAGTTTTAGAAGCCCGGTGGCACTGGAGTCCCAACCCCCTTACTTCTGAAATATGAGACTTTAGGAAAATTATCTCACCTCTCTGCACCTGTTCCCTCACTCGTTAGAGAGGGAGAGTGTGGAAGAGGTTGAAAGTCATCCAGGATCTATCTATTCTTCCATCCTTTCTCAGTCATAGGACTCTCAGTTTTCCATTTTCCCCAGACACACAGCCACAGGGAATAAAGACTCCATTTCTCAGCCACCCCTGCAGCCAGCAGTAGCCATGACTAAGCTGTGCCCAGCAGAATATAAGCAGAAGGGTCTGTGCAACTTGCAGGAAGTGTTCTCAGAAAGAGAGGGTGTTTCTTCCTCAGTCCCCTCTCTTCCTGCTGCTAGGATGGCTATGCTGCCTAAGGCCTGAGCTGCCCTCTGGGACCATGCCTCATGCTCATGACAACAGAGAAATCAGAAGGACCCTGGATCCTTGTACCATGGACGGGGTCCTGTGCTGGCTTTGGACATCCCACCCCGAGCTTCTTTACAATAAGGAAGAAATACACTTCTACGATGTATATGCTGTTGTTACTTTAGGTGTCCTGTCACGCACAGCAGAACCTACTGCTAACATACACAGCAATACCTACTCTCAATGATTGCTACAAAATAAAATTAAATACAATTACCCAGGAAGATAATTGAGCACTTATAACTATTATCATTGGCCCACTCTCAATATTAGCCAAACAGTTCGAAAATGGCTTCTCCTCAGCTCTCTGCTCATCACTCTGGCAAGGCGACAAAAGGATGCTCAGCTAATTTGCACACTTCCAGCATCTCCCTGGCTCCAAGGCTGGGCCTCGGCTCCTCTGTCTTCCTTTATCTCTTGTCTGTGGAGCTGTAGCTGGCAAGAGCGCTCCAGCCCCAGCTCCATCAGTGCATGACCTCACCCTGCCTGGGCGAGCATGCAGACCCACTTGTGGACTATCTTAATCACATTTTCAGTTCATTAGAGAAGGCCAGGCCTCTCCCCTGGGGATGCCCTGCCAGTCCAAGGGAGAGGGAGAGAAAAGAGGCGCATCTCCCCCACAGTCGTGATACGGGAAGGGGCATGCGAGAAGAAAACGCAGTAGCAAGGGAGCTGAAGCTTAGCTGTTGTGTTTGTTCCCAAACAGCTGACAAAAGGAGAAGGGGGCAGGGGGCAGGGGGCAGGGGGCATTCCTAGGACCCAGAACAAAGAAAGGAGAGGTTACTATACAAAGTATAAGATTGTTCAGCCAGGCCCTGATCTTTCCAGCCCTGGTGTGGGTGCCCTGCGGCGGCCCCTGGAGGAGGTGTGGAGGCGCCTGGAGCCTGTGCTGGTCCAAACTGGTGGGCTCAAGAATTCATCCCTGAGGCAGGGCATGTTTCTTATTGGTCAGCCTGCAAGGATTGGGGGGGAGGGGGGGGGTCCTGAGTCTATTTATAACTTCTGGCTGGCCTGGGATTCCTACCCACATTCCGAGATCTGGTTCACAATGACCCCCAGGGGAAGTTGGTTGCTAGATTTCCACCCAATGGATGGTTTCTGCGAGTTCAACATTCCTCTCACTGAGATAATTGGGGCACAGCCCTCAAGAGAAGTGGGGCAAGTGGATATGTCCCAGAAGTCCCCAGCCTTCCAAAGGACCCTTCTCACCCTCTGCCCTGGTCTCTTGGGAGGCCTCTGAGCAATTCTCATGGATCAGGGCAGAGCTCAGCTGGCTGGGAAGACAAAAGCCAAGTACTGGCGCTGGCTTCTCAGTCGGGGGTCTGCTGAGCTCTGGGGATGGAACTCTCCACCCTTCCTGCTCCAGGGAGGAAAGACAGCGAGCTGATTCACAGAGCCGATTCCCCTGAGCCTCCATTACACTTCCCACTGTTCTGGCAGTCCACTCAAGAGGGCACGTGTGTGGTTCCCTTTCATGGTTGTTCAATTTCTCACATGTGTCTTGTCCCTTGAACAAGATTGCAAATCCGCCTCGCACAGTTTTAGCATCACCCACATCATACAGCACATTTCAGTAAAGACATACTAGGGGGCATCATCAGACTCTTGCTCATTCTTGTCCTAACCAGGGGGAAGCAAAAGGGAAAGAAAGGCACTTAGGAACTATTTTGTTAAAGGATTTTGAGATAGTTATGTCAGGAAACTGAAAGCTTGAGTCCTTACTGGGCCCTCCTTCAACGGTTTGTCAAATAGGCACCCGAAAAAGCCAAGTACTGCTTAATTTGAGGGTAATCTTTGAGACCTTGCAGCAGCCACGGATCCCTGCCGTAAAGCTGGGCCTCTAAAGGCACAGTGACCACGGTCACCCCTGCCCACTGCAAGCCCATGGGCTCACTATCCCTTCCCCTGCTTTGCATTCAGGGGAGTAAGTTTTCTCTAAAGGAAAAAGGGTACTTACTCAGTGTTGGGTAAAGCTCTTTTTATCTTACAGAAGGAAGGCTAGGATGCAGAGCAGGGTCATAAGTATGTGAGGACACAGAGGATCGAGTGAAACCAAGGACAGCACCCTAGATTCCTGGACCTCAGCCAAGCATGTATAGTAAATCCTCACTTCTTAGTCTACATGTGCCTGGAGACTTGAGAGAGCAGTTCTCACTCAGTAACAGGGTTAGAGTGTGTGTGTGCCTGTGCATGTGCGTGCTGGTGTTCACACCCCAACTCTGAGTGAAACATCAGTAGGACATAGTGGGTGGGCACCCTGTCTGTAAAACCAGGCCAGGTCACCGTGCTGTCATCTGACAACTCACTCCTCTGGGGGTTCTGAGCTACTAGGGCCTTTCCTTGAGATTCACTGACCTTCCCTAGACCAGACCCTCTGACCACAATCAGCTCTCTATGAACCACAATGATGTTACCAAGCAAATGAATGGAACAAAAGTCTTCTCAACCACCAACAAAAATCTACCGTAGGCCAAACACCCAATTAAGTGAATGGAAGAGTCAGGGAGTGGGAGCAGGATGCCAAGAGTGGGCCTGGCCTGTGAGCACCCCAGCTCTGCCAGGGTACTCAGCCCCTCTGCCAACCCCTGAGCTCAAATCACCTCCTTCCAAGCCTGTGAGCTCTCTCCCAACACGACTGTGAGCAGACGCAGTACAAAGACCCGGGCATCTACTTTGCCCAAATAAAAGGTTTGAGCAATATTTCATGAGGACATGAAGAGTGAATTGCATTGTCCTCAACAAAATAGGCATTTTGTGTGGCTCTTTGTGCTATTGAGTAGACACGTTATAGTTACTCAAAGTACACACGAGTACTTGCAAATGTTAGCTTGTGTGAGGCAGGTGACTTCCTGGAGGGCAGAGGATGACAGGTGAAGAGCTTGCTGTTTCGGAAGAGGGCGAGAAGGAGAAAATGTGAAGCTATGAACAGCAAAAGAACAAAAGGAATAAGGACTGTGTTCAACAAATAAATGCCCAATGTCCAGTTCGGAGCCAGTGGGAAATAGGCAATCTGGAACTGTTCGTGACTGATGGGAGAGCAGCTGGGTGGGAACTCCTGAATCAGACCTGGAGAAACTGGACCGAAAGGATCTATCTGGCTTCCCCCAGTACAGTATTCCAGGGCACTGAAGGAGGGCGTTAGCAGCTAAAGGGGATGAAAAAGAAAGGAGAGATTTGTCGAGGAGCCAAGATGGGCTGCATAGGCCTGAGTTCTTTAAGAGAGCTGGAGAGAGCTTAACAAGAATGTTTCAGATCTCTTAAATCAAAGTTACAGCATCACCTGTCTATCAGGACAGAGATTGTGGAGAGCACGCATGCAGTGGGCAAGGGGCTGGACTTGGTAGCGTCTAGCATCTCATTCCATTCTGAGTTATTTAGGTCTATTTCTAACATTGATGAAAAGAAATTTATTCAGCTCCCTCCACCTGCCTGAGGTTGATACTGCTGATGGATGACTCGCCACTGGGGTTGAGTAATAGCTGGTGCACTCAGCCTTCTCAAGAGACACTGGGCACCTTGAGGACCAACTCTGTGGAGGTATAAGGGGAAGCCTGTGAGGTCCAGAGGGATGAAGTATCCTCACATTCAGACAACAGTGGCTAAAGCAGGAGATGGCCTTCCCACTCTGAGGGAGGCAATCTCAGAGGAGGAAGGTGGTAGGGACTATGCCTCCCAGTGGAAGCGAGGCCAAGGTCATGGGCATCCGCTAGAGTTCTGCAGGTCATTCAGTGCACAGTGGCGGCACGCCCAAAGGGCTACCATTCACGTCACAGACACCATAGATGTACATACACATTCTGTGGACATTTATAATGTTTATGATGGCAACTTCCCAGCAGATGGTGGTAAAGAAGTGGCTTCAGGAAGGGCTGCCTTTCTCTAATTAACAAGGGCACTGTATGGACTAGTCCAGCCTCCCAGAGCCACGGTCTTTGCAACAGACAGCAAGATACAGACAAGATCCCTTTGTAACCTTCAGGCCTTGCTGACATTTTCCAGACAGACAAAAAAATAATTTTTTTTTTATTTTAAAGGCTCTTTTTAAAATATTCACTGTACAGTAGAGTTGTCTGCAAAGTAACATCAATTATTTGAGCACTTAGAGCTCAGGGTTTTTTATTACCAGGCGGCGCCCTGAGCTCCAGACCCCAGCAGTCCTGCCCTGTTTGAAAAGCTGAGAAAGCTGTCCATTTGCATGCACTCAAACAGGCCATTATCAGTCCCAGCAGACAAGCTCTGGGTTTTGTTGGCATAACAAGGAAGCAGTCATCCCCTGGGTGGAAGTAATATGACCTGGCTTTCAGAGTGAGCTGACTCCTTGCTACCCCCTTGGAAGGACAAGGAAGCACCAGGGAGGTGGGAGAAGAGGTTCTGGGGCCGGTGTTCAGGCACAGTGTATAGGTCAGTGACTCCTCCCCACGCAGCACTCTGCTGCTGCACAAGACTTTGGAGCCACACTGGCAAATGCGAGCCAACGATCCCAGTTCCCAGAGCTGACTTCTGAACAGAGGCCCAGTGGGACTAAGCCAGCAGTGAACCCTTCCACCGATCGCGTTAATCATCTCCCAGGAGAGGGGCTGCGGTGTTTCCCGGCCAATGAGGGCGCCTCAGTCACAGACAAACACGGCCCGACTGGCTAAGACAAAGCCAGGCTTCTCTTCCGAGGTAAACAACCTGAAACCTGGTGGCCTGAGCTTGGAGGAGCTGTGCCTTGGGAGGTCTGGCGTGTTTGGGGGCCTCCGCCCAGCGCCGAGACCTTGGTAACCAGTTTTTTAAGCTGCTCCCAGGGCACTGGTTAGTGAGGACGTCAACGCACCCAGGAGACAAAGTGAGTAGCAAGCTTGCAGCTGGAACCCCTGAATAGGCACCCAGGGAGACAAACAAGGTTTCTTGTGGGTTCTCCCTCCCTCTCTTTATCTCTGGGAGACCAAGTGCTCAGTCTCCCTCCTCATGGGCCTTGGTGTTAGGTTTTCCATCTGAAAATCATTTTCCATCTGAAAATCCAGCCTTTACCTCCCACCTCCTGTGAATAAATGAGATCATTCCACTGTGCTCCGAGGGTGGGGGCACATTTGTTCAGCACCAAGTGGCCTGTGTTTGCAAAATTAAAAGGTAGCAAAACCACCTGACCAGGCGGCGGTGCAGTGGATAGAGCATCGGACTAGGACGTGGTGGTCCCAGGTTCGAAACCCCGAGGTCACCGGCTTGAGCGGGGGCTTCACCAGATTGAGCCCAAAGTTGCTGGCTTGAGCATGGTGTCACTTGCTCTGCTGTAGCCCCCGGTCAAGGCACAAATGAGAAAGCAATCAGTGAATAACTAAGGTGCAGCAACGAAGAATTGATGCTTCTCATTTCTCTCCCTTCCTGTCTGTCTGTCCCTCTCTGTCCCTCTCTCTGGCAGCAAAACCTACATGTCCTCAAAGCGTTGATTCCATTTAAAAGGCACATACACGGTCCAACATACGTGGTCCAACCCTATCTCACCAGCTGAGGTGCCCCACCCTGATCTCAGCCAGGCCTGGAAACATTAAAGGGCAGGAGAGGTGAACATCAGCCAACCACAGGACTATAAGTTTGGAAATACGAGAAGGAAATGATAAGGAAAATAAAAAACAATTCCCTCCTCCCCCTCCTCACTGCACAGGACTCTGTAAGGGCACTAAGTCTGGACCCCACCTGCTTACCAAGCATCTCTAGAAGGAAAGGGGGCCTCTGTCGCTCACCACCCCTCAGTGTGGATGCTCAGCACCTTGCTGTCTTGCTAACCTTGAGCTGTGCTCAGCTCCCCAAAAGGAAGGGGGTGATAATTGGGAGGAAGGAGGGAGAAAGAGTGAACTGGGGAGCTCATGCTGAAAGTGCTGTGTGCTTGGCCTCCTCCTCCCCCCTCCTTGCAATGTGGGGGCGCTCCAGTGAGGACACAGAGGGAGGACAGACACCAGGAGGTCTTCCCCACCTGACGTGCCGTCCTCCCAGCAGCCCACACCTGCAGAAGGTGGAGGCAGAGCGCAGTGCTGCCCACAGCCTCCCACGCCTATCCCCTTCTCTCCAAGCAAGCGATTCCAGTTCGGGGTCAGAAAGGGAAGCTCTGAGGGAGAAATTGCTGCTAGCTAGTTACTATACAGATAGAAATGATACTGTGGGGGGGGGGGGAGAAATTGCTGCTAACTAGCTACTATACAGATAGAAATGATACTGTGTGTGGGGGGGGGAGGTGCCACCAAATACTGAGTCTCAGGGGCATAGACACACACAGGGCAGGAAGAGGCCATGTGACCACAGAAGCAGCAAGGGGAGTGATGTAGCCACAAGCCAAGAAACACTGCAGCCACCTGGGCTGAGAGAGGCAAGAGGGGATCCCCCTAGAGCCTCAGAGGGAGTGAGGCCCTGGAACACCTTGATCTTGAACCAATGGAAACTGAATTCAGCCTTCCGACCCCCAAAACTGTGAGACAATACATTTCTGTTGTTGGAAGCCATTAGGGTTAAGATCATTTGCTACCTACCTCAGCCTCAGAAAACTAGTACAAAACTAAGCTGGTCACTTCAGGCCCACCTCCACCCCTACCCACACTTCTGGTGATGTGTTGGCCCTCCTAATTGTACTCTGAACTATTACTGAGTACCTAAATAGGAATTGTTTTTTTCTATTGGCAGAATTTCAGACAGGAGGCCGGTAATGATGGTGAAATTTGGAGATGAGAGAGACAGCTATAAAGAACTATAAAGTAGGAAAGTAGAGTCCCACACTACACCAAGTCATTGGACCAGACACATTTTAGAGTTCCAGCACAGATTAGCATTAGAATTAGAGTTAACCAGACTCTAGCCACAGCTGGTTTTCAGGAGGAAAGGGACCCATGAGAACCCTACATCGAACAGCCAGAGAAACCCACAGAAGTAGGCCCACTGCTCCCCTAGGTAGAGGACCTGGGACCAGATGTCCCTCTGCCTCTTAACTCCAGAAGTCCCACACCATCCAGGTCACATCCAGCCTGGGCTATACCCACCTTCTGCATTTCCTCAGAGGAGACGTTGCAAGGGCTGCTTGGAGGAGATGACCTTTTGCATCGCTGTTCTCTGCTGCTCAGGGCCCAGGAGTTGGCAAAGTCGTAGGGGTCCGAGGTCAAGGTCCCTGTGGAGAAAAGTTTCAAGAAAATCAAGCCACAGTTATACCTGATCCAGGCTTTCTGAGTGGAAACTCTAAGTCTGTCATCTCCTGAACCAACTTCCATTAGATCCATACATGAGAATCCAGGGTGAAAGGATTTGGGGTGCAGCACTCAGCATAAACCACCGAGCTCGGGCATCAGAACTCAGCCGGTACTTGGTGTGGGACAGCAGGATGGATGGGCACCATGAGGAAGATGACATGGAAGATGAGGAACATGCCCATCTATTCCTGCTTCTCCACAACCTTGAACACCACTCCCACCTGTGCAGAATGTTCTCCTCCCCCTACTGCCTTGATTCCACTCTTCAAGATGCAGCTCCTGAACCACTTCCTCCAGGAAGTCCTCCTGAACTGACTCTGCTTTCTCTCTACCTCTTTAACCTGGTTTGGGTGGGCCCTTTCTCTGTGCTCCCACAGAACCCTGGTCATCCCTTTATCTAAGCTGTCATCTTCCTTTGTGTTGGCATCGTTTTTGCTTCTATTCAGCCCCCATTTAACCCTGAGCTCCTTACTCTAGAGCAGAGTCTGTCTCTTCTATTTTTTTTTTTTTGTATTTTTCTGAAGCTGGAAACGGGGAGGCAGTCAGACAGACTCCCGCATGCACCCCACCAGGATCCACTGGGCACGCCCACCAGGGGGCGATGCTTTGCCCATCCGGGGCATCGCTCTGTCATGACCAGAGCCACTCTAGCGCCTGGGACAGAGGCCACAGAGCCATCCTCAGTGCCCAGGCCATCTTTTGCTCCAATGGAGCCTCGGCTGCGGGAGGGGAAGAGAGAGACAGAGAGGAAGGAGAGGGGGAGGGGTGGAGAAGCAGATGGGCGCCTCTCCTGTGTGCCCTGGCCAGGAATCGAACTCGGGACTTCTGCACGCCAGGCCAACACTCTACCACTGAGCCAACCGGCCAGGGCCCAGAGGCTGTCTCTTCTAAATTTTTATCTGGCAGATTATGGATCCTCAAAATGCTTTCGCAGAATGAAGGTAAGGATGGAACGTGGAGACTAGCCCTCCAATGACTGCATGCCCCATACTCTCACAGCATCTGTGCCTCCACACTTATAACAGTCATGCTCCTGCCCGCTACACACAGCACAGCGGGCTCTGAGAACCTCTTGGGCCTACATGGTGCACAGTTGGTATCTGCTTTGTATCGCAGCCACCAGAGGCACCAGTAACATGGCTGAATCTGCATTTCAAAAGAACTTAATGCAGCATCCAGGCAAGCAGCCTTCTGCATAGCCATCTCTAGAAGAGCACAGCATGTTTCAAGGTCAAATAATGTATCTGGGAATAGAAAATACACTCTCCCCAGGGAAAGAAAAGAAAAGCAGAACCTTAGAGATATAGTCAGTTTGCATCGGAGGCGTTGTGAGCAGTAAAAAATGTCCTGCCACAGGTAGGTATTCCTTCCTTATCCCCAGAACCTGGTAATATTTTCTTTGTAAAGCAAAAGATGTGATTAAATTAGAGATGCTGAAAGGAAGAAATTATCTTGGATTACCTGAGTGTGCCTGAGATGCAATCACGTGTCCTTAAAATAAAGGCAGAAAGAGAGCAAACAGAGACTCCCATACAGAAGGTGATGTGAAGACGGGGGCAGAGGTTGGATGATACAACCAAAGTCAAAGGTTGCCAGCAGTGGTTGGAAGAGACCAGGCGTGATTCTCCCTTAGAGCCTCCAGAGCGAGTACAGTCCTGCCAACACCTTGATTTTGGACTTCTGGCCTCCCGGGATTGTGAGAGAATATATTTCCGTTGTTTTAAGCCAACAAGTTAGTGGTAATATGATGGTAACTGCAGGAAACTACTACATGGAAGAAGTCAAAGGGAAGGAAACTTAAATTTGTGGAGTTCCTGATGTGTGTTGGGCGTTGTGATAAGTGCTGCTCTCTGGGTTCTTGGTTATTCTGTGCCACACAAGCTGGCTCACTTTCCAGTATATCATATCAAGGAAGAGGCAGAGAAGAGGCTTTGTGTTGGGCGGGAAATGCTCTGGAGAGAATCTAGACCCCTAGGGTCTGGTCTCAGCTCTCCTGCTATCACCCTGTACGATCTGGTGCGGATCCCGCCATGCTTCTGAGCTCAATTCTTCATACGGAAAATAAGGGGTTAGACTGGATGACTTCCAAGATTCTTCCTTAAAATGACCTGTAAACTGAAACTCTAAGAGCTTGATCTGAAATGAGGCATACGAATATCTAATAGAATAACAAATATTCTTGCTAACAGAAAAGTCTCTGGAAGCCAAGGTTAAAGCTTAGCTACGCTGACTCCCATGTGTCAGGAAACAACGTTAGCTGTCTGGGGGCAGAAAATGTTTGAGTCTTTCCAACCAAATAGGACTAAACTCACAATATTCTGAGGTTGATTTCCAAAATATCACCAAAGCCCTGACTTTTTGCCAATAAGCACCACCTTCTCCCTAAACAGTACAGGTCCCATTTTTAGTGTTTTAAACCTTAAAGCCTCAAATAAGAAAAAGATATCTTAGGGCTAGGGGTTCCATTTCTTAAAATACAGCAGATTTTAAAAATCTTAAAACTGTGCCACTGCAAAGAGCAAATATCCTGTTGAAGGGAATTACAAAAACAATGAATGAGAAGGAGAAAAGGAAGGATAAGAAAAAAAAGTTGAAAAATGGGACTGGCAAGTATGACTTGATATTCTGACACCAGGGTATTAGAGTGAGGGTGACAATCTGGTAAATCAAGGGGTCTGAGTTTTAACGGTGCTGTGAACATGGAAATGAGTCTTGAGGCTGCATGACATGGGCTGTTAGGTTTGATACCCCTTTGTGAAGTTGGACTCTTGAAGTTGGACTCTGCACCCTCCACAAGAAAGTTGACAAGAAAAAATCTGCTCTGAGAAACAGGAAAATAATAAGTTTGTCTCTTAGGTCTGGGCTCTGGTTAGGAGGAGAAAAGTCTCTTCTGAGAATTTATAGTAGTGGGAAAGCCTTCAAGTGTAATTGAGATTCCAATTTATACTTCTCGTGAGATTCAGTAACTTCATATAAAAAATTAACATAAAACACCTCTGAAGATGAATTCACAATCCAAAATTATGAAACATAGAAAACAGTCCACTTTAAGCATAAGTAAGCAGATATAAAAATAGCAGATAAAGTGTTTGTGTAGATGCTATAAAACAAATATATTTAAATTTTTTTTATAAAGAAGAAATTGAAATTTGATGAAAGATAAAAACAATAAGATAAAGTAACAGAGTTGAAAAATGTCCAGTTTTACCTTCTATAATTACAAATATAGTTAATGAAATAAAAAGAAATCTCAATTTATAGACCAGACATCTTTCGGTTAGACAGAGTTCAGAAAGAATTAGCAAACTAGAAGATAGATCTAAGTAGTGATGTACTGATAAGCCAACCCCCTCCCCTGCCCCGGGGGAAGGAGCAAAGCCCTTGTTTGTAGGACTTGTGGTTTCTGTGGTATAAATACTCTCACTGTGGCCAGTTTCAAGCAACCAACAGAATGTTACTGAATGTAAGTTGCAAAAGACACATATGATTGGTTGGTTCTCACTAGCCAGCACGAGCACACTATACAAAAGACAACAAAGAAGTATAAAGAGATAGAAAAAGGGAAGAAAGGTAAAGAGGTAGATGAAAGGATGGAGTAAAAATATCCAACAATAGAAGGAGAGAAAATGACTGAAATTTTTTAAAAATCTGGTGAAAGGTAGGACTCATCAGATTCATAAATTACCTCAAGTCTCAAACAAGATAAAAATCAAATAAAATAAAACAACACCTAGACACAGCATGGTGAAATTTCAGAATACCAAAAACAAAGAGGTGACATATACATAAAGATAAAAGGCATATTAGCTACAAAGATATAACAATTAAACTGACAAACATACTTCTTAACAGCAATAATAAAATTGCATCTTCAAAGTATGGTTAGAAATAACTGATGTCCTAGAATTCTATACTTAGCTAAAGAATCACATAAGAATGTGGAATGTTTATTTCAGTTATCACTATCAGAACCTGAATAAAGAAATTACTAAAAAGTTTTTTCTAGAGAAAGTAGAAATTGAACCTGGAAAAAAAAGAAGAAGAAATTATGAGCAAAGAGCCTGTTAAACTTAAAGACATATCTAAAGAAGCACTGAGTATGTAAAACTATAATAACAATGCAAATTTAGTGGTTATTTAAACAAAACAAAGGGTGAGGCAATGAGGGTGGTAGAGAAACAATTAGTTTAGGAAAAGCAGTAACAGTAGAAAGCACAAAATAAGATGGTTAGCATAAATTCAAAAACATCAACAATACAATTTAATATAAAATAAATAAAAAGAAGCAAAACTTTACAGTAACAAAACAGAAAAGATTAGGTTACATTAAAATAATAATAATGTGATACAACCACACATCTATTAAAATAGCTAAAGTATTGATACAAAAAAAATGAAAAGAAAATAAGATGACAATTACAAATGTTAGCATAACATATATTGCCAAAAGAAATGTAAATGCTACGGCCACCTTGGAAAACAGTTTGGTGGTTTCTTATAAAGTTAGGCATACACTTGTCATATCACCCACTAATCTCACTTCTAGATATTTACTCAGAGAAATTAAAACATATATCTACACACACACACACACACACACACACACACACATACATTATACATGAATATCACCTTTTTAGGATGGCAATTATATAATATATATTTTTTAAAAGCAGAAAATAATGTGTTGACAGGATGTCAGAAATTGAGACTTTTGTACACTGTTGGTGAAAATGTAAAATGGCATAGCCACTGTGGAAAACAGTATGATGGTTCCTCAAAGAATTAAAAATAGAATAATCATATAACCCAGCAATTTCACTCTGGGCATATAGCCAAAATAATGGAAAGCAAAGTCTGGAAAATATGTTTGTACACCCATGTTCATAGCAGCATCATTCACTATAGCTAAACATGGAAGCAACCCAAGTATCCATCAATGCATAAATGGATAAGCAAAATGAGGTCTATATAAACAATGTATATTCAGCCTTTGAAAGGAAGGAAATTCTGACATATACTACAAGATGGATTAACTGTAAAGACATTGTCCTAAGAGAAATAAGCCAGTCACAAAGAGGTAAGTGTTACATAATTTCATTTATATGAGGTACTTGGAGTAGTCAGAATCAGTGGCATAGCAGAATGGTGGTTACCAGGGCTAGGGTGAGGGGACAGAGGGGAGCTATTGTTTAATGGGTAGAGTTTCAGTTGCAAACTAACGAGTTATGGAGATGGATGGTGGTGATGATTAAATGTGAATCTGCTTAATGCCACCAAATTATACACTGAAAAATGGATAAAATGGTAAATTTTATGTTATTTTACCACAGTAAAACACATGAAGAAAAAAAACCCACAAAAAGTCATTATAGTGACTTTAATGACAATTGCCAAAACCTGGAAGCAACAAAGGGTCTTTTGACTTGTGAATGGATTACCAAACTGGCTTCACACTCCTCAACAATATATAGGAAGAAAATACTGAGACATGTAACAATATGAATGAATCCCTGGTAGGTTCTGTGAAGTGAAAGAAGCCAGAGGTACAGAGCAAAATACTCTATTACATGATTATATTTCTATGAATTTGGGGAAAATTAAAACTATAATAACAGAACAGGAATAGGAACAAAAAAATATTAGTGGCTACCAGGGTTAAGAGTTGGGGGAGAATTTGACCACAAAGGGGCACAAGAAATTTTGGGGGTGATAAAGCTATTCTATAGTTTGATTGTGGTGGGTATGGGGCTCTACCCTTTTGTGAAAATTCATGGAACTGTACCCTAAAAAGTTAATTTTAGTGGATGTAAATCATATCTCAATAAATTTGACTTTTAATAAAAAAAAACAACAACAATAAATCCAGCTACGTGCTGCTTTCATAAGACACATCTCAAACAAAACCACAAAGAAAGGTTGAAAGCATAAAAGATGTCAAACACCAAGCAAGAAATGGCGGATATTGAGATCAGACGAATTTTAAGGCAAAGGGCACTGTTTAAAATAATGAGTCATTACATGAAAGGAACGTCACATGAAAGATTCAACATTTTTAACACCTAATAACAAAGGCTCAAAATATATATGGCAAAACTTGACAGAATTACACAAAGAAACTGACACCTTTGTAGACCATCTACTGACACCTTTTCACCATCGTAGAAAATTTTAAAACAGCGCTCAGTAATGGGTAGTTGAAGAGGACACAAAGTATAGTAAAGACATAGATTTCATTAACACGATTAACAAATTCGATTCAACGAGTACATATAGAATCCTATGGCAATCAGAGAATACATTTTTGGGGAGCTTACATAGAACAATTACAAAAAATATCATGTACTAGGTTGTCGGGGACCAGAAAATCAACAGGGTTTTTAGAGTTATTTCTGGGGGACAGAGGTGTGGGGTAACTGGCAATCCCCACCTCGCTTGCAAAAGCTAAGCCCTTCCACACACCTCCATGTTAGCTGTGGTGCTTGTCCTTCCCCCCATGTTCCCCCCCCCCAAGGAAAAACTGGCTTTTTGTGTATGTTAAGTATCGGTGGGGGGTTTTTTTCACTTGGTGGAATTTTTGAGTTGCCTTGGAAACTGTAATCAGAAAAGTCAATGATTTGCTAATTTCCACTTTGCCCTGTAAATAAAGGAGGATGCGGTTTTGGGTGGCCACCATGTTTTGTCTTGCTGCTAGGGCGGTATTTTCTGCTAGTAGGAATTGCAAAGCCCTCTCAAACCCATCTTTTATATTTTTTAATTCTTTAAGTCTATTTTCTTTAATTCCTTACCGTTCCCTCTTGGGACCTGAATATAGTTGTCATGGCTGGCCCGTGGCACTAGGTCACAAAAAAAAAATCTACCCAAATTTCTAATTTAACTGAGAAATAAATTTAGTTATAAAGGTAACATTTGGAAATTTTCAACACATTTTATAAATTAAGAAGGAACTCAAAATGGAAACTGGAAAATTCATAGAACTAAATGAAAATGAAAATATGTTACATATCAAAATTGGTGTGATGCAGCTAATATGGTATTTAAGGAAAATTCATAGCCTTAAAATATACATATTCAACAATAGAAATTTTGAAAAATTAGTGCTGGAGAAGATATTAATAGAAACAAGTGATCTTACTATTTTACAGTCCAGTGAAAGGAACAGTCAACTGTTTCTTCACATGCTAACTCATTAACTAGGGTAACGAAGTGAAGAAACAGAGTAGTCAAGTGATATGAAATAGAACATCTACAAGTGTTTAGTTTTTGCAAGGGAGCAGAACTAAATATTTATATAATTTAAATTATCCAAAAAAGGCCTGACCAGGTGGTGGCGCAGTGGATAGAGCATCGGACTGGGATGTGGAGGACCCAGGTTCGAGACCCTGAGGTCACCAGCTTGAGCGTGGGCTCATCTGGTTTGAGCAGAGCTCACCAGCTTGGATCCAAGGTCACTGGCTCGAGCAAGGGGTTACTCAGTCTGCTGTAGCCCCACGGTCAAGGCACATATGAGAAACCAATCAATGAACAACTAAGGTGTCGCAACAAAAAACTAATGATTGGTGCTTCTCGTCTCTCTCTGTTCCTGTCTGTTCCTATCTATCCCTCTCTCTGACTCTCTCTGTCTCGGTAAAAAAAAAAAAAAAAAATTATCCAAAAAAGATTAAAAATTAGTAGTGCTTTTCACATTGTTCCTCTATTGCTCATGAATGCGCGTGCACACACATGCACAAACTGGCCTTTTGGGGTAGTGTTGAGACCTCCCTTTATGGATTTCACCCATGAAATTCCATTGTACTGGTTCAAGAGGTTTTGTTCAAACCATCCAGAATTTACCAACTATCTACCATGTATAACTTGCTACTAGTAATTCAAAGTCGAACCAAGTCAAGTTTAAGGAGCTCCAAGATCTGGTACGATGGGAAGTCTAGGTGGTGAGATGGAATGCTAAGAGATAATTGGCAAGATGCATTGAGGTGAGGCCACAGGAGGCTGGCATGCCTGGGGAAGAGCCACAGTGAAGGTTTGTGGGCAGGGAAGTTACAAGCATAACCATGCCTCCAGGAAATGGTACCCCAGAAAAGCTTACCTTCTTGAGTCCTAAAGTCATCTTCTGCAAAGATGTTAAAGTTGCCACATAGCCCACAGGTCTTGTTGAAGTATCTGTCTGACAGCAGGATTTGGAAGCTGCCGCTGCCATCAATCCTGGCCGCAAAGCCATAGGCCGCACTGGACAGCTTGTAGTACCCAGCCTCAGTTTCTACATACAGCCCTTTGGAGGCATAGGGCATGACGACACTGGAGGGACAAGGATAAGGTCAGAAACTAAGCTTCTCATACATTTTCTGGGCGTCCCTCCCACCCTTCAATCTCAACCCTAGGCTAAGGGCTCAGACTGTGGTGCAAAGTGCTCTCATAAGGAGCTAGCCCAGCAGGCGGGAGCCCCGGCTCTCAGCCAGCCCCACTACTGGCTTCCCCCAGACACATTTACTTCCTCTCTCTGGGCCTCAGCTTCTTCACCTGAGAAGAAAAGAGAGGAAGTATATAAGGGGAATTCCCACGATCCTTTGTAATTTAGATATTTTGGGCTCTGACTTACCTCTGGTCCCCCTGCAGCACAGTACCATTGACAAACACGTGGATGTCAAAAAATTCCCCGAGATACACAGAGAGGCTCACTCTCTTGCCATCTTGGAAGTTCCCTGAAAGACAAGAGTCAGTTATGGTGGTTATTATCCAAAGAGTTAATAAATTTATAGTCATCATTTCTGCAATCTTATCTCAGTGGAAAACTTATCCCAAAAGATGTATGTAACAAGTGGACAAAAAAAAAAAATCTCCTCCAAAATCTCATTGCTCATTCATCTTCTTATTTATCTAAAAACATTTACTGATTGTCTTCCTATTACATAACTCTCTAGTAGTCCCTTGTATTTCTCAAAAGAAAAATGTAAAAGCATGACCTCTTTCTTCTGGGAGTTTACAATCTAAATATAAAGATAAGACCAGCATGCATCTATTGAATACATTGTAAGGTAGCAAATAAAAGTGAGTTACTGGTAACAGCTATTCTAGGATATGTTCTTTTAAAATGTCCTCTTAGGCCAACCCCCAAACAGGTGCTTTGTATAAAGTGGAGATTCATAAGTCCCACCTCAGTTTACTGATTTTGATTCTCTGGGAGAAGTTCAGAGATTCCATAGGTAAATTTCCTCATTCCATGTGGGGAACTGGGAAACTCAATAAGCAGGCAATAAACAATCTGTTTTGCTCTTAGAGATCTTTTTTTTTTCTTTTCTTTTTGTATTTTCCCGAAGTGGGGGGGAGGGGGGCAGACAGACAGACTCCTGCATGCCCCCGACTAGATCCAGGGGCGATGCTCTGCCAATCTGGGGTGTTACTCCACTGCAATCGGAGGCATTTTAGCACCTGAGGCGGAGGCCATGGAGCCATCCTCAGCCCCTGGGCCAACCTTGCTCCAATGAAGCCTTGGCTGCAGGAAGGGAAGAGAGAGACAGAGAGAGGGGTGAGGGGGAAGGATGGAGAAGCAGATGGGCTCTTCTCCTGTGTGCCCTGGTCAGGAATCGAACCAGGGACTTCCACACACCGGGCCAATGCTCTACCACTAAGCCAACCGGCCAGGGCCCCTTAGAGATCTTTATATAGCCAAACACATGACAACAGTTCAGTTGTGAGGGACAAACAGAGACATAGATGGTGGCAATGACGTGGAAGCAGGCAAACAGGTGGGGACACATTTTTGCAACATTATGAAGATCTCGCATTCCCACAGCCAATCCCTGATAACTGATGCGCACGCAGGGCCCTTGGAATTCAAAGGTGACTGAGTGGCCATGGAGATGAAGGCCACACAGGAACAGGGTAGAGTCTGACGTCAAGCCCTAAAGGCTGAGAAGCTGACGGAACTAGGGAAGATGTGGGCAGCCAGGGAGGACAGAGACAGAGCCTGCTGGAGAAGGAGGGGCGGGTGTGGAGGTACAGTGCCTCGGGGCTCCTGAGGAAAGCGGCGTAGGGCCCAGGTAGAAAGGTAACTTCAGAAATGAGCAAACATGCTTTCTCCTAGCAGGGTCAGGAGAGTGTGGGCACCAGCTACTCAGCGAAGGAGGAAGAAAAAATGTCTGTGGCATGAAGTCCAAGAAACTCGGTAGATTTGTTGACGTGAGACTCTGCTGCTACAGATGGGGCCACTGACAAAAAGGGTGAAGGAAGGAGCCGCCTCAGTCGCAGCCTGGCAGAGGCCTGCAAGGAGGAGTTCCGCAGTGGAGCCCGCGCCCGCGCTGGACCAAGGCTGCTGGAGGACAGTGGCCACCTGGGACACACACCTGCGCACACGCCAGAAAGTAGGCTTGTTTGTGATGAGATTTCAGTGAGGGCCATCACATGAAAAGGATGAGCCCAGAGACTGTCAACCTTTTTCATCTCATGGCACACATCAGCCAATTACTAAAATTTCATGGCACACCAAAAAATGCGTTATAGTATTGGCCAATCTGGCAAAAAAACAAACAAAAAAAAAACCCCACAATAGGGCTAATATTTTATTCATTCACACCAGATAGCTATTATTGTATTGGCTGTTGCCTTTTTTTTTTTTTTTTTTTTTTTTTTTGACAACCTAAGGGGAAAAAGGTCAGTGTCCCTGACTAGATAGTCAGGTATTGCAGGTTTTAAAAATTCATATGGCACCTGGTTGAAAATCGCTGAACTAGCCCATTCTAAGAATAGTCTTGAATGGTATAGTGTTAGCAGTTCAGAGACCACCAGGAAAGGCCTAGAGTTCACAAACCACATTCTGCAGAGCTCCAGACCAACAGTCCGGAGTTAAAGGAAGTGCCAGCCAAGGTAAAGGGCTTTCATCCAGTTTGACTACAGCATCCTGCCTGTCCTCCATTCTTCCAACAGTTTTTGCAGCTCGAACATCTTTAAAAAGTAGAGCAGACTTTCCAACAGCCAGAAATTAGCCAAAGAGAAACAAAACTAGATAGATAAGGATAAGATGTTGATGGTATAATCAGAGTGGTGAGTATATGGGTCTTCACTGTCCTATTCTATTACCTCTTCTGTATGTTGGAAAATGTCCATAATAAAATGTTGAAAAAATAAACAAATGAGGCAGCCTGGCAACAACCTCCAGTGTGCAGTGGACCAAAGACTAACTCTCTTTCCCGGCCTCCGCTGAGGCTGACGCTGAACCCCGCTTGGAGTGGGCTGGCTCTGTCCACCACTCACTGGGTGGAGGAGGTACAATGGGCCCAAGAGGTCAGGGTGTCCAGCTCCCTAATTACCATAGAACCCATCTCCTCATCGGTTCCATTTTCAGTGCCATCTACCCCCAGCCTCACAGAGCAGATGGGTGGGTGGTTCCATCTTTCCTTCCCTCCTTCACTGGGTAACTCACTAGCATGTCATGAAAAGCAACTAAGCCAAAAGTATCTCATTTCTGGAAACAGCAGAGGATTCCCTCTGCGCCTCTCCTTCACCTTCACAGAAATTCATAAAGGGTCTTAAGAACAAGTCAGCTGGAGTGTGTGGCTGAGGGCAGGTAAGGAGGCTCTGGACACAATCAGGTAACTTGGGGTAAGCCACCACCCTGCGGCTACAGTCTTCAAGTCTTCCAAGGATGTAAAGTCACCTAAATAGTTACTCGTTCCCCTGAGCAAGTGTATAGGGAAACCCGGAGGTCGCTCACTACAAGGTGGAAAGATAGATAGAGCCTGCGCGGCTGGACATGCCAAAAGTGCAGCAGAAGCAGGAAGTCACAGGAGAGAGAACCAGGAGAATGGGGGACAGACCCCCGAGGCTCCCACTGCTCGGCGGTGCATGGAGCCCCCACCCTGTTCAAGTACCCAAGAAAGGCAGCCTGGCCCCACAGACTGTGGAACCTGGGTCCACCCAAGTGCCTGACACTCGGGGGTAACTTGCCCATCATCACAGAGCTAATGAGCAAGGACAGAGCTGGGACTCCAACCGGTGCTGGTTTAAGTATTTGAAGGGTCAGCTCTGTGTGGCCCTAAGAGAGTTCAGCATTAGGAGGCAAAGGAGGCAGCCTGACAGGCCGCGACCACTGCCCACCGAGCAGTGGCGACCTGGGTTGGCTGCCGGGATCATCAGTCATCTAGGGGCAGGGGTGGGACAGGGGGCTGGGCAAGGGATCCTAGTGAGGATTGAACTCCAAGGAGCCTGTGGCATTGCCAACCCTGGACAGCTGGGGGAGGCCCCGACTGCAGCCCGTCCACATCGAGGCAGGGGGCGACCAGAGGGTTTTTGGAAATGTGTCCTGGAGAAGTTTTCAATTCAGAAAAATATACCATGGCAACACTATGAATCTTGGAGATCACTGAAACAAGTGACTTGAAAGCTTTTCATTCCAAGAAAACAGAGTAGAAACACAATTTACTTTGTGACCTAGTATGCGTTCACACAGCTCACGTAATAATATTCACCCTCACCGTGTGTCATGTACTTACTTTAGTACTCTCTGATGTCTTCTATTTTATTCCATTTAATTTTGTAAATGTTGGTTTCAACTAGTAAGTTAATTTTGTGACCTGTAGGTCATGACTCAGTTTGCAAAACACTGATCTAGACTGGCTCCATTTTGCAGGCGAAGAAACTGAAGGCTACATTATCACAGGTTTTCTCCACCTCGGCACACTGACAGCTGGGCCAGGGGCTTCTTTGCTGAGGGGTTGTCCTGTGCATGGTAAGACATCAGCAGCATCTACTCACCAATAGCATCCAGCCCAGTTGTGACAACCCAAAATGTTCCAGACGCTGTCAAATGTCCACTGGGGAAAATCACCCCAGTGAGAGTAGTTGGTTTGCACTGTTAACTGGGGCAGAGTCCACTGGGTTTTCTGACTCCAAGTCCAAATCTCCTTTTGTACCACAAAGCTGCCTAACAGGGCATCTGAGTGCTGTCGGTTCGGTTAACCGCTAATGCAGGGAGAACTCTAGATTGACCATCTATTTTATTTGCTGCGTTCCCTCCCTGCAGAACTCAGGGGGGAGTGGATGACCTGCAGCCATTAGGAAGACAAGCCATTAGAAATTGCCAGTGAGGCCCTGGCCGGTTGGCTCAGTGGTAGAGCGTCGGCCTGGCGTGCAGAAGTCCCGGGTTCGATTCCCGGCCAGGGCACACAGGAGAAGCGCCCATCTGCTTCTCCACCCCTCCCCCTCTCCTTCCTCTCTGTCTCTCTCTTCCCCTCCCACAGCGAGGCTCCATTGGAGCAAGGATGGCCCGGGCGCTGGGGATGGCTCCTTGGCCTCTGCCCCAGGCGCTAGAGTGGCTCTGGTCGGGACAGATTGATGCCCCGGAGGGGCAGAGCATTGCCCCCTGGTGGGCAGAGCGTCGCCCCCTGGTGGGCGTGCCGGGTGGATTCCGGTCGGGCGCATGTGGGAGTCTGTCTGACTGTCTATCCCCGTTTCCAGCTTCGGAAAAATACAAAAAAAAGAAAAAGAAAAAAAAAAGAAAAAAGAAATTGCCAGTGAGCTGGGGAAGGGGGAGAGTGCAGAGGGGACACTCCCATAGTCTGCCTACCCAAATGTTGACGCTTCCTGTAGCTGCTAGGAGATGGGGTGGGTCCAGAGGCAGGTTTATCGGGGGCACACTGGGCTAGCGCCCTGGGCCCTGACTTCCGAGGGGCGCCGCAAAACCCCAACTTTACACTCTTTTCTAATGACACCAACTTTGGTTTCATATGTGCGATTTTAACATTAATAGTATGTAATATATTTTTATTAATTTAAAAATATGGTTAACATGTGTTTTTATTTTCCCTGTCTCTCTCTCTCTCTTTTTTTTAAGGGGCCCAATATTTTCTTCTGCGCCCGGGGCCTCAACAGACCTTAATCCGCCTCTGGCTGAGTCTCCGCCCCAAGAGGTCGGAGCAAAGCAAGGATACTCTCCCCGTGGCTCTTGAACTCAGGGACTGAAGAGTTAACTGGGGACAATTTCTCCCCCGCATGCTGGAGAAGCAGCCTGGCAAGCAGGCTGGCTACCGGGGCCGAGCAGCTCTGAAGACTTTCTGGGACATGGGAGTGTGGGCCTCGCCAGCCTGCATTCCTCACGAACGTTTCACCCTCCACTCCTGTGATCCTGATACAAGTGATCGTGACCCAAATGCCGAGAAACAGAAGTCTGGTCTGATACCCTTCACTTATGTGGACGCCAAGGCCCGGGCTGGGGAAGTGACTCAGCTCGTCGTGGGTGGTTTCTGGCTCCCTCTGGCCTAGCTTGGGGGCCAGATCCTGCCAGTGGCTTAAAACGAGCAGTTTCTCCACACAGGACTCCCGCTGTCTCTTCCTTTTCCCCTGTGCTGGTGGCCGACCAGGGAGCCTGACCAGGAGGGGCCTGGTCAAGGAAAGGGCCTCCCCTCTGTACCAGCTGGTCCTTCAGGCAGAGACAAACACTTTGCTCAGGACTTGTACAAGGCCCACAGACACTCAGAGAGGGATGGGATTTTGCGATTTAGAACTGAGAAAACAGGATGTCATCGGAGAACAATGGAGCAGAGACGTGTGCGAGGACACAGCATGCTCTCAGAACTGGGCCTGCAGCGACCAGGCCCACTGGACCCCTGCCCCTGGCCCCAGTGCCCCCGAAACAGCAGAGCCAGCCCACCCTCCCAGGCCCGGCCTCTTCGGGTCATTTCTCCTCCCAATGCCCCCCTCCCACCACCACCACCAAAAACAGAAAAAAATAGCCACCATTCCCTCTGATGTTAGCAGCACAATTTTTGGGTGGGAAATAAACCAGTCTACATTAAAGTGTGACTGATCCATGGCCTGGTTTAGGTCTATGACCTGCCAGAAAAGTGACACTTGACAAAAGCAAGTTGTTATAAAATAAGGACCCAGGGCAGGGGGAGAAGGGTGGTCCCATTGAAATGTTTAGAGATAGAGAGGCCCAACCCAGCCCTTCAATTCCTTCTTGGCCACGAACCGGAGGATGGCCAGAGAGGCAGGCCCCCACACAAACCCACATGGATGTGCTGGAGAGGGGGTTGACGCTGCCCTAACCTTGACAGAAACACCCCGAGAGCCCAGCAGCCCTTCGTCTCCACCATCTTCATGTCTGACAAATGCACATCCTGTGTTAAGGTAGCTACTTTCAATCTCTAAGGTCTGGGAAACAATTCACATGTGCAAACACAGTACCTTCATTTTAAAGATGAGGATGGAGGCTGAGAGCCATGTGTGACTACCCTAAGGATGCTCTGTGGAGAGGGAGAGCAGAGAGCACAGGTTTCTAGCTTCAATTCTGGTTCTTTCTATGCTTCCATTTCCTGCTGGGGACTGAGCTACCAGGCCCAATAGGACAAAAACTGCCAGTCAGCACAAGTTGATGAGCTCAGTGCTGGACAGGACCATAGGGTGAGGGGTGGGGGTTGAGGGCTTCCTGAAGGAGGTGACAGTGACGGCCCAGAGGCATCAGCATAACTTGAGTTACCCTGACTATGGAGACTTCCCTTAAGGGGGAGGGGTCCAGAGTTGGGTTAGAGTAGGGGAGGGGCTTTTTCAACATGCCGCTCAACTCCCTGACCCCAGAACGTGAATTCTGTGCCTGGCACTAAGATTTCATGGGTATTGCTTACAAACCCATTTCCAGGGTAAGGAGTCTGCAGCAGAGCTGAGCTAGAACACCATGGAGTCAAGAGAGTAACTCCTCCCAGTGTCATCATAGGGTCCTCTTCCCTGGAAATATCACTGAAGCCCAAAGACATAGAGTAGAAAGGATGTCATTATGTCCATCTTTCAAAATCTTCCTCCTTACCCTCCGTTTCCACTGATAGCCCCAGACCCATCTCAGGTAGAGGGTCTGTACCATCTCCACCATGATTTTGATAGATGATAGATAGATAGATAGATAGATAGATAGATAGATAGATAGATAGATAGATAGATACAAGAAAAAGAAAGAAAAAATATTTTTCCCTTGTAATGAGCAGTGTTCAATACACCATACAGCACAGTCACGAAGTTATACATTATAGCCCCCGTACTTGTTTATCTTATAGCTGGAAGTCTTGTGCCCTTTGAACACTTTCATCTAATTCCTCCACTCCTTCCACCTCTGGTAACCAGAAACCTGGTCTCTTTCTCTTATGAATGCGGTGTTACATTGTTTGGTTTTGTTTTTTGAGTACACATATAAGAGAGTTCACACAGTATTAGTCTTTCTCTGTCTGACGTATTTCACACAGCACAATGCCCTCAGGCTGCCCATGTTCCGGCAAATGCACCATGAGTTTTAAGGTAGAGACACCCACTTAAAATAAACATTGAGACCACCAGAGATGGGAAGACCTGAGCCTTCAACTTTCCGGGGAAGGTGGGGTTCCTTTTTTCCTCCCTGATGTGGGGCTGTCATTTGCTATCTCAGCCTCCCGGAGGCTGAGGATCCCACCTTGGCTACGTGGTGTAGCATCCCTCACACACACACCCCACACATCTGATTAATTCTTAGAGCAGGAAGGTCACCAAACCAGCTCTCCATCACCGCCTCCCCACTCACTCCCAGCCTTGGAACGTGCCCACTCTCCCTAGGACAGAGGAAAGTCCCTTCATCCTGACAAACCCAGGATCAAAACCCAGGCCTTCCTCTTATAACCTGTCAGCCCTTGGTAGAATCAGACAACCCCTGAATCGGGGTGACTCTTTCTGTCCCTATGTCTCAGAAACGCTGTGGGGGTGCAGGGGTGACACGGGCATAGTACCAGCACTTCTGCAGGAACACAAGAAGTTCTGTGTTAAAATCATCTGTAACCAATATTCAGCAATAACTATTACAGTATTCTGAATTTCCACCCAGAAAACGCAATGATCCTTCCCTTCTGCAAGGGGCTTTGCCTGTCACAAAGCACCTTCTGGTCCATCGTTTCCCTTGATGCTTTGGAGCTCCCACAGTGTTGCCTAGACCCAGAGTAGTGGACACATCACTAGAGAAGCATGAAGACTCTCTCCATCCCACCAGACTTGCATGGAAAGAGTCCCAGAAGAAGCTAAGGGGAGCCCTGTGTGATGGAAGGGCCACTCCCCACCATGCTCTCTGCAGGGATCTTTGAGATCAGGCACTGTTGGGAGGAAACCTCCCTGTCCCTCAGGCCCCCACAGGCCAGGGCTGTGCTCAGCTGGCTGCTGCCCTGCACTCCCCTCTCAGGGCCCCAGACCCACCTATGAGTGAGAAGGAGTGCTTCTGGCAGTCCCCAGCCAGGAGGTAACTGCAGTCTCCTGCAAAGCTGTACATGCTCTCATCAAAGGTGTTGATGAAGTCATCTCCAAAGAGGCTACAGCGGGCCACCGATGACCTGCCGAGAGTCCCGTCTGCGCAAAGGGTCCCTGGAGGGAGAAGCCACCAGTGAGCATTAGCCCAAAGCACTCCAGACTTGCAGAAATGAGGCTGCATCTCACAGACATTGGGCTGGGGGGAAGTACTTTCCATCCTAAACGAGACTGTAACTGTTGCTTTCGGCCCCCAAATATGACCCAGGACTCACAGCAACAATGGAGGAACAGTTTGTCAGGAACTCTATTTGGGTTAATGCCATTTATACACTCATTTAAAATGTGATACATGCTCATTATAGAAAATGTGTAGAGTACAGAAGAAAAATACAAAAGATTTAAAATAATCTTTTACCAATACTCAGCAGTAATTAACATTTTAGTGTTTACCTTTCTGTTCTGGTTACAGCACATACACAATGGTGGATTTTTTACAAAATTGTGATTGTCCTGTGCAAACTATAGTCAATTTCTCAATGTCCTTGTGTATATATAGAATTTCTCATGTCCTTGTGTATATTCTCAAAACATGATTTTCAGTGACTGCATTATACTTCACATTTAAATGTGCATAGTATAACCTCCTATTGTTAGGTTCTTAGCATTCTTCCAAATTTTCTGATATATAAATAGATTGTAATAGGTATGTTTGTATATTAATCTACTTGTATATCTTGAACAGGTTAATTCTAAACATTAATGTGCCTGAAACATAGCATCTACAAGGTGTTAACTCCTGCAAGATCATATGCTAACTCCAAGGGGACCCTCGCGGGAGGGGGGGAGAGACAGGTGGGAACCACATCAGAAAATCTCTTAAGTTTTTTGGGTCCCCTGACACAGGACCCACCAAGCTGGAAGATCCAGAGGTTAGGACCCATGTACATTTTGTCCCAGACTAACCTGAGTGGTCTAAGTGGAGACAGACTAGGGTCAGAAAAATGTCCCTCCTGCCATTCACAGACTCAGATCTTACTGCTGGCCTGGGACCAGGAAAACTGGCATCTGATCTTGGCTCTGTGTGACTTTGGAGCGGTTATATTTCCTCTCTGACCCTCAGTCTCTTCATCTATTCTATGAAAGTTTCAACTAGAAGACCTCCACATCTCTTCTATAACTAGGAATCTGTCCAAGTCTTGGATTCCTTCCTCCCGGTCCTCCAGCCCCATCATATAAGACTGCCCTGAGTGGCCCTTGTACTTCTTAATTCCCCAGTTGGAGAAGGCATCTGCAGGCACCTGCTCCTTGAGAAATGCAAGTCAGGGGCAAGGGGCTCTGTAGAACCTTCATGAGAGAAATTAACCCGGCAACCATTGAGTCGGCAGGGCCAGCACAAGCCAGCACAGTCTGACACAGAGGTAAGCTGCAGACACACCTGCTTATTTCTAGAAGAGGGTTGTTCCCAATGGCCCTGAGGCAGGAGTGACGAGTGGGAGCACTCTGGTACCTACCTGGCAAGGTGAGGGCCAGAGCAAGCAGCAGCCTCGCAAGCCTGGCAGGAATCATCTGCAGAGAAGCAGGAGAAAACAGCTGGTGATCACGCCCACAGAGATGGCTACCAGTATGTGCTACTTACTGTCCATGTGTGAAGTGGGAAGAACATTATTTTTTAAGCAAGAAGGAATATTGATTCTCATTGGCCCACATTGGCCTTTGAGTAGAGAGGGCTGATCTTCCCCCAGAAAAGCCCTCCAGCCAGGGTCAGGCCCAGGAGCAACAGTCACTGTGAGCCAGGACCCCCAGCACTCTTCCCAAGCAGCAGTCTCAGAGCCACAGCAGAGGAGGAGGGCTCTGCTTTCTGCTCTGCAAGTCCCCAAGCCAGCCTGACCGCTCTCATTTCCCTGCACACCTGCCAAAGCTAAGAGCTGACAAGCACCTAATTCCTTCTCGCCTCTTTACTCTTCCACACTTGGCAGCGAACTGGGGAGTAGGAACCATCTCATGCTTCTGTTCCGACCCCAGACACCCTGACTTGGAGAACACCCAGGAACCACGTTCTCCAGTAGTCACCCACACTGTTCCTGGGAGAACCCAGGAACCACGTTCACTAGTAGTGAACACTTCTACTACTGTGCCTTGAGCGGCCGCACCTCTTCATCCCCAGCACCCAGAGGTGTGCGGCACTGAGGGTTGTGCTGAGCTGATGAAGGCACAGATGTCCAGCAGTCCCGGTCCCAGACAAAGGCACCCACTGTGTGGCCCACCAGAGAGAGACAATTATCCCTTAGAGCCCCTGTCACAGCCATCCCCTCTGGAAAAGATTGCTAAATTCAGTACAGAATCTGTCACTTGAGATTCACTGGGGTTGACTCCTTTCCTATGCAGTGCCCCATCCAGGCCAACAAAGAGAAATAAACCCAGTTTATTATATATCTGTGGAAGGAACACTTTGATGTCAGCTATGCTCAGGTCTTCGTCCCAAAGCAAATGCCCTGTCCTACAACCTCCCCACACACAAGCACATCACGCTGCTCCCAGTAAGCTCCAGAGGTTTGGGCAAAGCCTGTCCAGAGTTGGATAGTCAAGTAGCACAAGCAGTAAAGCCCAGGCAGGAACAGAAGCAGCCACAGGACCCCCCAGAGGCAAGTGGAAGAGAGGGCATTAAGAGGTCCCTGGCTTTGAATCACACTCTAAGCCCTTCCAGTCCCGGGAGTGAGAACCTCAGTCCTGACCCTCTCCCACACCTGAGCCAGCCCTCCTCCCTAAAGGCCATACCTTCCCCTGCAAATGGGGCTGGAGGTATCTCCCAGGTCCCTGGGAAACTCAGCCAGCAGCGGAGCGGCCAGCCCTAGGCCATGCTCCCCAGCAGCCGCTGCGTGGCCGGGCGGGACTGCAGCAGCTCTGCCTGCTTGCTGCTGAGTGACAGGGATGCGGACTCCCTGCGGCCAGGCAGATAAAGCCCAAGTTGTGACGTCCACCAACGCCCCCCCCTTTCCCACCACAATAGCTGTGAACTGCCACAACAGAGGACTGGCCTCCTCTTAATGACCAAGAGGAAACAATGAACGGAAATGGTATTAGAAATACCTCCAAGCCGATAAGGCTTTGAACAGTTTGGTGGGAGACCTCTTGGCAGCTGCCATCCTGAGCTGGCTTGCCCTCCCCATGCTCCCCACACCCGGCCCTTGTCCTCTGCATACAGACGGGATGACCAGGCAGGTGGTCAGGCCAGGGACCAATCCAGACCAGATCAACAAGCTTCAGGATCCGGCTTCCAAGGTCAGATTTGAGGGAAGTTTAAAAAACACCTCAACCTGAGCCAATTTAGCCGCAATGTTTGGAGGAAGGAGAGAACTAATGCTTCCTGCCCACGTTGGGTATGAGTGATGCAGTCTGTCCCCTGACAAAAACAGTCAACCTGGGTCCTGGCCAGGGTTAATGGGCAAGTTAAAGATGAGGGGCCCAGTCATCAGTCCAGGCCCTTGTGAAATGATGGTTGGGATGGTTTGATTCTAAGAGTCCTCCTGAAGATTCTTCCACCACTCATCCCCTGATCTCACACACACACACACACATACACACACAGACACATGCTACATCACATATACCACACACACACAAACACACAGACACACCACATACACAGACACCAACCACACCTCACACAGACCACGCGCACAGACACATATTCTACCACACACATCACACCACATGCACACACTTCAATCCTTCTTCTCAACCTCCAATTCCCAAGAGCCTAATTCTCAACATCATCTGCTAAATGAATTCCTGCTAAAAGGAGTTCCTATTCCTTTATAGGGGAAGTCGGGGAAGAAGGTGACTCTCACGGTGGGACTCCAGGCACGACAACAGGAAGCCTAGGACACATTTAAGTAAGAAAGCCTTCCCCATTGCTTCTCATATGACACTACCTGCCTTAAGACTTTGGGGAACCACTGTGTCCCCAACCTCTTCCCTCCTCCCTCCCCCACATGCCTCACACTCACCACTAACTTTACCAACCCAGGAAAGAAAGACGAATGTTCCCAAGAAAGGAATGGTAAGAAGTCAGAGTAGTACAATACAGCAGAAAAGGGACTCGGGATTTCCACTCCAGCTTTTCTTTTTTTTTTTTTTTTTTTTTTTTTTGTATTTTTCTGAAGCTAGAAACGGGGATAGACAGTCAGACAGACTCCCGCATGCGCCCGACCGGGATCCACCCGGCATGCCCACCAGGGGGCGACGCTCTGCCCACCAGGGGGCGATGCTCTGCCCCTCCCGGGCGTCGCTCTGTCGTGACCAGAGCCACTCTAGCGCCTGGGGCAGAGGCCAAGGAGCCATCCCCAGCGCCCGGGCCATCTTTGCTCCAATGGAGCCTTGGCTGCAGGAGGGGAAGAGAGAGAGAGAGAGGAAGGAGAGGGGGAGGGGTGGAGAAGCAGATGGGTGCTTCTCCTGTGTGCCCTGGCCGGGAATCGAACCCGGGACTTCTGCACGCCAGGCCGACGCTCTACCACTGAGCCAACCGGCCAGGGCCCTTTTCTTTTTTTTTAATAACTGGGCAACCTGAAAATTTGTCTACTGCAAAATATCTTGAAATGCTGTGTGAAATATGACAAATGTTCTTTAAAGGCACAGCTAAACTGAGAGGAAAATAACAAATATCTCCTCGGATCAAGGAGGAAAGAGACCCAAATGAGCAGGAAGCGATGCAGGCCTGTGTGGTTGGCCATTCTTGGTTCCCTCCAGGCTTGAGGCCGAGCCCAGAAGAAGAGGAAATGAGGCTTTGAGCCTGACTCAGGGAGAGCACTGGAACAAGACCCCTGCACAAAACCAACACCCTTGAAGGAACCCACTTCCCAAAGGCTGAACTAGGAGAAAAAGTCAGCCACCAACATAAAAGATAAGGAACTTGTCTGTCTCTATCTGTTTTGGAAGTGGGAAAATTAAGTCCTTCTCCAGAATGTGTAGCCCATAGACCTGCCCTTATGTAGGTTTCAGGTTCAAATTGACATTATCACGGGATCCAGAAGCTCCCAAGCTGAGAAGTAGAGGCAGATGTTAATCTGATGTCAGTACCTAGAGAGCTTGGCAGAGACAAGCAGAAATCTATCTCAAAAGATAAACCTTCTCCCCAGGTCACATAGGATATCCAAAGGTAAAGCTTTCTCCAGGATAAATTCAATATTGCAAATTTTAAAACACTTGAGAAAACAGTCCACCACAAGCAAGAATGAGCAGCCCCAACCAAAAGCAAGATTAGATACCCAGGGAACATCAGATAATAAAATGATTAGATAGTGATGAAAAAAATAAGACTGTTTAAAATGATCACAGACCTGCCCTGGCCAGTTTGCTCAGTGGTAGAGCATTGGCCCAGCGTGTGGAAATCCTAGGTTCAATTCCCAGTCAGAGCACACAGGAGAAACACCCATCTGCTTCTCCACTCTTCTCCCTCTCCCTTCTCTCTCTCCCTCTTCCCCTCCTGCAGCCATGGCTTGAGTAGAGCGAGTTGGCTCTGGGTGCAAGGATGGCTCCATGGTCTCCACCTCAGGCACTAAGAAGAGCAAGGTTGCTGAGCAACAGAGCAATGCCCCAAATGGGCAGAGCATCGCCCCCTAGTGGGTTTGCTGGTGGATCCCAGTCAGAGCTCATGCAGGGGTCTGTCTCTTTGCCTCCCTTCCTCTCACTAAATAAGAAAAAAAAATTTAATTAAAAAAAATCATCACAGGCTAAAGATCAGGATTTGAAAACATACAAGAATAAGACATCATGAAAAAAGAACAAGTAGGCTTAAAAAAGAACTTTTAGAAATGAAAATATATGGTAAATTAATTTAAGAATTCAAATATAAACACTAGCTATTTCTAGAGAAAAGTTTGCTGGAAGCTAGAATTAATGAAATTATTCAAAGAGATAAGAAGATGAAAAAAAAAATGAGGGCTGTGTCAAGAGACATGATAGAATAAGGAAATCCAGAGACAGGTACTGAGAAAGTCTTTTAATGCAGTGGTCCCCAACCCCCGGGCCGCAGACCGGTACCGGTCCGTGGGCCACTTGGTACCGGTCGCAGAGAAAGAATAAATAACTTACATTATTTCCGTTTTATTTATATTTAAGTCTAAATGATGTTTTATTTTTTAAAAATGACCAGATTCCCTCTGTTACATCCGTCTAAGACTCACTCTTGACACTTGTCTCGGTCACATGATACATTTATCTGTCCCACCCTAAAGGCCGGTCCGTGAAAATATTTTCTGACATTAAACTGGTCCGTGGCCCAAAAAAGGTTGGGGACCACTGTTTTAATGTACAAGATGATGATGATGATGATGATGATGATGATGATGATGATGATGATTTGTGTATGTAGAATATATTATATATATTATACTAGAGACAGTACCTTAGCACAAATGCCCCTGGAAGCAGGCCCTGAGAATTTCAGTGCAGATGATTTATTTGGGACAGCAGGAAACCCTGGCAGGAAAGTGGGACATGATAGAGGGAAGAAAAAGCAGCCAATAAAATGTGTTTATTAAGCCAGCCACCACAGAGCAATTTAGCTTAATCCCAGGAGGAAAGCCTGTCAAAAGGGTAAGACACATGCCCCAGAATTACCTTACTCTTGGGTTAGCAAACGGGTATTTCCACACCTTCACCAGTAATTAACTGTCAAGGGCTGATCCTGGGTATATTAACTCCTCAACACTTCTGGCTCTTGAGCACAAAGGTGGAGACACAGTCATCTAGAAGAAACATGTAAAGTGTTAAGGTCAGAGGTATGTGGGCTGTGATTGTAGCATCTGCTCTACCTAATGAAATTATCATTCAGAGTGAAGGGAAAATAGAGACTTTTTTTTTTTCAGAAAAACAACAATGTGTTTAACATAACAGTCCTTTCTGAAAGAACTACGAAAGAAGGTACTTCAGAAAAAAGGTAGTCAAAACCACAAAGAAAATGCCAGAAGAAAAAGTAACAAAGAAATTGGTTAATATTAGGGTAAATATGAGCAACCAGTGATTGCATAAAAATAACAATAACAATGATATATTGGAAAGTTAAATAAAATAAGATGGACCAAAATACCGACAGCAATAGCAGCTAACTAGAGGTGAGGAGGGTGAAAGTGTATTAAGGTCTTTGTATTGCTCAGAACAAAGAAAGAGGTGATTGTTCTATATACTTTGCTAAGGCTAGAATGCATGATAAAATTCTAAGAGAAGCTATTGAAAGAATAGGATTCAATGTACATATTTCAAACCAATGGGGAAAAACAGTAAATAATGAAACCTAGAGTGACCTGGGAGAAAACATGGAAAGGAAAAAAAAAAAAAGGACAAATAGCATAAATAAGATAATAAAAATCTAACTGTTGGTAAACAACATTGAGATTATCAGATTAGCTAGCTTTTTGTGTGTGTGTGTGTGTGTGTGTGTATTTTTCTGGAGCTGGAAACGGGGAGAGACAGTCAGACAGACTCCCGCATGCGCCCGACCGGGATCCACCCGGCACGCCCACCAGGTGCGATGCTCTGCCCACCAGGGGGCGATGCTCTGCCCACCAGGGGGCGATGTTCTGCCTCAACCAGAGCCACTCTAGCACCTGGGGCAGAGGCCAAGGAGCCATCCCTAGCCCCCGGGCCATCTTTGCTCCAATGGAGCCTTGGCTGCGGGAAGGGAAGAGAGAAACAGAGAGGAAGGAAGGGGGGGGTGGAGAAGCAAATGGGCGCTTCTCCTATGTGCCCTGGCCGGGAATCGAACCCGGGTCCCCCGCACACCAGGCCGACGCTCTACCGCTGAGCCAACCGGCCAGGGCCAGATTAGCTAGTTTTTAAAAGACACACAATTCAGCAATGTTGAAGAGATTCACTTAAAACATAAAGACAGAAAAGATTGCAAGAGGAAGAAAAGGCAAAGGCGAAAGATAACCAAGAGAAAGTTGATTATGCCACCACCAGACACCAGACAAAACAGTCCTTAGACAAAATTCATTATTAAAGACAAAGAGGATAAAAGATGATAAAAAGACAAATGCACCAGGAAGATACAATTAAAGATTTACATGCACTTCATAAAAGAAGCTCAAAATGTATGAAGAAAAAATTTATGGAATACCAGGCAAAGCAGAAAAGCTTTGAATAAAAGTCAAAACATCCACTATGGAAAACAACCAAATAAAAACATGTTAGTAACCTATGAAACGAAAGGAATGTCCTTGACCTGAGAAATAGAGCAAACTTCATAATTATGGTCACATATACATCACTTTCCCTGTTAAAATCAGAACAAGACAAAGATGGTCAATATCATCACTACTAGTCAACATTAGATCAGCTGTCCAGACCAATACAGACAAAAAAAAAAAAAAAAAAAAGAAAGAAAGAAGAGAAAATATAAGATATATAGCTTCTAAGGAAAAACACAATAGTTTTCCTTTATCTACTATATATAATAGCTTGAAGATATGCTGTCTACATAGGAAAGTTTCAGAGAAGTCTATAGAAAGGAATTCTACATGAAATAGTTTCATGAGTTGATCAGTTTGTTAAAACAAGTTTACCATTTTTTTTTGTGTGTGTGACAGAGATAGAGAGAGAGACGGAGAGAGGGACAGATAGGGACAGACAGACAGGAAGGGAGAGAGATGAGAAGCATCAATTCTTCATTACAGCACCTTAGTTGTTCATTGATTGCTTTCTCATATGTGCCTTGACCAGGGGGCTACATCAGAGCGAGTGACACCTTGCTCAAGCCAGCGACCTTGAATTCAAGCTGGTGAGCCGTGCTCAAACCAGATGAGCTCGTGCTTAAGCTGGCGACCTCGGGGTTTCAAACCTGGGTCCTCCGCATCCCAGTCTGACTCTCTATCCACTGTGCCACCACCTGGTCAGGTGAAACAAGTTTATCTTTTAAAATCTGTAATGTTTCTATATAATTATAAAATGCAATCTTTAAAGTGACCTTATTAGTAAAACAACAAATACAATAAAATCTGAATAATACTATATGCAGAAAATCATAAATTTTGTTGCAAGACATTAAAGAAAACCCAATGGGAAGGTACACTGTGTTTATATATATTAAGTCACAATATGGTAAATTTACCAATTATCCCCAAATTAGTCTATAAATTAAATGTAATAACCAAATGTAACAAGGTTTTTCACAAAATTAGGCAATCTGATGGAAAATCCCCATGGAAACAAAAGATTAAGAATAGCTCAATTTCAAATTTAAGATTGTCAATAAGAAACAAACAATAACTAGTATAAAAAAGACAAGAAATAACAAGTGTTGGTGAAGATGTGGAGAAAAGGGAACCATTGTGTACTATTGATAAGAACATAAATTGGTGTGGTTACTGTGGAAAATAAAATAGAAGTTCTTCAAAAAATTAAAAATAGAACTTCCATGTGACCTAGCAATTTCACTTCTGGTGTTTAACTGAAAGAAAAAAATGAAACACAGGCTCAAAAATATACATACACCCCATGCTCACTGAAGCTTTATTTATAATAGCCAAGATATGGAAACAACCTAAGTGTCCATCAATGGATGAATGGATAAAGAAAGTGCGATACATATATACAATGGAATACTATTCAGCCATAAAGAAAAGAATGAAATCTTGCCATCTGCAACAACATGAATGAACCTTGAGGGCATTATGCTAACTGAAATAAGTCAGACAGAGAACAGCAAATACGATATGACTTCACTTACATGTGGACTCTAAAAATAAAAATAAAACAAAAACTGAACTCATAGACAGAGAACAGATTGGTGGTTGCCAGAGGTGGGGTGATGGGAGTTAAAAGGTACAAACCAAATGAGTCATGGATGTAATCTACAGAATGATGACTACATTTAACAATACTGTGTTGCATATTTAAAAGTTGCTAAGAGTAAATGTTTAAAATTCTCAACCCTGGCTGGTTTGCCTAGCAGTAGAGTGTCGGACCGGCATGTGGAAGTCCAGGGCTCAATTCCGGGCCAGGGCACACAGGAAAAGTAATCATCTGCTTCTCTTCCTCCTACCCCCCTCTATCTCTTTCTCCTTCCGCGTCACAGCCATGGCTAGACTAGTTTGAGCAAAGTTGGGGCTGGACGCTGAGCATCACTCCATGGCCTCATCTCACACTAAAATAGTTCAGTTGCTGAGCAACGGAGCAGCGGCCCAAATGGGCAGAGCATCTCCTGGTAGGGGGCTTGCCTGGTGGATCTCGGTGGTCGGTCTGCATGCAGGTGGTCGGTCTCTGCCTCCCTGACCCTCACTTAATAAGAAAACAAAATAGAAAAAAAAAATTCCCACAACAAGAAAAAAAAAATTGTTAACTACATGCAGTGATAAATGTTAATTAAAGTTATTGTGATGATCATTTCATAATACATACAAATATCAAATCATTATGTTGTACACATGAAACAAATGTGTTATATGCAAATTATATCTAATTTTTTAAAAGAATTTTAAGAGGACAAACAACCCAGTGGCAATAGATAAGGGACCTGAAGAGGCAATTCACAGAAAAGGAAGAAACTCAATTGGCCAGTAAATGTGAAAAGTCGTTCAATCCCAGTGATCACCAGGGAAACCCAAAATAAAGCCTCAATTAGTGATCTTCCTACCAAACTGGCAAGGATGTGGGGTTACTGGAACTATTTGCTGTTGCTGGGACCAATGGTAACACTTTGAAGAAAAACATGGAAATAGCTGTTAAACTCAAAGATGCTCTTCACCATGGCCCAGCAATAGCACTCCCGGGCACATCCCCTGGAGAGACTTTCATCCACCAGCACGAAGCAACTTGCACAGAATGTTCATTGCAGCAGCAAAGACAGTTCACCAAAATATGTAAACAATGTAAATATACTTCAATCACATGAAATCATGGTGCATCACCCTATGAAATACTAAATAACAGTTATAAAAATCATCTAGGCTACACATACCAACATGAATAAATCCCCAAAAACAATGGTGAGCAAAAAATAAAAGCAAGTATGTGAGGATCTCTACAGCATGATAGGATATATGTCAAGTTCAAGACCATGTAAAATAAAACTGTATTATTGCTTATAAATATGTTTAATTGCAAGAAAAATAAACATGCATGCTGTGATGACCATTAAATACAGAATAGAGCTATTGTTAGGTAGGAAAAAAAGAGGGATTCAGGAAATGGTACGTAGGTGTTACACATCTTTGTGTGTGTTCTATTTATTTAATAATATCCAAAATAAAAGGCAAATATGAAAACATTTAAGATGAGTCCAAAGTGGCTGGAACATGGATATCTTTTTATTCCCTCTAGTTTCCTATATGGCTGAAATTTTCACTTAAAAGATATAGTTTGCCTGACCAGGCTGTGGCACAGCATAGGCCTGGGACGCTGAGGACCCAGGTTTAAAACGCCAAGGTCAGCAACTCAGGCACGGGTTCACCCGCTTGAGTGTGGGATCATAGACATGACCCCAAGGTCGCTGGTTTGAGCAAGGGGTCACTAGCTCAGCAAGAGCCTTTCAGTCAAGGCACATATGAGAAAGCAATCAATGAACAACTAAGGTGCCACTACTACGAGTTGATGCTTTTTATTTATTTATTTATTTATTTATTTATTTATTTATTTATTTTCATTTTTCCGAAGCTGGAAACGGGGAGGCAGTCAGACAGACTCCCGCATGCGCCCGACCGGGATCCACCCGTCATGCCCACCAGAGGGCGATGCTCTGCCCCTCTGGGGGGTCGCTCTGCTGCATCCAGAGCCATTCCAGCACCTGAGGCAGAGGCCATGGAGCCATCCTCAGTGCCCGGGCCATCTTTGCTCCAATGGAGCCTTGGCTGCAGGAGGGGAAGAGAGAGACAGAGAGGAAGGAGAGGGGGAGGGGTGGAGAAGCAGATGGGTGCTTCTCCTGTGTGCCCTGGCCGGGAATCGAACCCGGGACTCCTGCACACCAGGCCGACGCTCTACCGCTGAGCCAACCGGCCAGGGCCGAGTTGATGCTTTTCATTTCTCTCCCTTCCTGTCTGTCCCTATCTGTCTCTCTGTCTCACACACACATTAAAAATAAATAAATAAATATACAGCCCTGAAGCAGTGACCCAGTGTGTTGGCTTTGTCCTTAGAAATAGCACATAGCCTATTGTCTTAAAACAAATTCATAGACATAAAAAAAAAAAGATGAAAAATAAAGAAAAAACCCTGACCAAGTCAAATGGTACAAAACTTAAGACTTATATGCAGCCTGCGAAGAATTTCTCTTCTATAGCATTTTATTTTTGTTGTGCACTGAATGTTTGTCACCCTCCCTAAATTCATATGTTGAAGCTCTAATAACCAATATGATAATATTAGAAGTAGAGGCCCTTCAGAGATAATTATGATTAAATGAGGTCATCAGGGTAGGGTCCCCCTCGTGGCTTTAGTCCCCTTGTAACAAGAGGAAGAGACACCTCAGTTTTCTTGTGGCCACGTCAGGACACATCAAGAAGGCAGTCATCTGCAAGGCAGAGAGCAGGCCCTCTCCAGTAACTGAATCTTCAAGCACCTTGATAGTGGCCTTCCAGCCTGCAGCACTGTGAGGAATAAATTTCTTTCGTTTAAGCCATCCAATCTATAGAATTTTGTTATAGCAACTTGAGCTGACTAAGATAGTTCTTTATTATTATTATTATTATTATTATTTGGTAATTTCATTGGCAAAAACTGGTATATGCTTATTGTTTTAATAAATATCCTTTTAATTATTGGGGAAGGTTTTCTAATATTGTCCATTTGTATTTTTTCTTTTGCGAATGTCTTGCTTGTGCCTTTAGCTCATTTTCAACAGAGATGTTTATCTTTTCTTAGTGATTTGTAAAAGTTATTTATAAATTAAGAATAGTATTCTTTTTTCTCACATTAGTATATGAATATTTTTCTCACTTCTTCACTTAAATTTTTATTTATGCTGAGTTGTTTTTTTATGTCCAGGAGTTGGGGGAAGTGTGCAATGTTCTTTTGGGGCAGGGGGCCGGGGGCTTAGGTAACACAGGTGCAAAGTAAAAGGACAAAACACAAAGCGGAGAAAAGGATACCCAGTGGAAAGTCACGTCTCCTTCCGCCAGGGTGAATAACCGCTGTCCCGGTTTGCCCTGAACTGAAGGACTTTTGGGGACACGGGATTTTCATTACTGACACTGGGACAGTTCTCAGCAAACTGGGACAGTTGGCCACCCTACCAGCCCCTAGTTTTCTTCTTAGGCAGCATTATTACCAGCTTCTTCAGTAGCTTTCCAAAAATATTACAAAAGTTTTAAACATTTATCTTCAAATCTATCTGGAGAAATGTGAATCTTAGCCTACCAACTTGCATTTGCTAACTTTGTCATATGACTTTATTTTATTTAAATCAAATGAAACCTATCCCTCATAGGCAGGGTGACACAAGAGTCCAGGGGAGGGGGGTGTTACAGAGGGCCCAGAAAACAAAGTCAAAGTTCTCACCACATCTTTGGTTCCCTCTTGCTGCTTCCTCTTTCCCAAGCCCGTACTACTCTTTTAAAGTTCAGCGGCTTCCAGACACTGTTGGCATGACTTCTGGGTGCAGCAGCCTCTGGCTTCCCAGGCCACTGCTTCAGCTCCATCACAAGCACCAAGAAAGGGTAGACCAGGCAGATGCCGCTGAAGAGGAGGGACACTGTCAGAGGAAGGCAGCAGGGTGAGCCAGAAGCCCTACTTCTTCCATTTCCCGGCCCCTTCTTCTCAAGACTCACACCCACTAGTCAGCGCTCTTGCGCACTCTGGTGCGGCCATGCAGCCCCGAGTATCTGCCCATTGCCCACAGCATCACTCCCCAGACACGTCCTGTGCTCAGCTCACTTGGTTCCACTCTGAAATATACTTTCGCTCTCCTCCTATCCCTTCTCTCCTCTCTGCTATTTGCCTTTCATGACCCTCCCTTGTCCTGTAGAGAAAGAACTGGTCTCCTGCTTCCTAATCATTCTTTCCCTTAATCCTCCTACATTAGTTCCCTGGGCTGATGTGACAAATTACCACAAACCGGATGGCTTCAAATAACAGAAATGCATTCTCTCATAGCTCTGTAGAAATCTGAAATCAAAGTGTCTGCAGGGTCATGCTCCCTCCTCCCTCCTAAGGTTCTAAGAAAAAGAGCTTCCTGCTTCTTCTAGATTCTGGTGGCCCTCAACATTCCTTGGCTTGTGGCTGCATCACTCCAATCTTGCATTCGTCTTCACCTAAGTAACCAAGGATAATCTCATCTTGAGATTCTTCACTTAATTCCATCTGCAAAGATACTTTTTTGAAATAAGGTCACATTCACAGGTTCTGGGGGTTAGAATGTGGACATATCTTTTGGGGGGCACCATTTAACCTGCTATACATCCTAACAACCATTCATCTGAGTCTGGATGTCGACATTCAGAAAGACTTAAGTAACTTCCCTAAGATCACATTGTTATAAAAAGGCAGCCAGCTCTAAATCCACTTCCATCGAATGCAAAGTCATGTTTTTCCACTAAACCTCCTCTTTCAGGAGCCTTTTCTCCTTTCCTCCTTCCTTCCTTCCCCACTTTTCTGACTAGTAACACTTTCCTACCCTTTAGCCACACTGCCTGACCAGGCAGTGGCGCAGTGGATAGAGTGTCGGACTGGGATGCAGAGGACCCAGGTTCGAGACCCCGAGGTCACCAACTTGAGCGCGGGCTCATCTGGTTTGAGCAAAGCTCACCAGCTTGGACCCAAGGTCGCTGGCTTGAGCAAGGGGTTACTCGGTCTGCTGAAAGCCTGCGGTCAAGGTACATATGAGAAAGCAATCAATGAACAACTAAGGTGTCGAAACAAAAAACAAAACAAAAATGATGATTGATGCTTCTCATCTCTCTCCATTCCCATCTGTCTGTCCCTATCTATCCCTCTCTCTCTCTGTCTCTGTAAGGAAAAGAAAATAAAAAGCCACACCTGGATGTCTCTAGTGTTACTCATCTTATCATGCGTCCTCCCATGTAAGTCTTATCTCTTCCAGTCTCTGCTCTCTTGGAAGAAGGACCATGCCTTACTTGTGTTTGTATCTTCCAAAGTGTCTGGCATGGAGTATGGCACAAATCAGGACTCCAGGAATTCTTGTTGAACTCCCTGTGGTGTTTCATGAGCATATATTGATAATATTCACTCCAGAGCTGAAACAGCAGAGAAAGAATTGCTCAACACCAGAGGAAGCTGTCAGCCGCTCCCCAATTTGTCAGCACAGAGGTTAAAAAAAAACACCCATCACTGTGGTCAGGAAGAAACTGCACAGAAAAAGTCACAGGACTGCTCTGTTAGGGGACAGTGATGTCAGACCAAGGTCATGCACCCGTTTTGGCACATCTGATATGATACTCCAGCATTGCCTAATTCTAAATAACACTCAAATTTCTATTTTAGCAAAGTATAGCACCGTAACTGGAATATCAAGACTATTTTCCCTACATAGAGGAGAATGCTGATGAATACCGCTGTGATCCTAATTTGCTAAGGGAGCTGCAGAAACCAACAAGGCAGTGGCGGCTGCTGCAGGGCAGGAGTCCAGAGCCGCGGGCACCCGCCTCAGAGGGACCAACTCCTCAACCCCGAACTCCACTGTGCATACCTGGAATCATGCTGTCACCACAAAGACCATGTTCTTGGGGAAACCCATCAAGTTTTCCATTGGACAGTATAAGCCCAGTGATTTTAATAGATATTTTATATGCAAATTGTAATTGATCAATTAATAAATTTGAAAAGAAAGCAGGGAGCCTTTTCTGAGTGAATATTTCCACCAAAGTTGTTGATCTTCCTGGAAATATATAAAGTTCTTTATATGGAAAAGCACCATATTTGAAATGAAAGCTGTACCCATTACCCAATGGCCCTGAGCTACATTTATGTATACAGACTGGGGTCTAATTGCATTGGCCTGATGCTTCAACAGTCCAGAGTATGTCTCCTCTGCCATGACCTGTGGTGACCCTTTCTCCTATGACTTCATAGTATTCATTTGGCAAGAACTCACAAGATGTCTTTTAGCAATTTTTGTATTCTTTCATAAACATGTGATGTGCTGATGCCTTATCTCCCTAACCCAGCGGTTCTCAGCCTGTGGGTCGCGACCCCATCGGGGGTCGAAGGACCAAAACACAGGGGTCGCCTTCCGATGGCTTTAGGCGACCCCTGTGTTTTGGTCCTTCGACCCCCGACGGGGTCATGACCCACAGGTTGAGAACCGCTGCCCTAACCAGACCACCAGTTCCATGAGAACAGGAATGGAATTTTGAAAGCAGCCTGCCTTTCCAGACAATGCCCTACCTCCAGACACCGTCAGGACCCTTAATAAAATGACCCTCCAAGTCACTGAACCTCCAGCCACCCTGCCTCTCATGCTGGCTTCTTACCTGGGACTGTATGGGGTGTATGGGTGCTGCCAAGACAGACAGCAGCCCTGCAGCCTTACACCACAGGCATGGAGCTCTACCCCTAGAGGCGGCTCTGTGGCGATTTCTTAATTAAAAATGAAGAAGGTGAGCTAACAGCCTACAAACAGTGCTAGAGGGTCAGTGGAGATAGCACTCACCTTCACCCAGGATGATGGCGAGGGCAAGCTTTAGGAAGGGGAAGAATTTGAACTGGCCTGGCTAGGATGGGTAGAATAATTGTCAAATAGTTATAGTTACTTTTTTATTATTATAAAAGTAACATGTTTGTGGTCATTGTAGGGAGGGAAGAGTATGAATAAATAAAAATAAACTCAAAATCACCTGCCCTGGCCGGGTAGCTCAGTTAGTTAGAACATCATCCTAATATGTCAGGGGTGTGGGGTGTCATGCCCAGTCTGGGCACATGCAAGAATCAACCAATGGGCCCTGGCCAGTTGGCTCAGCGGTAGAGCGTCGGCCTGGCGTGCGGGGGACCCGGGTTCGATTCCCGGCCAGGGCACATAGGAGAAGCGCCCATTTGCTTCTCCACCCCCCCCTCCTTCCTCTCTGCCTCTCTCCTCCCCTCCCGCAGCCAAGGCTCCATTGGAGCAAAGGTGGCCTGGGCGCTGGGGATGGCTCCTTGGCCTCTGCCCCAGGCGCTAGAGTGGCTCTGGTCGAGGCAGAGCGATGCCCCGGAGGGGCAAAGCATCGCCCCCTGGTGGGCAGAGCGGCGCCCCTGGTGGGCGTGCCGGGTGGATCCCGGTCCAGCGCATGCGGGAGTCTGTCTGACTGTCTCTCCCCATTTCCAGCTTCAGAAAAATACAAAAAAAAAAAAAAAAAAGAATCAACCAATGCATGCGTGAATAAGTAGAACAACAAATTGGTGTTTCCTTCTCTCTGCGTCTGTCTCTCAAATCAATAATTTTTTTAAAAAACTTTAAAAAAATAAAAATCACATGTTACTATCCAGAAACAACAATCATCAACAGTTTAGCGTGTTACTTTTCTTTTTTAAAAAATGTATAATTTTTATTCTTTAAAAGATTTTATTTATTCATTTTAAAAAGGGGGGAGAGAAAGAGAGAGAAGGGGGGGAGGAGCAGGAAGCATCAACTCCCATATGTGCCTTGACCAGGCAAGCCCAGGGTTTCGAATTAGCAACCTCAGCGTTCTAAGTGGACACTTTATCCACTGTGCCATCACAGGTCAGGCAAGAAATATATATATAATTTTTAACTAAAACTATCCTATACAGAGGGTTTTTAAATGTGCTATTTTGTTTTTTAATATATCATAAATATCTTTCAACAAATACTTTTGTATTATTTTGCCTTTGTTCACTGTGTCATATTTCACTTCATGGTATTCACAATTTATGTAATCAACTCCTCACTGTTGGATGCTTCTTTAGGCTGATTCTAATTTTTTTTTTTAATTAACAATGTGACAATGTACATCTTTGAAGCTTTATTCATGCACAACCCTCAGGATTAATTCCATAGTATGAACTTCCTACGTGTGGAATTCCCAGGTCCACAGTCATCCGCGTTGTAAAGCCCAACAGGACTCTGACAAGTAAAAAGAGAGCAAAGGGTATTCCAGGTGTAAAGAAAGAAGCAAATCCAGCACATGGCCCACTGTGTGGTGATTGCCAGGGGGTGGGAGGCAGGGGGAGGTGGCGGAGAATAGAGGGGGGTAAATAGTGATGGAAGAAAACTTGACTTGGGGTGATGAACACACAATACAGTGTACAGATGATGTGTTGTGAAATTGTGTACATTAAACCTGCATAATTTTGTTAACTGGCGTCACCTCAATAAATTCGATAAAAAGGAAAAAATATTTATATGCCCCCACCCCCAAGAAAAAAGAAAGACAGAAAGAAGTAAAGGCATAGAAGCCAGAAAGCTCTGGGCATGTGAAATAAATTAATCACTAGACGGACTGGTAGTTGAAGCACGTCAAGGAAACTAGTGGGAGATAAGACAAGAAAGAGTGGTAAGGGGATTTGCCAAGGACCTTGAGCCATGGTGAGGGGTTTGTGTTTACCCAACAGACTGGGTGGGACAATCTGGCTGCAGTTGACCTGGATTTTAGAGAGGCCGGATGGTGGGGAGAGGGACTGATTGGCCCAGAGGCTGATTGGTTTTTCCAGAGGAGGCACAATGAGGACCTGAAGGAGACCATGGGGCTTAAGAACAGAAAAGTAGATACAGCCAATCACATAATGACCCAAAGACATCCCCGTCCTAATCCTCAAAACCTGTGACTGGCCCTGGCCGGTTGGCTCAGCGGTAGAACATCGGCCTGGCATGCGGGGAACCCGGGTTCGATTCCCGGCCAGGGCACATAGGAGAAGCGCCCATTTGCTTCTCCACCTGCCCCCTCCTTCCTCTCTGTCTCTCTCTTCCCCTCCCGCAGCCAAGACTCCATTGGAGCAAAGATGGCCCGGGCGCTGGGGATGGCTCCTTGGCCTCTGCCCCAGGCGCTAGAGTGGCTCTGGTCGCAGCAGAGCGGGCAGAGCATCGCCCCCTGGTGGGCAGAGCGTCGCTCCCTGGTGGGCGTGCCTGGTGGATCCCGGTCGGGCGCATGCGGGAGTCTGTCTGACTGTCTCTCCTATTCCCAGCTTCAGAAAAATAAATAAATAAATAAATAAATAAATAAATAAATAAATAAAAAATAAAACCTGTGACTGTCACTGTACATGCAAAAGAGACTTTGTCGATGTGATTAAATTAAAGCTATGGAAATGAGGGAATGATCCTGGATTTTCCAGGTGAACCCAATCTAATCACAAAGGTCCTTATAAGAGAAGGAAGGAGGCATCAGAGTTAGGGGAAGAGGTGTGATCACAGAAGCAGAGTTTGCAGTGGTAGGGGCCACAGACCAACGAATGCGTGCAAACTGCCTCTAGAAGCCAGAAAAGGCAAGGAGCAGATTACCCCCTAGAACCTACAGAAGGGACACAGCTCTGCCAGCACCTTGATTTTAACCCATTTCAGACTTCTGACCTCCAGAACTGTAAGGTAATAAGTGTGTGTGTTGTTTGAAGCCACTAAGTTTGTAGCAATGTGTTACAGCAGCTATAGGAAACTAATACAGGCAAGAGACAGCATGCCACTTAGCCTTGCTCTCATGGGAAGTGTTCCAAGGCAGTTTTTCTAAATTAGCATTGAAAGGACAATAAATGCTATGAGGCTCAAGGAAAAGGGATCTCTGAAGACCAAGGTGTAAGGGCTTCTAGAGCTGGGCTTGAAAGATGAACTGACACAGAGACTAAGCATACATGGGAAGATGTGATTGTTGGAGGCACTTGGGACACTGCTGCCCAGAGGCAGGGGAATGGATGAGTTGACCTCTGCCTGTCTACAGGGTAAGTTCTCCAGGGTATAACTACTAGTACAAATGGGAAAGAACTTCAGGGGAGGAAAGATTCCTAGCAGGTCCAAGAATAGCATCTCTTCTCTAAACTCCACAGGATAGAGAATGTTCTTGCAGTGCACTCCAAATAAATACGCCAGATTTCTCAAGCCAGGATACCAGCTCCCACCATATACTGCCAGCACCTCAGCTGCAGGGAAGCCATCCTCCTCCACTTCCTCTCTTCCAGGGACACAGACACCTGTGGGCAAAACACTGTGCTCATTCCCTTCCTTTGTGAACATCCTCATGGTGATGACTTGTTCGTGGTACAATCAAAATGGCACGACTTCAGACTCATCTTCTCGTGTTCTCAGTAACTATGGCACCACATTATTATTATTGCCATAGAATTTGAGTGGGTTTAAATTGCTCTAATGGTCTTGTGGAATTTCTGGTCCTAGTAGCACCATAGAATTCCTGAAGCCAGAACCACTTCCAGGACCTGGGGTTCTAAATTTATAGACAGAAAGTTATAACAATTCCTAATCTGTATGCATTTTATAAAATAGTTTCAAAATATATACATTGATAAATCAACTTCAAAGTCTTTCTCAACTATCCATAGATCAAGCAAATAAAATTGGCATAATAGGGATTTTTTTTAAACAGTTGTCGAGCCCAGTAGTTACACTCCTGGGTATCTATGCCAGAGGAATGGAAACTTCAGTTCACTCTAAATCCTGTACATGTATGTTCATTGCAGCTTTATTTGTCATAGTCAAAAACTGGAAACAACCCAGATGTCATTACCTGGGTTAATAGTCAAACAAACGTGGTTCATCCATACATTACTCAGCAATAAAAAACAACAAATTACCAACACCACATTATGCCTGGGTCTCCAGGGAATCACACTCGGTGAGGAAAGCCAACCCCTAAAGGTTCCGTACTGTATAATTCCATTTATATAACACTCTTGAAGTGACAAAAGTATAGAAATGAACAAATTAGCTGGGAAGTAGCCACATCTTCACATGGCGGTGGAGAGACACAGTCTACACACGTGATAAAATTGTACTGAACTACATAGACACACACACATACACAATGTGTACAAGTAAAACTGGTAACATCTGAATAAAACAGGTAATCTGCATCGCTATCACTTGCCAGGGGTGATATTTTGAAACTGTAAATAATACAAGGGACCTCTCTCTACTGTCTCTTACAATTGCATGTAAAGCTGTAATTTTCCAAAATTAAAAATTTAATTAAAAGCTGTTTTTGAAAAACAGTAAGTAAGCTTGTTCTTATGTATCTATTTAGAGCTCTGCAGGCAATAATTAGAGTCCACATTATCCCCAGCTGAGTTTGCCCAGGACTTTCCTGAATTTAGCACTGAAAGTCTTTCATCCCAGGAAATCCCTCGATCCCAAACAAATTGGGCTGGTCAGTAACCTGAATATTTACAAAATTGATTATGTCCAATTCTCAGCACATTTCAAAGAATAAGTAAAGATACCATACATACCCTATTCTCTGGCCACAATACAATTAAATTGGAAACTTAATTTAATGTAATTAGTTTCAACAATGTTTTAACTCCTCATACATTTGGAAACTTTAAAACACACTTCCAAATCACTCACAGGTCAAAAAATAAATCAGAAGAGAAATTTAAAAATACTTAAAACCGAACAGCGTAAAGGTGCTTTGTAATAAACAATATTCGCTGTGAGTGAGAATGCAGTGAGATGCTCTCAGTTCTTAAAGCTGGTGGCACCTTTCTGTATGGCGAGTTGGCAACAAAGGATGGACCACACACCTTTAAAGTGCTCATACTCTGGATCCAGTAAATTCTACTTCTTGGAACTTAAGGAAAATATCCACAATGAGGACAGCGATCTACAGCCAAGATAATCACTGCCACATTGTTTTTAATTGTCAGAATGAAAATGTCAGCATCCTAAATGTCCTAGTTTAGGAGATTAGTCAAATAATTTTTGGCAGACAAATGGGATGGATTATCACGTAGCCAGGAAAAACAATGCTGAAGGACAGCTACAAATGACGTGGGGAAATACTTCTGGTGTAATGTTAAGTGAAAGGAGATAGGACTATGTATAAATAGTACAATCTCAACTATGTAAAACATATAGAGAACACTGGGAAGACTATGCTAACCCTATTTGCACCATTACCTGCAGGTGGCAGACGGCGGTCATTTTCTTATTTAAACTTCTTTTCCAATTATTTTTTTCACCATGTGCTCGAATAGTACTCATTGTCTTTTAAATGATGTTTACTTTTTTAATGTTACAAAAAGGGGGAGAGAAAAGAGACACAGAAAGTTATGAGAATTAAGCTTACAAAGTAAGTTGCAGATGAGAAAAGGAGGAAGAAGAGGTAACCTGTGGTTGTAAGGAACAGAAATATGTTCTTTCTTGACCCCATTAAATTCTTGTTTCCCTGGAACAAATTTTGGGAGAAAAAGAAAATGCTTGATTTACTTTTTAATACCTCTTTACAACAAACCTACTTAGCAGTACTTCTTTTTATAATAGCCCCACATTGGAAACTACCCAAAATCCACCAACAGTAAAATAAAGATATCCACTGAGGTCTGTTCACACAAAGGCTATAGAGTAATGAGAATGATCTAGACCCATATACAACAGTATGAAATAATATTGAGTGAAAGAAACAAAACTTTAAAAAGTACTTACTGGATATTCCTTTTTTATAAAATACAAAAATTGGCAGAACTAATCTAAGCTGTTCGAAGTCAGGAGGGTGGTTGTCCTTGGGGGAGGGGTTGAGTGACTAGAAGCATGAGGAGGAGAGCTTCCAGCATGCTGGTAACGTTCTGTTTCTCAACCCAGGTGCTGACGAGAGCCAGTGCTTGCTTAGTTTGGGTAAGAGTATTGAACTGTGTGCTCTATGGAAATTATACATCCATATAAATTTTTCAAAATAAAAAAAAATGATGCTTGGAAGGATACTTGGAATTTATGTTCTCTTAATTGGATAAAGGTTCTTGAAAAGCTACTTGGCTTCTTAGAGTTTTTATTAATAATTCAAGTCTCCTAAGCAATGTTCCAGACAGGGCAACATCTACTGACACATTTTATGGCCCTTGTTATGAAACCCACTTCCTGCTCTGGCTGGCTGTTTTCTGGACTGAGAGCTGTTTAGCCACTCCAGATGGACAAGGAGGCATCCTCTGCCTACCACTGATTAGTTGCTGTAATTTGATGTATACAATATACATGGACATCAACATGACAACACACAGTGGGGCAGAGCTTGGCTTTAAGGGAGGGGAAGAAAGGGTACAAACACAGGGTTATTCCCAGAGCAGACTCTTTACTGCGTTTCCTCATCTTGAGGATCCTAACCAAGCCAGAAGCCTCAGAGTCAGGGTCCTGGAGGTCAGAGTCTCCACCTACTTCATCCTCTACCTTGAGAAATGGACTAAACTTCTCTTCTGACCTTTGCTTTCCCACAAAGTGTGCACATGACTGTATGTGTGTGTGTATGTGTGTTTCACTCCTGTATTAGAAATTTAGGATATTTTACATTAAAGTGTGGATATCTGGCTTCACTTGGAAGACTGGCAGGTCTTACATCACTGAGAACAGTCATGAGGGAAGGATCAGCTAGAGCTGAGGGTCTTCTGTCCTTGGACGGGCATGTTCTCCTCCAGTAGCCAGTCCTTTCCACATGTTATTATGTCTCCAAGAACGAGGTCCAACACCTGTTGCCATTTATCATTCCATGTGCCTTGTCATTATTTTAGGGTACAGAAATATTTCTTTGTAGCCACTTCTCTATCTAAAGTGGAAAAAATAAGACACACCAAGAGAGCTGTGTTTCAAGAAAAACAAGAGATCATATCTTTCTAGAAGCTGAGAGATCTTCCTTTGCACTTGGTTAGCTTCTCTCGGTGATTCTGGCTCAGGGTTTCTCAGGTGCTTGTTGGCACCCCAGTCATCTGAAGGCTTGACTGGGGCTGGAGGATCTGTTTCTGATGGCTTACTCACAAGGCTGGCAAGTTGATCCTGTTTGTTGTCAGGAGGGCTCAGTGCCCTGTGAAAACTTTTCTATAGGGATGCTTTAGTGTCCTCATGACATGGCAACTGGTTTCTTCCAGCACAAGTTGTCCAAGAGGAAGCAAAATGAAAACTATAGTGTCTCTCATGACCTAGCCTTGGGACTCAAAGTCTGTTATTTCCACAATATCTATTGGTTTCACAGGTTAGCCCTATTCCATGTTGTAGTGGACCACACAAGGATGTGAATCTGGGAGACACAACTCACTGGGGTCTGTCATAGAAGCTGGATAACACACAATTTTATGATGATTACAAGAGACCTACCTAAAGTACAAGGACAGTGAAATATTTCAAGTAAGGTTGGGATGGCTTTATTAATAGACAATATAGACTTTTGAAAAAAGCATTATTATGCATAGAAAAATGAGATTAAATAATGGTTTAAAACACTTAGTTTACCAAGAAGATATGATTATTATAAACCTAATAAAAAAAACTTAATAAAATAGGTCCAAAATATATCAAACAAAAAATTAATAGAACTCAGGGAGAAACTGAAAAATTCATCATTGTACTGGGAGATGTCAAATATCTCTATTATTATTATATCACGGAAACAAAAAAGTAGAAAAGACAAAAAATTTGAACAATACAATGAATAAGTTTGATTTATTGAACAAAAGTAGACTTCATATAGAGAATCAAAACAATTAAGATGACACATTTAAAACATTTATAAAGATTAGCCTGACCAGGCGGTGGCGCAGTGGATAGAGCGTCGGACTGGGATGCGGAAGACCCAGGTTCGAGACCCCCGAGGTCGCCAGCTTGAGCGCAGGCTCATCTGGTGTGAGCAAACAGCTCACCAGCTTGGGTCCAAGGTTGCTGGCTTGAGCAAGGGGTTACTCGGTCTGCTGAAGGCCCACCATCAAGGCACATATGAGAAAACATTCAATGAACAACTAAGGTGTTGCAATAAAAAACTGATGATTGATGCTTCTCATCTTTCTCCGTTCCCATCTGTCTGTCCCTATCTATCCCTCTCTCTGACTCCCTCTCTTTCCCTAAAGAAAAAAAAAATTTATAAAGATTAACCAAGGACTAAACCACAAAACAAGCCTCAACAAATTTCAAAGAATCAGTAGCAACGTGTTTCCCAGTATACAATTAATTAGAAGTAAATAACAAACTATAATTATTTTTAACTCCCATATGCTTGGAAAAATTTAAGCACACTACTAACTCATGGGTCAAAAAAGAAATCATCATGAAAAATGTAAAGTTCAGTCCATCCATTGGGTTACAATATGTTTTAAGTTTGGGATACCATTAGTTTAATATGAAAGTCATGTTGGTTCATATGTTTAAGAGCAAGCATTCTTACAATGATGCAAAACTCTTAAAAGATCTTTTTGAAAGCTGAAAATGTTTCATATTGACATCCTTTCATAAAAAGTGGGCTGGTATAGTGACTTCAAGAACTGACACTTTTTCTTCCATGTAAGGTATCTAGAGAAGCTGCCAATGTAGATCAAGAAGGAAAGAAGATATTTCTCTAATCCTACCTCAATGTATAAAAATGTAAATATTAGTAAGTCCATATACTAGATCATATTTTTTTTTAGTTTAATGAATCCAGTCACTATTAGAAACAAATGCTTTCAAGGACCTATTTCTCGAAGTAGTAATCATAAATCTCAGGATTCAGAGTTATAAGGAGTTGATTTACTATGGTGTTGATGAAGCGATACTGGCCAAAACTTAATCACATGGGGAACTATGGGGGAGATTGGAAATATGATCCTCAGCTATGTATCCAGCTAAAAATTATAGTTCTCTTGTTTAAAATAAGAAGGCCAAAATAACTATTAGAGAAGCATCAGCAGACTGTCACAAGAAATCATCCCTAATCCAGACTATGAATGCAATATAACCCCAATGCCAAATCCAGACATGAACAGCATAAGAAGATTGCTAGCCAGACTTGCTCATGAAGGTAGAGTAAAAATTAAAAGTAAGAAGTCTTAAACAAAATATTAGCAACTGAATCCAACAGTATATAAAAATATAATACTTATGACAGGCTTTGTTTATTCCAGAAATTTAGAAGTGCTTTAACATTAAAAAATTTATCATTAAGATGTGCCACAGGCCTGACCTGTGGTGGCACAGTGGATAAAGTGTCGACCTGGAATGCTGGGCTTGCCCGATCAAGGCACATATGGGAGTTGAAGTTTCCTGCCCCTCCCTCCCCCTTTCTCTCTCTCTCTCTCTCTCTCTCTCTTTCTCTATCTCTCTATCTCTCCCCTCTAAAATGAATGAATGAATGAATAAATAAATAAATAAATAAATAAATAAATAAATAAATAAATAAATAAATAAATAAAAGATGTGCCACACACTAACAAATTAAAGAATAAAAACATGAACATCTCTATTTTGGCTGCACTGATTTACATTTCCACCAATTGTGTACAAGGTTTTCCTTGTCTCCACATCCGCACCAACACTTATTTCTTATCTTTTGTAATAGCCATTCTAACAAGTGTGAGGTGATTCTTGTGATTTTTATTTCCTCTCCCTGATGATTAGTGATGCTGAGCATTTTATCATGTACCTGTTGCCTACCTGTATGTCTTCTTTGAAAAACTGTCTATTCAGTCTTTCAAAAAACTGTCTATTTTTTATATTTTGTAATATAAATTGGTGCAGTTATTATGGAAAATAGCATGATATTCCTCAAAAGTATTAAAAATAAAACTACTGCCTAACTAGTGGTGGCACAGTGGATAGAGCATCGACCTCAAATGCTGACATCCCAGGTTTGAAACCCTGAGGTTGCCAGCTTGAGGGCAAGCTCACCAGCTTGAGTGTGGGATCACTGGCTTGAGCGTGGAATCATTGACATGGTCCCATAGTCATTAGCGTGAGCCCAGAAATAGCTAGCTTAAAGCCCAAGATCACTGGCTTGAGTCCAAGGTTGCTGGCTTGGGCAAGGAGTTACGCTCAACTGCAGCCCCCAAGCCAAGGCACATATGAGAAGCAATCAATGAACTACTCAAGTGAGGCAACTACGAGTTGATGCTTCTCATCTCTCTTCCTTCCCCCCTCTCTAAAATAAATAAATAAATAAAACTACCATATGATCTAACAATTTTACTCTGAATATTTATCTAAAACAAACAAAACACTAACTCAAAAAGATATATGCACTCCCATATCCATTGCAGCATTATTTACAATAGCAAAAATATGGAAATAACCTAAGTGTGTATCAGTGGATAAATGGATAAAGATAATAGAATATATTAAATACTGTGTATATGTATGGATATTAATCTGCCATGAAAAAGAATAAAATCTTGCCATTTATGACAACATGAATGCCTCTTGCCTGACCAGGTGATAGAGCATCGAACTGGGATGTGGAAGACCCAGGTTCAAGACCCCGAGGTCGCCAGCTTGAGCACGGGCTCATCTGGCTTGAGCAAAAAGCTCACCAGCTTGGACCCAAGGTTGCTGGCTCAAGCAAGGGGTCACTTGGTCTGGTGAAGGTCCGTGGTCAAGGCACATATGAGAAAGCAATCAATGAACAACTAAGGTGTCGCAACGAGAAACTGATGATTGGTGCTTCTCATCTCTCTCTGTTCCTGTCTATCCCTCTCTCTGACTATCTCTCTGTCCCTGAAAAAAAAAAAGAATGCCTCTTGAAGATATTATGCTAAGTGAAATAAGTCAGACAGAGAAAGACAAATACTGTATTATCTCACTTATATGTAGAATTAAAAAACAAAACAAAAAACAAGCTCATTGATACAGAGAGCAGATTGGTGGCTGCCAGGGTTGTGGAGTAGGCCGGGGGAATGGGTGAAGTGGGTCAAAAACTTCGAACTTCCAGCTGTAAGATAAATAAATCATGAAAATGTAATGTACAGCATGGCTACTATAGTTAATAATACTCTATTGAATATTTAAAAATTACTAAAACAAAAAAAAATGTGCTAAGACGGTAAATCTTAAAAGTTCCTGTCACAAGAAAAAATTTCTGTAACTACATTTGGTGATGGATGTTAACTTGACTTACTATGGTGACTGTTTTACAATAAATGCAAATGTTGCACACCTGAAACTAATATAATGTATGTCACAGCTCAATTTAAAAAACAAACAAATAAATAAATAAGAGCCTCTCAATAGAGGCAGAAACAGCGTTTGACAAATTTATTCACTCATAAAAACTTTTAACAAACTGAGAATAGAAGAAAACTCTTTAATCTATCTAAGAATAACATACAAAAACCTATGAGATACATTATTCTAATGAAAAATGTAAGAGCATTCCCTTTAAAATAAAAAATAAGAGGATGTCCACTCTTACTACTTCTGCTTAAACTACATTGTGAATTATGACCAATGTGACAGGACAAGAAAAATAAAGTGTTGTCCCCAGTTCCTGGCAAGAAACTCCTAAAACTACTGTACTTTCCTGAGTGATTTGGTATAAGAGCATTTTTATTGTTGTTACAATATTTGGTTTTAGTCTTTGATTCCTGACACTACGACTTCTAAGACCCTTGGAATCTCTAGATAAGAGTATTCTTTTGTATGCTAATGAAATGGCTAGTGTTTGGAGGCCCCTACATAGCTTCAAGATAAAAACCAATATAGCCTAACCTGTGGTGGTGCAGTGGATAAAGCAATGACCTGAAATACTGAGGTCATTGGTTCAAAACCCTGGGTTTGCCCAGTCAAGGCACATATCAGAAGCACTTACTATGAGTTGATACTTCCCTCTCCTCCTTCCCTCTCTTCCCTCTCTCTAGCCTCTCTAAAATCAATAAATAAAATCTTTTTTTTTAAAAAACTGATTACACTGGGGAAAAAAATTGTTGTTGCATCCACAAAAACACTTGTTCTTACCTAATTTGAGTATGCTGATATCAAATCTGACATTAGTTTTTCTCTGTAAGCTACAGTTTTTTGCAATTCAAGATTTTAGGTTTTCATCTTATTGTAAAATTTTCAACATTTAGTTTAACATAATGAAGTAGAATGTCTTCTTGGGCATCATCTTTGTAAAAATATTATAATTTATATAATACTGTAAATACACTAATACACTAAAAGATATGATTGCATTAGAATTTTTCTACAATTTCAAAATAGAACATATTAAAACATTTATTTTAATCATAAAATTTGTGCAAAACTTATTTAAATTCTATTTATGCAAAAATTTGCATTTGTAGCTCTTGCGTTTGTGTACTTGTTGAGGACAATCTCGTTTGATGCTCCAGCAGTAGTCTGCTCATCACTAACAGCTCCAAGATTTTCAGGAAACTTATCAAGGTGACCATTCAGAAAGTGAATCTTAACGCTCATGTTACATCCAATGTCGTGGAAAGCCAACAGCTTCCTTTGAACCAGAAGTTCATAGTTTTCTGTTTTTTGTTGCCAAGGAAGTTCTTTGTAACTGCCACAAAATATTGCCATGCTGCTTTCTCCTCCTTATTCATCTTCCTGGCAAATACCTCATCACATATGAGGGCTCGAATTTGAGGTCCATCAAATACTCCTGCCTTTATCTTCTCAAAAGACAAGGCAGGAAAAGCAGAAATAATATGTTGAAGCATTCACTTTCTCTATTCAAAGCCTGAACAAACTGCTTCATTAAGCCAAGTTTGATGTGAAGTGGGGGGAAAATGATCCTGTCTCGATTAACTACAGGTTCATTCACAATATTTTGCATCCCTACTTCCAGAGCTTCACGTTTCGGCCACTCCTTCTGTGTCCAGTGTTTCTCCCGAGCTTGGCTGTCCCACAAACACAGAAAGCAAGGGTACTTCGTGAAACCTCTCTGTTGTCCTAGCAGGAAAATTACCATTTTAAGATCCACACAAATGGTCCAGTTATGCTCCTCATACTTCAGAAAGTTGAGGACAATTTTTATGTCATTATAATCTTCTCACAGATGAGTTGAATAGCCAATTGGAACCGCTGCATAAACATTACTGTAAAGCCAGTAGGCACGGCCACTATCACAGCAGCCTGGCCCATGCAGGTTCACATTGGATTCGGACAGTTGGTAAAGAAACAACGGAACCAAAAACTGATGAGCCATCTTCTTTAATCCTAGCTTGCACCCCACAGGCAAGTAAAAACACACACTGGGCTCCAAAACCCACTCACATTCAGTGCTCACAAAGCTACTGACTTATCCGAGTTTCCTAGAATCAAAGATTTCTAGCTCACCAGACTTATTCACCTCTGTTCCCCATCAACTTCCTTCTCCCTGCACAAACTCTGCACAAACTGACTTCTCACTCAGCACTCCGCCATCTTGGCTGCTTCTCCTAGCCTCCTCCCCATGGCCTTTCTCTGCTCTCTGCTCTCTCCTCTCTGCTAATCTCAGGAACCAAGAGAGCAAGCTCCCGTTCTGCCCCTATTTTATAGTGTAGAAATCCAAACCTTTAATCCAATATACAAAATAGGGAAGTCTCTAATACAGGGGTCCCCAAACTTTTTACACAGGGGGCCAGTTCACTGTCCCTCAGACCATTGGAGGGCTGGACTATAAAAAAAACTATGAACAAATCCCTATGCACACTGCACATATCTTATTTTAAAGTAAAAAAACAAAACAGGAACAAATCCAATATTTAAAATAAAGAACAAGTATATATAAAAAATAAAAAAATAAAGAACAAGTAAATTTAAATCAACAAACTGACCAGTATTTCAATGAGAACTATGCTCCTCTCACTGACCACCAATGAAAGAGGTGCCCCTTCCGGAAGTGCAGCGGGGGGGCCGGATAAATGGCCTCAGGGGGCTGCATGCGGCCCGCGGGCTATAGTTTGGGGACCCCTGCTCTAATACAAAGTCACTTATTTGGGGCATGATGGGATTGTACCACCCCACATCAAAAAGAGTGGGAAAGGCTTAATCCCAAAACCAAGCCCCAGGCTACAAGGATTCTGCCTGCCCACAGCCCGCCCCCAACACACATTAATATCACCTGGGCAATAGCCTCCTCGTGGGCAGCGCCATCTTTAACAAAGTGAGCATAATACATTTTATCTGCCCAACAATTACCATTGTGTAGGAGAAACACATTTCAGACTCCGTTTAGAGCTGTCAAGAATAGCCGCCATTCTGTTGGACTGTAAGTGGTAACACCTAGCTGGCTGAGAAGACTACTGATACCATGACAGTAGACAAAGTGTTTGTCTTCGGAAAAAAGTCCACAAAAACTTGTTCATGTTTCCTGAAATGGGATAATTTAGCTGACTGGTGAAGTGCATTCTTTTCTTGAAGCCTGGAGGCTAATAACTCAGTTGCTTTCTTTGATAGGCCCAAATCTCTTACTAAGTCATTCGGTTCGTGTTGGCTAAACTGCTGAGGGGTTAATGACTGCTTGGCATTAGAAGAAGACCCTTCAGATTCTACAACCATTTCCTCATGCATCTTATCAAAATACACTTGATCACCATGTTCACTTTCTTTGTCCTTAGAAGAAATAAAACCATTGAAAACTGGGACCAGGAGTGTCTCAGAGTGTGGGATAGGTTGTACTTGCTGAAGAAAAATTAGGATACGCGATCATATGCTGTTTTTTCTTCCTGATGCCCTTTGTATGGATCAGACAGAAATAACAGTCACTGGTGTGGTCCTTAGGTTCATGCCAAACTATGGGAATATCAAAAGGCATTCCTTTGCGTTTTCCTTTTGTCCACTCATGAAGCATTTCCTCACAATTATGACACACAATATGAGGAGCCCAATTCTTGTCTTGATTGCCAAGGGGAACTTGAAAATAGGCAACATATGCACGTGTCACAAATGATAAAATATTGCGCTTTTGACGTTGAAGTGTGTAACAGCCACATATATAACAGAAGGTGTCAGGACTATTCTTATATTTACGCCTACTTGAAGAAGCCATGATTCAATCTTAAAACAAAATAAGAGGGTGTTTTTATCAGATAATAATTTTTTACATTTAAAAACAACTACATTATGTAAAAGTGATGTTTGTAAAACATTAATTGCCCTGTGGTTATGTTCAATCCAAGAGTTGTTGCCCTTTAACTCCAATTTAAAAACCAATGCATGCCATTAACTGTAACAAAAAGAAATTAAAATTGCATAAAAACTAGAGGATGCACCAAAAAACAGATTTCAGATTTGGAATCAGCGATGCAGAAATATATAGAAAAAGTTCTAAAACCTCATGCAATAGAAAAAAAAAAAATTGTTTCCCAGTGTTACAGAAATAACAAGGCATGATAAGAGGGTTAGATCTTTCAGCTTCATCCCTATCCCTATCCTTCAAGGTTGGGGAGAGGGGCTATAGACTGAGTTGATCACCAATGACCAATGATTTAATCAATCATAGAAACTTCATAGAAACCTTAAACAATGGAGATCAAAGAACATCCAGGTTGGTGAACATCCAAATTATAGGAGGGTGATGTGGCTAGAGAGGGCATAGAACCTCCACCATACCTTTCCCTGTGCATCTCTTCTGTTGGATGTTTCTGAACTATATCTTTTTATAATAAAATGGTAGAAATAAATAAAGTGTTCTCCTTAATTCCATGAGCCATTCTAAGCAAATAATCAAGCCAGAGAAGGAAGGTTCTGGAAAACTCCAGCCCCAGTTAGAAGTGGAAGGGTTGATGCTGGACATGGCCCTTCCTCCTCATCAGTCCCTGGTGCTGTGGTCACAGATCCTGGCTATGAGCTATGGAAGAAAGGGTAATAAAACTTCAGCTCAGATTTTACTAAGGACAAAGGAACTGAGTCACCAGATATTATCAAGAAGAAACAGCACAAAATGGCATGGGCATTTCCCTCTTACCTCTTGCTTGCCTGCTTGCCTGCTTGCTTGCCTATAGACAAAAAGTTTCACTTGAGCAATTGCCCAGGGTTTAGCTATAAAAACTGGGGCTCCCCTCAAAGGGGTGCAGAGCTTTCACTGACCTGCCGCCATTGGTACTGTCCTTATATGTAAGTAATAAAAGCTATGTTTGCTCCATCGGAGAGTTCTTTGGGATCTCACAACAATACCAGATCAATTTTCTGGGTCTGAACCTCCTGGGTTACCGAAGTGCAGAAGGGCTAGGCCTTATAATTGGCATCTGAAGTAGAGGTAAACTTATGGGGCTGAGTTGGTGTCAGAAGTGTTCTGTGGACAGAAACAGATCTTAGTATACACTCTCCCGCATTTTATGATCACCTTGTATGGCCACAGATAGCATTCCCTTTGTTAGGCTGTCAGCATTTTAAGATTAAGGCTATATACAACTTCTCTATATGTCCTATGTTTAATTTAAAATCTTTAACTTCCATGACTAATGTCTTTTTAAGTAAAATTTTATTGAGCCAAATATGCTAGCTAAAAGATCAGTCTTGGGACATGGAATCTAAACCACCAGCAGCATGGTTAATTAGAAAAGACAGTATGTCTGTTGTCTCAGAGTTTTGCAAGCATTTTCATACATCAAGTAGAGGGATGAGGAAAGAAAGAGGTAGTCTGAAAGAATTCTCATAAGCTTTAGGCAAAAGGGTAGGAGGTCAAGTGTAGCCAGCTCTGGGTCCACATAAAGAAATGTCTGCTCCTGTGGAGTGGCTATGGGTAGCAGTCCAGAAAGCCCACAGTCCGGAGGCTCCTGGAGTTAGATAATGCTTGTCTAAAATAATCTGTGGAAACAGACACCTGGAAATGAATATGAAGTTCCAACAGGCAAAATAAGGTGACCAATCATCCTCCTTTAGGGAGTACAGTCCTTCTTTTGTAAGTTCCGTCCTTCCTCAAAAAGTGTCCTCCTACATGTCCTCCTTTTTGATATTGGAAAACTAATCTGTAAATGTCCGTATTCGATCGATGCAGAGTGGGTCCATTGTGTGTGATGTGACGTATTTGTATTTGACATGACGATTCGTCAAGGATCAGTACAGTGTGGCAAGATGCAATTATGAGGCACATGCGCTCCATACAGGAGACCTTGAGACAGCGTAATATACCAAGCGTGCAAATGGCTTTGTGTACTTCTTACTGAAACATGACACAGCACATACGACATTTTAGACTCACGATTATTTCTTTCTCAGTGAATATTCAATCATAGACAGGTAAGCACAATTCATGTTTTATAATTCATTATCTATTTAATAATTTCCAAATAAGTATAATTTTATTTACAAGTATTTTCCCAAAATTTGAGTTTTAAAGTGGAAATCTAACCTCAAACTATATCTATTAATAACACATTTTAATTAAATAGTTGCATAAAACAGACTTTTTAAATTAGAAAATGATAAAAACACCTGAATATCACTTCAAATTAGTGGTTTTGTTTGATAATTAGTTTGTTAATTTAGCTTCCAGAAAATTCACCTACTAGGATGTAGCATTTTCAGTTCCTGATGTGCTTGCATTGTTTGTGTAGCTCTATATTTTATTTTTCATTTTTAATTTCATTTAAGGGATGGGAAAATAAAAAAAGAGAAGATGCCATTTCAACAATAAATTGAAAAAGAAATTTCCATTCCTCATATCAAAGAAAGATACCATTGTTTTCTCCAATATTTGCAGCAGAGAATTTTTTTTTTTTTGTATTTTTCTGAAGCTGGAAACGGGGAGGCAGTCAGACAGACTCCTGCATGTGCCCAACCGGGATCCACCCAGCATGCCCACTAGGGGGTGATGCTCTGCTCATCTGGGGCATTGCTCTTTGCAACCAGAGCTATTCTAGCGCCTGAGGCAGAGGCCATAGAGCCATCCTCAGCACTCGGGCCAACTTTGCTCCAATGGAGCCTTGGCTGCGGGAGGGGAAGAGAGAGACAAAGAGGAAGGCGCTTCTCCTGTGTGCCCTGGCCGGGAATCGAACCCGGGACTCTTGCATGCCAGGCCGATGCTCTACCACTGAGCCAACCGGCTAGGGCTGCAGCAGAGAATTTTGTATTGCAGTTGGGGGTAGAGCAGCAATAACGAAACACTTGACCACCAACAAACATAAGCAATCATTAGATGCATCAGCTTCCAGTTGTAAAGTAACAAGTTTTTTTAAAACTTCAAATTATGCTGAAGATGAAAAACAGTTGGCTGCAATGGAGGGAACATTTGCATTTCATACCATAATTCACAATCAAAGTTTTCATAGTATGGATTGTACAACTAAATTATTGAAAAAGTTTCACAATGCAAAATTTTCATGTGCCGGGACAAAATGCAAGGCTATTTTGAAATCAGTATTTAAAAATTACTGTGAGCCTGACCATGCGGTGGCACAGTGGATAGAGCGTCGGACTGGAATGCAGAGGACCCAGGTTTGAGACCCCTGAGGTCACCAGCTTGAGCGCAGGCTCATCTGGTGTGAGCAAAAAGCTCACCAGCTTGGATCCAAGGTCACTGGCTTGAGCAAGGGGTTACTCGGTCTGCTGAAAACCCACCGTCAAGGCACATATGAGAAAACAATCAATGAACAACTAAGGTGTGGCAACAAAAAACTGGTGATTGATGCTTCTCATCTTTCTCCGTTCCCATCTGTCTGTCCCTATCTATCCCTCTCTCTGACTCTCACTCTGTCTCTGAAAAAATAAATAAATAATTAATTTTTAAAAAAAGAATCAAAAAAAATTTACTGTGACAAAATACTTACAGAGGACTTGGAAACTGCAGCATTTGTAACAATTTTTTCTGATGCATCAAATCATAATGAAATTAAATTGTACCCAATAATAGTAAGATATTTTAATGTTACCAAAGGCATTCAGGTAAAAAATTTAAATTTAGAATCCATTGAGAATGAAACTTCTGAAATTTTGTCAACCCATCTATACAGAGTAATAAATGAAAACAATTTGAAATCCAAAGTTGCTGCACTAACGGCTGGTAATACAAATACCAATTTTGGTGGGTGAAGATGCAAAGGGGTGAATAATGTGTATGTAAAATTACAAGAGTTACTCCAAAAGAAAATACTAGGAATAAGTTGTAATGCACATATTTTGTCAAATGCAATCAACACAGCGCCATGTGCCATGCCAATTGATGTAGAAGTAATAATAACTACAATTTATTTTCACTTTAGTTGTTTTACCATTCATGTTGCTACTTCAAAACAATTTGTGAAGAAGCAAATGTTGAATACAAAAACCTTTTAGGATATTCAAAAGTTAGATGGCTTGTTCTAACACCTGCTATAGAGTATGTTCTACAATTATTTGAGCCTCTCCATTCATATTTTTTAAGTTTAGACAAATGTCCTAAAATCCTGGAATTGTTTTTCAATAATAAAATATCTGAGATATTAATGTATTTTGTACATAATCAAGCATCTATTTTTCACAAAACAATTCAAAAGATTGAAGGTAAACACATTTCAGCTTCAGAAGTTAGTCTTATTTTGAATGACTTTATCCTTCAATATAAATCTCATTTTGAAGAAAAATTTCTTCCTTTAATTATAAAAAAAAATTGTCAGACTTAGAAAAATCAAATCTGGGCATAACAGAAAAGTTTATCAAAGAAGTGCAGAATTTTTACCAGACATGTTTTCAATATATCAAAGAATGGTCTGAAACAAACATCACGGGAAATAACAGTTTTCAATGGTGATTTTTTACTTCATCGCAAGTATTTTGGACAGATATTGAATCTTGTCTTGAGTTTTTATCTAAAGAAATGCCAGACATCAAAATAGATGACAATTGTCTCTTTGAAGAAATTAGAAGACTGAATGTATATTTAAATTTTGAAAAATTAATACAATGGGAAAGTTAACAAGTTGATATTGATAAAAGGTGGAAATAATCAGCCATTTCAAAAATGAACAGATTCCATGTGAAAATTTATTTATTCTTGTTCAATTTACATTGAGCTGCCCTGGAACTAATGCAGCAGTTGAAAGAGTTTTTTCAATTGCTAATGATTTTTGGACAAGCAAGAAATCAAGATTGATTGTTGATACTCTAGCTGCAGCACTTGCCGTAAAATTCAATATGAAGGATATTTCTTGTTCAGATATTTCTAATATATTGTTACAAAATGATACATTGACAAAAAATATTCTTTCAATGGAAAAGTAGATAATATTATCTATATAAATGAGTACATTTTTACAATTATTAAAAATTAATAGGCATGTAAGCATAATTACAATATAAAATATTACAAATTTTTTATTATGCATTTATCATATTATTGTTGCAATGAATAAAATGTTTCTTTTATTTATGATATTGTTTTCTTCAATATATTTTTGTCCTCCTTTTCATTGTAAAAAAGTTGGTCACCTTAAAAACAAGAATGTGAGAAGCCTTTTGTTAGCTGGCCCACAGCCATTAACAGACTAACAGTGCTGTCTCTCACTCTCCAGTGGATGTAACATCTCAGAAAAAAATGTTAACACTTATCAGCTTCCTTAGAAACTTAGGCATAAATATTTCAATAAACATTGATAAAATTTAACCTTTTAAATCTTGGGGAGAAGAAAGACACTTTGAACTTTTATTGTCAGCCTCTAACCCTTTAAATAAACTAATTTTCAGGATTTTTAAAATTAGGTTTTGTTTGGTTTTTTTTTTTCTGAAGCTGGAAACGGGGAGAGACAGACAGACTCCCACATGCGCCCGACTGGTATCCACCCGGCACACCCACCAGGGGCTACGCTCTGCCCACCAGGGGGCGATGCTCTGCCTCTCCGGGGCGTCGCTCTGCCACGACCAGAGCCACTCTAGCGCCTGGAGCAGAGGCCAAGGAGCCATCCCCAGCGCCCGGGCCATCTTTGCTCCAATGGAGCCTTGGCTGCGGGAGGGGAAGAGAGAGACAGAGATGAAGGAGGGGGGATGGAGAAGCAAATGGGCGCTTCTCCTATGTGCCCTGGCCGGGAATCGAACCCGGGTCCCCCGCACGCCAGGCCGACGCTCTACCACTGAGCCAACCGGCCAGGGCCTAAAATTAGGTTTTGATAAAGGAATTGAAAGTTAAGTGAAAAATTTTTTTTAATTATGAGATTTCTTGAAGCTAAGGGGGGAAATAATATGGGTCCATTCAGAGAGATGATTTTTTTTTTAAATCATGATTTATCCATGCCCTAAAATACTGTGAAGACATTAAAAATAACTATATCTCTATAGGCAATATGGAAAACTATCAGACACATTAAGTGAAAATAATAAACTTGCAAAACACTTACAAAGTGATTCTATTTTTGTTTAAAAAAAAAAAGCAAAACAAAAAATTATACGCATCTATTTAGAGCAGAGAAGTTACTCTGTATGGTACATGTCATTATAAATTTGCCCAAACGCATAGAATATACAGTACCAAGAATGAGTCCTAAAATAAAATAAGGGCTCTGGGTGATACTGATGTTTCAATGCAAGTTCATCAATTGTAACAAAGGTACCACTCCTCTAGGGGATGCCAACATTAGAATGGAGGTTATGCATGTGTGAGGACGAGGGGTATATAGGAAACCTCTGTACCTTCTCAATTTTGCTGTGAACCCAAAACTGTTTAAAGAAAAAGCCAGAAAAACATTATAAAATCTACATGTACCTGTATTGTGAAAAATCTACATGTACCTGTATTGTGAATTAGTTATTCAATACAGCCATAAATAGAAGATATAAATAGAATCATAAACAACGGTGAACTCCAGGGCCACATTTCTCAAACTCTAGTGTGTGTATACAAATTACCTGAGGATATTGTTGAAAGTGTTGAGATTCATATTGATTCAGTAGCTCTGGAGTGGGCCCAAGGATTTTGCATCCTTGACAAGCTCCCAGGTATGATAAACTGGAACTAGCTCATACTGGCTTGCAAGAGCTGATTTGTTACATTTTCAAAAATTTTGTGAATTAGTTATTCAATACAGTCATTTTTTAAAAATTAAATTATATCTGCTTATAACCAAATAAATTATATTTAAAACAGACAAGTACTCAAAACTCATCATTCCCTAATTATTTTCATTTTTCTATTATCAATACTCTTGAGGTTTGTACATGATCACTATATCTGTGTGATGGAAACACTATACAATGGTGTGCTACTCTGTAACTCTTCCTTATTCTGCATTCAGGAACTTCACATTGGTGGCCTGAAAATGTCGCCACGTGTAGCTATGGTAGGAGTATTTATACCACAGACATCAGGTACAGATCAGGGATTTTTCCCCCAGTGCGCTAGTTATTAAATATTACCAGCACACCCCTACTCCCAACTATGTAGCACCAGTCTAAGGCATGGATTGAAACAGGAAAAGTTTTAAGAGCGAGAGGAGGAAAGAGTACCAAACAGGGAGGCTATGAACCATAAATGCAAAATTCTGCCACACTAAGTTTTTCTGTATTTCTAGCTTGTTAGTGGTATGCAGTGCTTAATAAATGTTTTGCCGGTTATATGAACAAATGAACACTGTGAAGAACCAAGAAGAGATTCCTCTGAAAAACACAGGCTGGCCCACTTCATTTCCCACAGGCAACTGGGAATGAATGAGTTGGGTGTTCGATCCTGGGCATCCCTGGCAGAGGAAGCCCAGGACTGGACCTCGGGCTCCCCTCCACCTTTCCTGTATGATTCTGGTTCCCATATCTGGGAGGGAGTATTTACTTAACTCCTTCTCTGGAGTTCAGCAAGAACTATTTGGCAAGAAAAACCCAAGGCTTCTCAAACTCCTGGCCAAGTAAACAAAAAGCCAGGCCTGGAAGTGGACCGCGGTCACCTCAGCAGACTCCAGCAACAAGGTTCAGGCAAGAGATGGTTGCGGTAGACCAGGATAAGAGTAGAGAGGATTCGCCTGACCAGGCGGTGGTGCAGTGGATAGAGCATCGGACTGGGATGTGGAGGACCCAGGTTCGAGACCACAAGGTCACCAGCTTGAGCGTGGGCTCATGTGGTTTGAGCAAGGGTCACCAGCTTGAGCCCAAGGTCGCTGGCTCGAGCAAGGGGTTACTCAGTCTGCTGAAGGCCCATGGTCAAGGCACATATGAAAAGACAATCAATGAACAACTAAGATGTCGCAACGAAAAACTGATGATTGATGCTTCTCATCTCTCTCAGTTCCTGTCTATCTGTCCCTATCTATCCCTCTCTCTGACTCTCTCTCTCTGTCTCTATAAAAAAAAAGAGAGAGAGAGAGAGTAGAGGGTATTCTGTTTATGGCTTGCAAGTAGATCTGACAGGACGTGTTGATGAATTCCTTATGGGGTATGAAAGATAAAGAAGGGGCAACAATGGCCTGAGGTTTAGACCTCAATAGCCTAAGTCTGTATTACATCATGCTGTGAAGGCAGGACCTGTGTCTTCCCTTCCTCACTGTACTCCCCGGGATAGAGCGTGGGTACAGTGCCTGGCCGACGATAAAGGAGAGAGGAAGTCATCGGATGCATAAGTGGAGGAGAGAATACTCATACCATTGATATTCCCAGAGACCTGTTTCCCACATCAAGTCATCCCAGATAGACCCAGAGAGGGCTGGCGGCTCACCAGGCCCTGCTCAAGAAAATTCTCACAGCTCCCATCTTTCCAGCCCCAACTCCCATTATTAAACAAAAGCAATGCATTAGCAACTAGCCTGTTGAGACCTGGTTTACCACTTTTCCTTCACCATTGGGTTCACTGTCCCATGGTTAGGCTGTAGATTTGATGGCTGTAACAGGTTACCCAAATAGCCTTGATGTAACTGAGATAGCATTCTTCCTCGGTACTACCCTGTATATAAGCAGTCCAGGCTGCTACAGCAGCTCCCCATGGTGGAGGCCAGGCACTATTTATTTTTGTTTAGACAGCCCTGGGGCTGGTCATATCATAAGGTCTCAGACACCTTATCAGCACATCCATGCTCTGGATATCCAGGAGAAGGAAAGAAGAGGGAGACGGTATACAGGGAAAGAGCCCTGTCCTTTAAGGACATGCCCAGAAATTGCACCCACCCTTCCATTGGACAGAACTTGGTCACGTGGCTACCCTGACAGTAAAGGAGCCTGGGAAATAGAGACATTGTTCTGGGAGGTCATGTCCCTAACTAAAATTCCAATGACTGTAGAACAGGGGTAGTCAACCTTTTTACACCTACCGCTCACTTTTGTATCTCTGTAAGTATTCAATAGTAAAATTTTCTAACTGCCCACTGGTTCCACAGTAATGGTGATTTATAAAGCAGGGAAGTAACTTTACTTTATAAAATTTATAAAGCAGAGTTACAGCAAGTTAAAGCATATAATAATAACTACTTACCAAATACTTTATGTCGGATTTTCACTAAGTTTGGCAGAATAAATCTTTATAAAACAACTTATTATAGTTAAAATCTTTTTATTTATACTTTGGTTGCTCCACTACCGCCCACCATGAAAGCTGAAAGGCCCACCAGTGGGTGGTAGGGACCAGGTTGATTACCACTGCTGTAGAAGAAAAGAAGGAGAATATGGGGAACAAGTAGCAGTTCTGACACATGATATCCAAAGCAGTTTAGTCTGACCCAAATGCCAAGTTTCTGCTGCCTGTGTGAGCCTCTAGGATAGGGCCCAGTTCAGTCCCTCTTATTTTATGTACATATTTTTCAATATATGAAGCATGTTCACCCATAAAATTGAACTTGATCTTCATAATACTCCATGTAGATAGTTTTATCAGACTATAGCTATGAGAGAACCAGGGCTTAAAAGGTGAGTAGAGCCTGACCTGTGGTGGTGCAGTGAATAAAGCGTCGACCTGGAAATGCTGAGGTCGCTGGTTTGAAACCCTGGGCTTGCCTGGTCAAGGCACATATGGGAGTTGATGCTTCCAGCTCCTCCCCCCTTCTCTCTCTCTGTCTCTCTCTCTCTCTCCCTCTCACTCTCCTCTCTAAAAATTAATAAATAAATAAATAATTTTTTTAAAAAAAGGTGAGTGGATCTGCACAGAGTCACAAACTGATAAACATTTGGGATTTGAACCCAGATCTCCTCATCAAATTCCTCACCCTCACTCCTCACTAACAGGGCACTTAATGGATAGCTATTGTGATGTAATAGCCCCACTGCTAGCATTTTCCAGGAAAGACAGCTGCTACAGATAGGTGCAACTTGGTAGAACACAGAGAGTGTCCATCATTCTTGCTGAAGAAAAAAATCCACCCACCCCTGCACATCTGCGTGTGACATGGAGGCAGAAGAGGAAGAATGGAGTAGCCAGCTGGTTTCAGCCAACATCCCCAGGGCTGACAGCCTCCTTGTCTACAGCAGCATGTGGGGTTGGTCTTATGCCACAAGGTTATTAAATATTTTTCATATCACCCTTCATGAGATCTGTTCTCGGTCAGTCCCAAGGCATCCTGTCATCATGGAGAAGTTCGTATAGCTGCTAGTTCTCCTTCTACAAAAAGAAATGAGCCAATCATACTCCTCCAAGCCACCCACAGCTGGTGAGGTGACAGCTCTAACGATGATGGTACAGCCAAGAGAGGTGACAGCCAGATCTGTCCCGGGCGCCTCCACACCTTTCACCCCGCATGCTCTCCCCCACACTCATGCACTGTCCATGCTGATTTCCACTCCTGAAGCCACAGCTCCCCACACTCCCGGCCTGCAGTCCCAGCCCACAACAGTGAGTGCAGGCTTGGAGGAACTGGCAGAGATCACAGACCCTCAGACTATCAGAGCAAAAGGGACTTTAGAGACCATTCGATTCCATGGCCACAGTGTCACAGTGGCCCTGCATGGCAGAGCCGTGACCAATGCACATAATGTTTGAGGCACTGCCTGAGGCTCCTGCATGTTGCTTTACCTCATTCAGAAACAACTGCCTGGCTTTGATCCCAGCTCCGCCATCTAAGCTGTGTGGCCTCGGACAAATTAGGCAACCTGTCGATGCCTCTGTGTCCTCATCAGTAAAATATAGATGATAATGAGAGCTCTCTACCTAGTAGGGTCATTGTGATGATGAAACGAGTTAATAGATTTATTCACAGTAGTAAAGTTTAGAGTCGCTATGAGCACTGACTGACTCAGCAAACACTGAACCATTGCCCCTAGGGCAAATACAAGAGGGTGAGGCTCTTCCAAATGGTCACATTTTCATCAACTGATCAATGCATAACCTTAAAGACACTTTATTTCATATATAGTCTTGATTCATTAACATTTAACTCACAACCTGACCAGGTGGTAGTACAGTGAATAGATCGTCAACCTGGGACACTGAGGACCCAGGTTCAAAACCCCAAGTTTGCCGGTTTGAGTGATGGCTTACCAATTTACGTGCAGGGTCACCAGCTTGAGCATGAAGGGTCAGTGCCCAAGCTCAGCTGGAGCCACACCCCTCCCTCTCAAGGCACATATGAGAAGGCAATCAGTGAACAACTGAAGTGCTGCAACTATGAGTGGATGCTTCTTGTCTCTGTTCCTTCCTGTCTGTCTGTCTGTCTGTCTCTCTCTCTCTCTCTCTCTCTCAAATAAATAAATAAATTCAACTCACAGCCAATAGCACAATAACTCATGCCTGAATGGAACGTGTTGAACATGTGTATTTCCTCGCACATAACACAGCACAGCCTTCTTGCCCTTGGTAACACCAGACAGCACTCCAGCACTGCACTGGGGGTCATTTTGAACACTGAACCCACCAGCAAAAAGCCCAGACATAAGAAAACGTGGCACCAACTAAACTTTGATAAGAACAGCATGAGCACTGAAGCTGGAAAGCAGAGCATTGTCTCGTTTGAGCTCAGCTGGGGTCGAACACGTCAAGCAACTATATTTTCAGCACTCTGCATCCGTTCTCATATGACCACAAGTATTGATGTTGAGGTTACAAATAAATTTTAGCAGGTAGGCAAATATGCAAATATGAATCCACACATAGTGAGGATCAACTGTATATAGAAGACCCTTAGCACAGTGTGCCTAGTGTATAGGAAGCACTGAATAACTAGTGTTACTTTCTTTGTAAGCTTTGTGACACCTGCTGAGATAGGTCTTGCAATTCCCATTTTCTAGATGAGGAAAGTGGATGTCTGAGAGGTTGAAGAAATGGACCCAGGTCACAGAGCTGGTCAGTGGTGGAATCAGGACTTGAACCCAGAGACAGCCTGGCTTAACTATTTTCTATGCTGCCTAGCACTTGGGCCCCTGCTCTCCCCTTGCGGCCTTTGCGCAGGCGCACCGGCGCTGGCGGACTGTGACACACACACGCAAGGCATTCCAGTGCACACAAACAGAATCCCCTGTGTTTATGCAACAGCTTCCTTTCCCAAACCTCCTCAGCTCTGAGGCGCCTTAGCCACAAAGAGGTTTCCCAGCTTCCTGGCGGGGCCATGGCCTTCCTCCCTTCCGGGGGCAGCCTTCCCATCCTTTTCTGCGCCTTCTGCTTCGGCACGTCCTACCCCACAGCAGCCACCAAGGCAGCCTGGCAGAAAGGCCTGGGGACAAGTAGTTGATGGCAGATCCTCCCGACTGGCCTTACGCGACTGAGAATAGAAGTCCCAGGAGAACGGAGAGCAAAACAGAAGGGCGAGAAGGTAGCGAGGCCCAGCCCAGTGAGCATCCACGGGCCTGCTCACAGAGTAAGCTGGGCAGACAGAGGGCAGGTGTGAGGGCATGACTGCCCATCAGGACGGGCGTTGAGAGTCCCCAGTGCCCACATTCTACCCGGTCTTCAGTAAACCCAGCATCTGCCTCACCAGACAGGTAGCCCTGCCACCCTCCCAGACCCGGGATTCTGAGCGGGTCCTACGTCCCCTCTGAAAGCTGAGAAGGTGTAGCATTGTGCAGTAACTTTTTTCTGTCAAGTTATCAGGGGTCAGTAAACCACGGCCTGTAAGCCAAATCCAGCTAGGAGCCTGTTTGTATATAGTTCATTAGCTAAGAATAGTCTTTATACTTTTAGTTTTTTAAAGATTTTTATTTATTAATTTTAGAGAGAAGAGAGAAGGGGGAGGAGCTGGAAGCATCAACTCCCAGATGTGCCTTGACCAGGCAAGCCCAGGGTTTCAAACCAGCGACCTCAGCATTCCAGGTCGACTCATCATCCACTGCGCCACCACAGGTCAGGCAATCCTTACAATTTTAAAGAGTTAAAGAAAGAGAGAGGGAGGAGGAAGAGGACCTGAGCCCATGCGCCACCCATAAGCCTACAATGTTTGCTTTTTGTAGGAAGTCTGCCAGGCCCTGACTCTGACTGACTTAGATGTGGAGGACCTATACTCACCCATCCCTGGCCGGGACAGGGCGTGTGTTCTTCTTTAACCTCTATCAGGCTCAATTTCCCCATCTGTAAAGTGGAGGCACTAACAGTACCTGTGTCCCAGAGCTGCAGGTATAATCATGCCAAGCCCTCAACATAGACCCCCTGGGCTTCCACATGGGACAGCGCATTAGCTGGTGGCAGCAGTGGCAGTGGCAGTAGAAGCACGAAGTATGTGGTGGGAAGACAAAGAAAAAGTCCCACCACAACCGACTGACCACATTACAGAGAAGTGGGGAAACGGAATCATGGGGGAATGACTTATCTGAGGTCATCCAGCTATAAATAGGATGTCACCAGGACAGCTTTGCACAGACTCATGAAGGTCTGGGCATCTCCCTTCCATGGCCCCTGTCTGTGTCTCCCCACTCCCTGCATCCTCAGTCCTGCCCACCATCCTTCCAAACACTTCTGTTTTGGGTCTCCTTTTCACAGAACTTCACTCTGTTCAAAAAGCCGAATGACCCCCTCTGTTGTATCAGTTATTTCATATCCTAGAGGTATTTTCATTTAACAGGTAACTCCTAGACCTCTGGATACACAAAGGTATTTATTTCTCATTGTTTAATGTCAGCCACAGTGACAGGCACCAGGAGCTGCTGAAAATCAAAGACGCCACTTCAAACCAAAGCGTTCCTTCATTTCACCAGGTTACTCCTCACACTGGGGCCAAAGCCTCTCAGATCGGCTCCCGACTCAGTCTCACCTGTTTGGCTCATGCTCTGGAACAGACAGACAAATCTAAGCACATGACTTGGCCACGGAGTTCAGCTCAGCTCTGGGCCAGCTGGCCTTCTGAGTCCTCCCAGGCCTCCCGTTCATCTCTCACCAGCCTCCTGGAGCTCGGAGGAGGCAGGACCTCTCACAGATCCAGTGAGAGAGCCCAGGCCACTTTCATCTTTTGAAATTACTAGTACATGTTACAAAATCAATAAGTGCCCAGACAGGGTTACAGAACTTGTGATCTGTGTTAAATATGTACATTGCAAACTTAACACTTTCAACCTCAAAGTATCATGCAATCTAATGACACTAATTTATGAAATAATTTCAGGGTTTACAACAAATAGTCATTTCTCCTCAATTCTTAGGCAAAGTGGCCCGGCCGTGAGAGGGATGGAGGACTAAAGTTGGGTAGCACGCGCCTTCTTTCAGTTCTGTTGGCGTGTCTGTGTCTGATTACAGCATCAGTTTATTGGGAGATGAAATTCATGCCAATAAGACCCAAACTAACTGGTGAAGCTTCCCTTGCCCAGCCCTCCAGGGAATGTCTAGATGCTCTTCCTACAGCTGGGCCATGCTGAGCGGCTGCTCTCTCCCAAGTCCTGGTCCTGAACTCTCTTCTTTTCCATCAAGCCTGCCTCGAAGTCCACCAGCCTCTCCTCCTAACCAGGTATAAAATTCTTTTCTGGTCCAGGGGACCTGCCGCCACCCTGCTCTGCCCTCTCTCCCCTCTCTGTGCTTCTAGGGGAGACACCCGTTCCTTCTCCTCATAGTGCTCAAACAACAACTTTTAAGTACAGTATTAGAAAAGGAGAGTAATTCTACAGTGAACAAACACTACCTCAGCCAGGTGTTCAAGGTCACCATCAGTCATAGGTCCTGTTGGTACTATTACCCTTGATATGTAATGATCACGGCCCGTTACCTCTGTGATCTTCCTCCCCAAACCCATAACCACCACCTAATCATGAGAAAAACATCAGACAAAGTCCAGTTAAGAAACATTCTACAAAATTACTGACCTGTACTCCTCGATATTGTCAAGGCCATCAGAAACAAGGAAAGTCTGAGAAACCGTCACAGCCAAAAGAAGCCTAAAAAGAAATGACAGTTAAATGTAATATGGTATCTGGGAGGGGATCCTGAAATAGAAAAAGGACATTAGGGAAGAAAAAAAGGAAAAAACCTGAATAAACCAGGGGCTTGACTTAATAATACCATATTGATATTCATTAACAGTGTCATATGTACCACACTAATAAAAGAGGTCAGTGATGGGGAAGCGAGGCCTGCAAAACAATTCTGCAAATCTACACCTGTTCTAAAATAAACGGCTTATTATTAAAAAAAAAAACCTCAAGAATGACTGGCTTGTTTTATCCTTACCCATCTCCAAAGCACACAGCACCAAGCATGCATAGAAGGTAGTGTGGATGAGTGGTTAAGAACACAGGCTTCTGCCTCAGATACATGAGGTCTAAGACCAGGGTCTGCCATGTACTGCTGATGTGTCCTGCGGGCATTACTGCACCCCTACAAGCTTCAGTTTCCTTCCTATTAAAGCAGGGGTCGGGAACCTATGGCTCGTGAGTCAGATGTGGCTCTTTTGATGGCTGCATCTGGCTCACAAATCTTTAATAAAAAAAAAATAACATTAAAAATATAAAACATTCTCATGTATTACAATCCATTCATTTCCTACCGCTCATGTTCATGGTTGCAGGTGGCTAGAGCCAATCACAGCTGTCCTCCGGGACAACACCAAATTTTTATTGGATAATGTATAATGTACACGGGTCGTTGTATGGCTCTCATGGAATTACATTTTAAAATATATGGCGTTCATGGCTTTCTCAGCCAAAAAGGTTCCCGATCCCTGTATTAAAGGGATGGGGGTGATAACAAATAGCACCGATTTCATGGAACTGTTGACAAGATTAGTGCATAAAACCCTTAAATAGTGCCTAAGTCAGAAAATAATATTCACTGTGATAGTCTTATTTTGTGTGGTCAAGAGATGACATCTAAAGGGGGACTGGCCTGACCAGGTGGTGGCACAGTGGATAGAGCATTGGACTGGGATGCAGAGGACCCAGGTTCAAAACCCCTAGGTCGCCAGCTTGAGCATGAGCTCATCTGGTTTGAGCAAAAGCTCATCAGGTTGGACCCAAGGTCGCTGGCTCGAGCAAGGCGTTACTCGGTCTGCTGAAGGCCCATGGTCAGAGCACATATGAGAAAGCAGTCAATGAACTAAAGCAGGAAACCTTAGGAACAATAAAAAAATAAAATAAATAAAAGGGGGACTGCCCATCATTGGGGAGAGCTGTGTGGTCAGAGGACTTCCCACACCCCTCAAATCAGATCACAGAGACGGCCACCTCTTCCTGAAGAGGATGGATTCCAGGAGAGGAGGAAGGAGGGGGTGTCTGGAGATCTCACTCAGGAGCCTCCTTGGAATGCCCGGGGGAAGTACAGGGTGTTGCTGTGACTACTACAAAGACATCCTGGTCTCTGCGTTCATGACCGGGGCACTGGTAAGCACAATGGCCGGAAGAGCTATTCAGAGCCCAGCAAAACAGACAGCGTCTGCTGCCTCCCCTCGCCACCCAGAAGAGCTAGTCATCAAATCCTGCTGAAGCATCCCCACCTCCCCCAGGAATGCTGGACACACCACCCCTAAAGCAAACCACTGAGTAACCTGGGCCTGCAGCGCCCCCGCCAGCCAGGCCACAGGAATACCATCTTTGAGTGGCCAGCACAGCGAGGGTCTTGACCACCTGGTTTCCGCCGAGCCCACCCCTCAGCGTTTACAGAGCAAATCTGTGAGCGTGTCCCTGCAGTGCACACATGCATTTCTGACAGATGGAGCAGAGGCCTGTGCTCAGCCCAAACTGGAAGTCATAAAACTTGCATGTGAGCTCTGCCACAATCTCCAGGTAGCTGGATGGCCCTGCGCAAGTCAGCTTCTCAATGCCTCAGTTTCCTCCTCCATCACCGGGAGAAACGGTGCCTATCTGACATATCTCCCAGCCAGGAGTGGGGTGGGGGGCGGATCATGTGGATGAAGGTAGCGATGCACGCTAAAGCAACACAGCTTGATGACTCGTTCAGCATCTTCCAAGCGGGATTTGCAAGACAGGCAGCCCTGCAGTTCTAAGTCTCTGCGCCTGATGCAGCAGGTGCCCTTGGAAGGCATCTGCTACTCTTCCAAGTACTTGCACAGAGAACCACGGATACTTGCAGGGGAGGACTGGCCCTCTTTGAATGGTGAGGACAAGTCACCCAGCAGGTTGGTGGCAAAGCTGGTCCGGGTAGAGGACTCCTTCTCCAGTGTCTTGTCCTCACCTCAGAGAGCTGGAGTCTCGCTGTGGTGGTTTCCGCTGAGGAGCACAGCATTCCTGAGTCTGCTCCTGGCCTGTGGCCTGATCCTTCCCTCGTGAGACTCCATATGGTTCAGGCTAGAGGGGTGCCTGTGTTGTGGAGCACCCACTGTGTGTGAGGCACTTTAGCAAAACCTGTGTTACATACAAAAACAAAATGACAGAGCGCCACAGCTCCTGCCTTCAAGGAGCATAGAATAACAATAACTGAAACTGAAGAGCACCTCGCAGTGTACCTTTCCTTTCCTTGGTTCACTTCAGGATGATAGGCAGGTGTTACTGGCACTGTTTTACAAACACAGCCTCGAGGTGAGAAGAGCTGTCCTCAGTGGGGAATTGTGGGACCCAATCCCATCACACTTCGCACCTGAGGCACAGTCTCAAAACAAACACACAAAAAACAGAACCTAAGAGAATTTGATGGTGACTATTGTTTCATTTAGGACTCACTCAGCTGCAAGTAACAGCAGCAACAACAACCACCACAAACCCAGAACCCAAATGTGAGCTCTCGGAAGTGAGAAGGCTAGCAGTAGGGTTCGCCAGACTTGCCGTAAGCGTGCCTGGTGCTTGCACTACCACAAAGACTCTCCGTTTCTCAGCTTAGCTTTGGTCTCCTCTCTGAGCTGTGTCCTCAGGCCACAGGTGATGATAAAACCCAGACCATGGTTCAAGTCCAAGCCTGTGGGAGAGGAAGAAACCTCAGCTGAAATCTCATTGGCTCTGGTTTTGAAGGCAGATCAATAGAGCTGACCCATAGAGCTGGATCAATCCACCCAACCACAAAAGCAGAGGGTGGGGAAGGGGAGGTTCTTAAAGAAAATCTGAGGCACTAGTTTACTCAAAGGGTGAACGGATGCTAGATGGCCTGACAATGCAGATGAGTAAAAATTATTTAAACAATCTACAAAGGCACCTAAGTGTTTTCAAGATAGAAAGGTTAAGTAAAAACTTTATGGTATGAATTAGTTGGAAATACCAGATTTTATGGCTTGTTATGCAGCAGTTGTAGACCGATCTTCTAAGCAGGGTACTGGGGTAGGGGTGGGGGTCTTTCCCTTCTACTCACTTCCCCCATCAACCTAAGTTTCGAGACTTGACAGTTCTCGTTCAGGAAACCTCTCAGCTCTGGTCCCTTCTCTCCGTCCCAACTGCCACTGCTGCGCCCATCAAAGCCCATCAAGCCTCACCCAGACTTCTTTATTTTTTAAGATTTCATTTATTGATTTTATTTTTCATTTTAGAGAAGAGAAGAGAGAGAGAGAGAGAGAGAGAGAGAGAGAGAAAAGGGAGGAGGAGCAGGAAGCATCAACTTGACCAGGCAAGGCCAAGGTTTCAAACTGGCAACCTCAGCATTGCAGGTCGACGCTTTATCCACTGTGCCACCACAGGTCAGGGAACCCTCACCCAGACTTTTAACAGTGTCTTAACCGGCAGCCCCGCTTCCTTCTCTCCCCATGCCAGTGTGAGTCATCACCAGGCTACTTTCCCCACCAAGTGCTAAGCCACACCCTACACCATGGAGCAAGCTTCCAGAGAGAAACCGAGGGAACACCGTGTGGGGTTTTCTTTTTTTTTAATTTTTATTTATTTTAATTTGTTGTGTTTACATAGTTACAAGTGTGCCCCCGGATATATATTTCTCTCCCTCCCCCCCTTGTTCTCCTTGATACCCCCTTTCCCCCTCCCCCCCAGGGGGTTTTCTAAAGAGAGTTTAAGGAACCCACAAGGGGTGGAGAAACATCTAGAGACCAGCAGGACAGGAAGCTTCTACCACCCTTGGCCTGAGAGGCAAAGAGAGGAAGCCTGTCACCAGAGCCAAGGAATGCGAAAGCCCCAGGAAGGATGTCCTGGCAGAAGCTGTAGCCACAAAGGCACCACTGCCTGGAATGTGACAGGGGTGTGGGGATAAATGCCCTCCAAACAGACGGCCAGAGGGCCTGGATGAGGCAGTGGATGGAGTCAGAAGAGGGCAGAGAATGGGTAGGCTGACAGGGAGGGGGCAAACAGAAAACAACCAGCACCCCCCTACACAAACACACACACACACACACACACATACATGAAACCTATATTTCCTCCTCTTGCTCTGAGCAGCCAGCAGTGGTATTTGAGGGTCTGAGTCTTTCAGGCAGTTTGGCCACACCCTCTCCCTATGGCCTCAGGTCCCATTGGTTGCCTCTCACTGCCTCCATACCCTAGCGTTACCCCAGACCAATGAAGCCCTTTCACAACTTCCCACCTTGCCAGGTGCTATTCCCTCTGCTTATATTATGCTTTTCCCATTCCCCACCCCCCACCCTCCTTCTTTACATGCCAAACTCCTGTTCATCCTTCAGAGTCCTGCTCAGATGGCAACTCCTTCATGGAGCATTCACCAGGTCCTGCACTCAGTGTCCTCTCCGTTCCCACTGCCACCTACACAGACCCCATCACAGCAGCTGTGGCCTTGTTCTGGATGGTCACTTGTCTGTCTCCTTAACCAGACCGGGAGCTCCTTGAGACTGCGGATTAGTTCTATTCCTCTCTTCACCTTTGCCTAACCACAGTATCAGGCACACAGTAAGGACATAGATATTCACTGAATCCACAAATAAAAGATGAAGAGAAGTGTTTTGTTTCCTTCTAACCCCCCTCTATGTTTTGACCCCACAACACAGAAATGAGGTAGGGCGAGCATAAAGAGAAAGAGAAATGTGCATCCCAATATCTACCCTGTACTTTTCTCTCTCAGTCCAGTTCCAGGCTCTGCCTACATAATAGAGAGAGCTTTTTTTCATGGCAGTTCTATTACTGGACAAAGGCTGGGTTTGAGTTGTTGACAAGGAAAAAGCTTTATCCACCACACCTCGCCCAGTTCCTAGAGCATCAGTGCTGCCTAAGCAGCTTCCACAGGGTTTTCTGCAATAGCACCCACCCCACCCAGGAGATGCCCCAACCAGCTGGCACGGTCACAGCAGGGACTCTACTGCGCCTGCTTACTATAAGCACAGACATTTTGGCAAAGCATCTCTGACCAGGCCCAGTGGACAAGACTTACTCCATCCTCTTTCCTTCACCTGTCCATTCATTCACTGAGTGCCTCTAAGGGCCTAGCACTGAGGACACAGCAGTGAATCAGCACCGAAGTCCCTGGTTTCCTGAACCTATAGTCTGCTGGGGGAGACAGACACCGAACAAGTAGTGATAGTGTGATGAGACCACACAGAAGGAGAGAAGGGAAAGGAAGCAAGGGAGGGAAGGAACAACCAGAAGAACAAATGAAATTTTAAAAAAGGTCCAAAGCAGTGGAGTCGTCACAACCAGCTCTCCTTTTCTACTCTGAATTCCAGAAATTGAGGCACCCAGAGAGGAAGCATTAATGGGCCAAGAGAGCTACTGTATAATAATTACCTACCCACCCCCTGCCATTTTCCATGATTTTGCATTCTGTCATTTCAGTTACCTGCAGTCAATCACAGTCCAAAAATATTAAATTTCCCCAACCATCAACATCATCTGGTCCTGACATCCAACCAGAAACGTTGTCATGGCTCAATGATCCAGGACCACTCAAAGCAGGCGACCCTCCTCTGACTTACTGTCAGAAGGTCAACAGTAACCTAATGCTCCATCTCAACACCTACATCACTCACCTCACCCCATCTCAGCACACAGATGCTGTATCATCTCACACTATCACAAGAGGGTGAGCACAGTCAGAAAGGTAACTCGAAAGAGAGAAACCACATCTGCATAACTTTTATTACAGTATATTGTTATAAGTGTTCTAGTTTATTAGTTATTGTTATTAATCTCTTACTGTTCCTAATTTATAAGTTATATGTTGACCCTGGCCAGTTGGCTCAGTAGTAGAGTGTCAGTCCAATGTGTGGATATCCCAGGTTTGATTCCCAGTCAGAGCACATAGGAGAAGCACCCATCTGCTTCTCCACCCCTCCCCCTCTCGCTTCTCTCTCTCTCTCTCTCTCTCTTTCTCTCTTCCCCTTCTGCAGCCATTGCTCAATTGGAGCAAGTTAGCAAGTTGGTCCCAGGCTCTGAGGATAGCTCCATGGCCTCTGCTTCAGGCACTAAGAACAGCTCGTTTGCTGAGCAACGGAGCAATGCCCCAGATGGGCAGAGCACTGCCCCCTAGTGGGCTTTTTGGGTGAGTCCCAGTTGGGGCACATGTGAGAGTCTGTCTCTCTGCCTCCTGTCTTCTCACTAAAAATAAATAAATAAATAAAATATACTTTATCATAGGTATGTATAGAAAAAAACATCATATATCTAGGCTTCAGTACTATACATGGTCTCAGTCACCCACTGGGGGTCTTATAACATATCTACATGTGTAAGGGGGGATGACTATATTCATTTTGTGGGGCTGCCAAAACAAAGTGCCATAGACCGGAGGTGAGATGGGGCTTAAATAACAGGAATTTACTGTCTCACAGTGTTGGAGGCCAGAAGTCTGAGATCAAGGTGTCAACAGGGCTGGCTCTCTCTGAGGACTGCAGGGAGAGTGGTCTCGTGGCTTGTGGCTTTCCCCTAGCCGAAACTGGTTTGCTGGCAATCATTGGTGTTACTTGACTTGTAGATTGCATTGTCTCTGT